>NW_028227262.1:74872500-75182500 GCF_978045245.1 Mus caroli | reverse complement strand
CTGGCCAAAATATTAAAGATTGATTAGAAGTTACATTGTGCATACAGGCCCCAAAGCTCAAGATAGATAGAGGAGATGAATAAAACTCTAAAAGAAACCTTGACAAAATTAACCATAGAGACTGGTGCAGACTTGGTGCTCCTTCCCCATACCCTATTTAGAACTGAAAATACTCCCTCTTGATTCAGCCTTACTCTTTTTGAGATCATTTTTGGGGCTCCCATGCCCATCACTGTCATAAATGATATGTTTAAATCTACATGTTGTTGTAATAATAATCTGTATGCTAAGTTAAAAGGCTTGCAGGTGGTGCAGAAAGAAGTCTGGTCACAACTGGTTACAGCAAACGAGCAGAGTACCCCAAAGACATCTCACCAGTTCCAGCCAGAGATCTATGTGCACCTGTATCATGCCCAGACCCTCAAGCTTCACTAAAATGATCCCTGCCTAGTTCTGTTTTCTATCCCTTCTTATTCTGTTTTTGTTCTGAACCTTTGACCCATGTTAAAGATCGAGTAAATGCAGTACAGCTTATGGTCCTCCAGCATCAATACCAACCTATAGTTAAGATAGAAGAAGAGTATGATTTCTATTCTCCACATAGAGATATAGACTTGTGAAATTCTAAGATTGGAATTATTCAGAAGAAGAGAAGAATGAGAGAAAGATGAAATTTTAGAACCTACACATCATGTAAAATATACCAGAAAGTTGTTTGTGAGCCTGAAAGACTGCCTGAGGCTAAGAACAAAGAGGAACAGGCCCAGGCATGTCCTACCAGGCCAGTAGTTAATGAATTCCTAAGAACAGCTTGACCATAAAGATAAAAAAGACTGCAAGGACAGAACAGGGATATCTCGGCTGAGTCAACACCATCTGGCCAAGCACCTCCTTCTACCTGCTGACCTCCTGAGTCAGTTCAGAGTCATATATTAACCAGATGTTCCACTGACCTAGATAAGCACTCGGCCCTTAGACTTCCTGATGCCCCGATCTATATGTACACTTTTACTGATGTATAACTATTCTGTTGAAGTTTAAATTGTCCAATCGTGTGAAACCTGGCAAATTCCTTCCCTGTAGGAAGCTGTAGCCTCCCCCTTAGGCTGCCTGAGCTGCACCTTAAAGATGGCGCCTGCTTGATGCAGAGCTGGTGGTGTAAACAAGTCTATATTTGGTGGAGACGCTGGAGTCCCTGCAGCCCTGATTGGCTGAAGCCGCTTGCCTGGTGAAGTGACATGGCCTGCTGTGAGTGGATGGGGGCTGAGAGTATATAAGAGTGAGAGGCCCGGGGTTCGGGAGATAGATGAAGACTGAAGCTTGCTGAATAAACTGCTGTTAGAAAAACTGGTGGTCGTGTCCTTCTTGCTGGTCGAGAGCAGATACAACACTTCCCCAGCACCAGACCCTTTCTATAAAAACCTCTAGCTTTTGAGCCTCGAGGCCAGCCGACATTCACTGTCTCCTGTGTGAGATACTTGTCAGTCTGGAGCTCCATTATTAAACTACCTCGTGTGTGTGCATCAAGATGGTCTCTCATGATTCTTTGGGTGCACCCCGAATCAGGAATTGAGTGGGGGTTTCCCCACAAGGTTCTATCAGCTGCATTATTTCTCTGTTTAATTTTTTTAATGACTTGTTTTGTAAAAGTTGTATATTGAAGTCTCCCATTTTTAGTGTAATGTCAATATATGATTTAAGCTGTGGCAGTGAATATTCTTGACGATTGTTAAGAGTTTCAATGAGAAACCACCAGACTGATTTCCAGAGTGGTTGTACAAGCTTGCACTCCCACCAACAATGGAGGAGTGTTCCTCTTTCTCCACATCCTCGCCAGCATCTGCTGTCACCTGAAGTTTTTGATCTTAGCCATTCTGACTGGTGTGAGATGGAATCTCAGGGTTGTTTTGATTTGCAATACCCTGATGATTAAGGATGCTGAACATTTTTTCAGGTGTTTCTCAGACATTCTATGCCAGGGCCTAGCAAACACAGAAGTGGATACTCACAGTCAGCTATTGGATGGATCACAGGGCTCCCAATGGAGGAGCTAGAGAAAGTACCCAAGGAGCTAAAGGGATCTGCAACCCTATAGGTGGAACAACATTATGAACTAACCAGTACCCTGGAGTTCTTGACTATAGCTGCATATGTATCAAAAGATGGCCTAGTCAGCCATCACTGGAAAAAGAGGCCCATTAGACTTGCAAACTTTATATGCCCCAGTACAGGGGAACGCCAGGGCCAAAAAGTGGGAGTGGGTAGGGGTTGGGGGGGAGGGTATCCTGGACTTTTGGAATAGCATTGGAAATGTAAATGAGGAAAGTACCTAATTTAAAAAAAAAAAAGAAAGAAAGAAAAGAAAACAGTTGAAATGATTAAAAAAAAAAAAAAGAGAGAGAGTTTCAATGAGCCAGGCAGTGGTGGCACATGCCTTTAATCCCAGCACTTGGGAGGCAGAGGCAGGCAGATTTCTGAGTTTGAGGCCAGCCTGGTCTACAGAGTGAGTTCCAGGACAGCCAGGGCTATACAGAGAAAACCTGTCTCAAAAAAACAAAATCAAAACCAAAACAAAAAAAGTTTCAATGATCAAAATTGTTGACTTCTGCCATTTTTCTTTTGGTGTGTGTGTGTGTGTGTGTGTGTGTGTGTGTGTGTGTGTGTGTGTGTGTGTGTGTGTATGTGTGTGTGTAAGACATACAGGGACAGAGAGAGATGGATCAAGAGAGAGACAGAGAGGGAGAAAAGAGAGAGAGAGACAGAGTCAGAGACAGAAAACAGAGAGAGAGAGAGGAGTGTGGCTGTGGGATTAATTATCTGTGTTTTATTGGGTAAAGTTAACCTATTTAGGTTGGAGTTTTCTTTGTTGGGCCAAATTTGTAGACAGATACTGCTTAAATTTGGTCCTATCATGGAATATATTATTTTCATCATTTATTGCAATTGAGTGGCTTTTCTGTGTATTGTACTCTAGGGTGGAATCTGTGGTCTCTTAATGTCTATAGAACATCTGTTCAAGACCTTCTGGCTTTTAGAGTCTCCATTGAGAAGTCAGATGTAATTTTAATAGGTATGCCTTTATATGTTAATTTTTCTTGAAGCTTTTAATAATTCTTTTTGTCCTGTTTGTTTAATATTTTGATTATTAGGTTCCGTGGGGAACTATTTTTCTTGTAAATCTTTCTTGTACTCTACATACTTCTTTTATCCTGATAGACAACTTCTTTATGTTAGGGTAATTTTCTTCTATTTTCTCTCTCTCTCTCTCTCTCTCTCTCTCTCTCTCTCTCTCTCTCTCTCTCTCTCTCTCTCTCTCTCTCTCTCTCTCTCGTGTGTGTGTGTGTGTGTGTGTGTGTGTGTGTGTGTGTGTGTGTGTATGTGTGTGTTTACCTCTGTTTCTTATCCTTCTTCCATTCATATTATTATTTGGCTTGGACTTCTTATAATGTCCTACAATTCTTGCTTAGTTTGCTGAGAATGGGGACAGAAAGTGAGGAGATCCCACAACATGTAGTGTTCTATAGAGCTGGCAATGGAACTGGGGGATGTGATATGGAGGAGAAAAGGGAGATTGAAGATATGAAGTTTGCCTGCCTGATTTTTTGGCATATTTGTTTCTCTACTAGTTGGCTGATGGGTCCCCAGGGAATGCCTGCTGCAGTTGGAATCTGGAATAAAAGGATGAGTTGTGAGGAACATTGGAACAGAAGATCTGCATGATCCCTTGGATATGGGAACAGACTGGAAGGGAAGGTAATAGAAGGTGGTCTGTTGCAGAGCAGAAGTTGAGACTGGGGGATCAAATATAGTAGACAGGATGAAGAGATATAGATATGAAGTTAGGCTACCTGCTTCTCTTTCCTGATTTCCAGGGAGTCACTAATGACTTTCTCCTTTTACCTGAGCTTTGTTTTCCATGAAATTCTTTTCACTCTATACTTGCCCCAAAACCAATAGCTTGGGCAGTCATGGATTCTACTGCTATGAGTTCACTTAAGAGATAAAGTATTAAACTGCTTTCTATGGACTTGTTCTTAAGTCCATTGCCAATTACAATTCTTATTCCTTACTAGGAAGATTCTTTATGCAGTAGGTGTCAGTTAATACCGACCCCACAAATGGTAAAAGTACAGAGAACAAGTGATTGTGTAATTCTCAGCTCTAAGTAAGACATTGGTATCATATTCATTCTCCCCTAAGGTCAGAAAACATCACAGAGGGGGATAAGAAAGATGGTAAGAGCCAGAGGTCAGGGAAGACTGATATGAGAAAATCATTAATGTTATATGGGCATGACAAGGCCACTGTATTGAGAAATTCAAGCAACTCTTGTGGCCTGCACAATATATGTACAAAATCAAGCTTGCCAATATTCCAGTATTGTTGCACAGGGGCTTATGTGGTTCTACCCCTAGTTGAGGAATGTGAAGCTAATGGCAGCTGATGGAAACTAAGAGAGGGAGAGTCAGTTATTTTCAGTGGTATGGCTTGTGGTTAATTGCCTATGACCCATTACCATGCACCTGTGGAACTCAAAGTGTTTTTTTAAAAAAGGAAAATAAGAACAAGCCATGAAATTGGAATAGGGATACAGAGGTAGTGTCTGAAAGCAGCTTGTGAATATAATATACATATTATCCATGCATGAAATTATCAAATAATATTTAAAAGTAGAAGAGACCATATATGGTACATATGAGGCTTAATTTCAGAACTTTCTGTATTAGGTAAAAATTTATTGTTGCTAGGTGTGATGGTTTGTATATTCTTGGACCAGGAAGTGGCACCATTTGGAGGTGTGGCCTTGTTGGAATAGGTGTGACCAGGTTGGAGTAGGTGTGTCACTGTGGGTGTGGGCATAAGATCCTCACTCTAGTTGCCTGGAAGTCAGTCTTCCACTACAGCCTTTGAATGAAGATGTAGAACTCTCAGCTCTGTCTGCACCATGACAACCTTGATACTGCCATGCTCTCATCTTGATGATAATGGACTAAACCTCTGAACCTGTAAGCCAGCCCCAATTAAATGTTGTTTTTGTAAGACTTGGCTTGGCCAAGGTGTTTGTTCACAGCAGTAAAACCCTAACTAAGACACTAGGTTTAAAATATTTTTTTTGTAAATCATGCTATTTCGGATGTCTTAAAGATCATTTTCTTCTGCTTAGGGTAGACAGCTTGAAAAGGGGCATGTGCTATTACTTAGAAGGCCTCTTGTGGCTTTTTCTTGGGAGATATGAAGAAGTGTCTGTGTTTTATACCTAGGTAATATTCTACAGACCAAAATAATAATCCTATAAAACTCCTACTTGCTGAATTAATCAATTTATTGAGACTTCTTTCAGGGGTATGGGTGAGGGTTTTGTTTTAAAAACACGGAAGACTCAAAGTAGATGCATCACCAGAAAGCCCACCACAGGCTAATGAATTATGAAAGCGTATCTCTGAAATTCTCAGATGGATTCCTTGTTTGTATCTCAACCTGTCAAAGAGTCTCCTCCCTAGCTGCTATGCAAGATCAGGGGCTGGAGGTTGCATCTTGTATGTTTCAAGTACATCCTAAGACCTGTAAATATTTTCTAGAGCCTTGTAAATTCTACATCTTTCTTAAATGTAAAGGAGATTCCCTAAAAGAAAGAATATTTTAATTCAGGATAAATTCATAAAAAGTGGAAGCTAAAATTATACTGAGGAACTATTTGGATTCCAGGAGGATGCAAATAATTTTAAATGTATTATTGTCTAAAACTGGATTCATTGGACCTTTGTGACTATGGAGGACATAACTGACTTTTCAAAGTCCTCTTGTGGAGACCATGATAGAACAAGGAGTTGGTAACTTGTTATTAGTGAGATAAATGACACCGATGAAACTGATTTTTGATGACTTTTGAATAATAACCTTAAGCCATGCTTCATCAGGAAAACCCAGCACAAGTGTTTGTGATGATGAGATACTTGCCTCTTAATGTTTCCTGTCACCTTCAGTTATTTATCTACTCTTAGTTATTTATTTTCATGCTGTTTCAGCATCCATGTTACAGTCATGGATGGTCACATGAAATGCTGGTTTGGGAAAAGTGTAAGAATAATCCATTTTACACTTTAATCCTTCACCAGGAGAATGATGGCAGTTTTACTGAATTAGATACATAAAATAGTTTATAGTCAGAGGACATTGGAGGGCAAATCTCTAGCAGTGGTAATTATTCTTGCATGATGTTCCTCACACATCAAGGAAATAAAATAATGGGAATATAGAAACAGTTAAAGCGATAGATGAATGTTCCAAAGGCATTGTGGGTCACTTTTCTTTGCTTCATTCAAGAATGTCAAACTTAAAATTATGTATTATGGGAGGGTGACACAAAAGGAATACTTGTGCTGTGGGAACCAGCTTTTGCTTGTGAGAAAGTCAGTTCTTGCACTCTGTGGCCACAGGTCAAGTTGGATGGTGCTTCTCATCAGCTGTGCACAATCTATTGCCTTTCACTTAAGTGGTATTCAGACCCTGGGGTCAACAGATTCATCTGTCATTGCTGTATCAGCCACATTTCACTTTGACAAGCCTTGCACTGGAAACAGCTTAGCTTCAGGTGTGACTCCAACTGCATCCCACAATTACTAAGCCATAAGAAATTAAGAATATCTTTGCTTCTACTGGATCTTCAAGAGTTTATCCTCAGTTTTGTTTTCTTTAAGGGGGTGAGAGAGGTAAATAAGTTAAGAGTCTTTGAACAAAGCATAGCTGGTGGTCAGAAGACAGGTACACCATTCAGCCATTTCTTTAATAAAGGGAAAATAAACAGCTTTTTTTCCTCTTGGCCAATTTGTAACAATGACTTCTTCCCTTTGTGGATCAGTAGAGCATCCGGAGAGCCTGGTAATGGTTGTTATAGAGTACATAAGGTGCAGTTGAAGCTGTTGTTATCATCTCATTATTTCCTCTCATCCTCCATCCTTACCCTGACACACTTACACATCACAGTTACTTGGTACATCCTAGTTTGTTCAACAAAAGCTGTTTTGTACTACAGTGAAAGTCTGCTGAGCTATATTTTCTTCTATAGAGCATCGGATATGTTCTATTACCTTGAGGGACAGTCATAAATCAGAAAGACACATTCCTTTGGATCCATGCTTCATTCTTTTATCCTGTGTTGGATGATTTCAATCATCATATCAGGATCCTGTAGCTACCCCTTGTTCAAACAACATAAACAAACTCTGGGATCATCATTCTTAACATGGGCACATCATCCACCATGTAACCTGCATTCTCCTTTGTCTCACCTCCCTTGTAGATTCTATTATCCATCACTAGACTGTTTTACTCATAATAACATTTTTGGGTAATTGATTCAAGCATTGTTGTAGTACAGTTCATGTATAACTTTAATGATAGTCCTTTACAAATCAGACTATATCATTACATCACTAATGGATTTCTCTTTATCCTAGGATGAGCCTACTTCCCCTGCCTAGTCAATACAAATCTAACTTTGCCTCTTGATTTTTTCTCAATTGTTGCTTTCAGTGTCCTTCTTTTAGTGCTATGCACTTAATTCACTGTGTCAAATGGTTTCATTATTCTTTTCTCCCTTGATAGTTCCAAGATATTCCCTTCTTTAATTTTCAGTTTGACCATGTTGAATTTTTGTATGTCAAAATTTTTAAGTGACTGTCACCCTTTCAGCTACTCATTGCATTTCAACACAGCCATTTTCTATACAGCTCTCTTTCACCAAAAACTGAAAGCAATAACTCACAAATTTTTTTCTGGATTACAGCAACCTTTATGAAGTCCTTAACACGTGTGAAACTAAATTTCTTCACTGGTTTCTTGGATGTATTGGTTGCTAGTCTGATTCCAAATTAAACACAGACAGATTTTCATGTGCACCCCACAAGTATTGGGAAGGTACCTGGTAAATTTGTTTACTTCTGCATTTTCCAAAAGATGTAAAAGTCAATGTCTGGCACATATGATATGAATAATCAATACACTTTGATTTATAGTCTTTGAAATGTAGAATTATGTAAAAGAAGAACAGCAATGGTAGAGAATATACAGGCTAACAAACACTGACTTCAGTGACTTCTAATTATGATTCATGTGTATCATTCTGACTACCTTATACAAAATACAATTGGTTATTAGAAACATCTGTGTTGTAGGCACCACCACGGTCTATGATTTTCAGAAAATAAAGCAAAACCTAAAGAAGGCCCTTGTGCCCCCTAATCTTACATTATGTCCATGTGATCTGAGTCTGGTCGGTGAACAGTGATCTTGGAGTGAAAAAATATAATGACTTTTGTTTTGAAACTTAGCAAACTTAACTATTTCTTGGAGGTTTCTACAGGTCAGTGTCTATGGTTACATATGATGTGTGAAGTAGCTAATTAATATTATCCGTAGTAAAAGAACATAATAATTGGGACTGCTTCAATACTAGAGCTTCTAACTGCAATAGGTCAGAAAAGATGTTTGGGTGGTAGCAATGCATTTTGGCAGGTATGTAAACACAGTTCCAGTTTATATGTAAGATAAGGGCATAGAAATACTTTCTCATTAATTGCATGGTACAATCCATCTCAATACATTTCCTCGCTGAATTTTATTTTAATTAATCACATGCTTTCAGGAGAAGCAGTTTCATCCCATTATTATTTGATAGCATTGTGTTCAATTCACTCATTCAACTATTACTGATGACTTTCCAAACATAACAGGACTTTTTGGTTTTTGGTTTTTATTTATGCTGGGACTAAGAGTGTGGATTATGGAGATAAGTTAAATTTAGAGCATTCTTTCCAGAAAGTAAAAATCTAGGAAGGAAGTACTTCATATCGGTGAAAGAAAAAGCTCTATATTTCAAATGGATCCAAAGAAGGTGGTTAGTCTTTTTTTTAATTAATTTATTTTTAAATTTTATTTATTCATTTTACAACTCATTATTAGCCATTCCTACCCCTCCCCAGTATCCTCTCAAGCAAGTCCTCCCTCCATCCCACCTTCCTCTTCTTTTTTGATAAGGGGAAGCTCTCATCTGGGTGTTACCACTCCCACTAACACCCTACATCCCCCACTGCACCCCCTCTCTCATGACAGCACAACAAGTTGTAGGACTAGACACATCTTCTTCCACTGAGACCAGACAGGGCAGTTTATTTAGGGGTGTGGGATCCACAGGCAGGTAGGCAACATGCTCAGGGACAGACCCTGCTCAAGCCATTGGGAGAACAAGCTGCTCATCTGTTGCAAATGTATTGGGGGCCTATGTCCAACCTGCCCTCAGTCTGGATGGTGATTCAGTCTCTTGTCACCTCCAAAGGTCCAGGTTAGTTTAAATTGTTGATCTGTGGAGTTCCTGTCCTCTTCTGGTCCCTCAATCCTCCCAACTCTTCAGTAAGACTCCCTGAGCTCTATCTAATGGTCTGGTTTGAGTCTCTGTATCTATTTCTATTGTCTGCAGGGTGGAGCATCTCAGAGGATACTTAGGCTAGGTTCCTGTCTGCAAGCATAACAAAGTAGCATTAATAATGTCAGAGATTGGTTCTTCCCCTTGAGATGAGTCTCAATTTGGGTCAGTTGTGGGTTAACCATTCACTCAGTCTCTGCTCTATCTTTGTCCCTGCACATCTTATAGGCAGGACACATTTGGAGTCGAAGGGTTTGTGGGTAGTTTGTGGGTGTCATTATCCCTCCACCTGGAGTTCTGTCTGGCTACAGGGAGTATGACCTCTTCCCGATCCATATCTCCCACTGCTAGGAGTCTCAGCTAGAGTCGCCTTCATATACTCTCCGGGATCTTCAGCCACCCCAGGTCTCTGGCATGTCCTAGAGATTGCTCCCCCGTTTCCCTTCTCTCTCCCCTTCTACTCTATGTATGATCGCCCCCAATACCATTCCTCTCTTCATCTTCCCTTTCACCCATCTAGTTTGTTTCCCCTTCTGAGAAAGATTCAAACTTCCTCTCTTGGTCCCTCCCTGTTGCTTTCTTTGGGTCTGTTGATTATAACACGGTTATTCTGTGCTTTATGGATAATATGCACTTATACCTGAGTACATACCATACATTTTCTTTGAGGTCTGGGTTGCTTCACTCAGGATGATCTCTAGTTCCATCTCATTTGCCTGTGAAATTCATGATGTCCTTGTTTTTAATGGCTGAGAATTATTCCATTCTATATAGGAAGCACATTTTCTTTACCCGTTCTTCAGTTGAGAGACATCTAGATTGTTTCCAGTTTCTGGCTATTATGAATAATGATGTATGAACATAGGTAAGCAAATGTCCTTGTGGGATGGTGGAGCATCTTTTGGGTACTTATTTGTCCAGGAGTGGTATGGCTGGGTCTTGAAGGAGAATTATCCCCTGTCTTCTGAGAAATTGATTTCCAGAGTGATCGTACAAGTTTGTACTCACGGCAGCAGTCGAGTGTTCCCCTTGCTCCACTATATCCTGTCCTTTGATTTTTTTTATAATTTTTTTATTAGATCTTTTCTTCATTTACATTTCAAATGCTATCCTAAAAGTCCCCTATTCCCTCCCCCTGCCCTGTTCCCCTACCCACTCACTCCCACTTCTTGGCCCTAGTGTTCCCCTGTACTGGGGCATATAAAGTTTGCAATACCAAGGGGCCTCTCTTCCCAATGATGGCCGACTAGGCCATCTTCTGCTACATAGGCAGCTAGAGACATGAGCTCTGGGGGTACAGGTTAGTTCATATTGTTGTTCCTCGTGTAGGGTTGCAGACCCCTTCAGCTCCTTGGGTGCTTTCTCTAGCTTCTCCATTAGGGGCCCTGTGTTCCATCCAACAACTGACTGTGAGCATCCACTTCTGTATTTGTCAGGCACTGGCATAGCCTCACATGAGACAGCTATATCAGGGTCCTTTCAGCAAAATCTTGCTGGCATATGCAATAGTGTCTGCATTTGGTGGCTGATTATGGGATGGACCCCCGGATGTGGCAGTCTCTGGATGGTCCATCCTTTCATCTTAGCTCCAAACTTTGTCTCTGCAACTCCGTCCATGAGTATTTTATTCACTATTTTAGGGAGGAATGAGGTATCCACAAGTTGGTCTTCCTTCTTGATTTTCTTGTGTTTTCGAAATTGTATCTTGGGTGTTCTATGTTTCTGGGCTAATATCCACTTATCAGTGAGTGCATATCATGTGTGTTATTTTATGATTAGGTTACCTCACTCAGGATGATATCCTCCAGATCCATTCATTTGCCTAAGAAGTTCACAAATTCATTGTTCTTAATAGCTGAATACTACTCCATTGTGTAAATGTACCCCATTTTCTGTATCCATTCCTCTATTGAGGGACATCTGGGTTCTTTCCACCTTTTGGCTGTAATAAATAGGGATACTATGAACATAGTGGAGCATGTGTCCTTATTAACAGTTGGAACATCTTCTGGCTATATTCCCAGGAGAGGTATTGCTGGATCTACCAGTAGTACTATGTCCAGTTTTCTGAGGAACCTCCAAACTGATTTCCAGAGTGGTTGTCCCAGCTTGCAATCCAGCAATGGAGGAGTGTTCCTCACCAGCATCTGCTGTAACCTGAATTTTTTATCCTAGCCATGCTGGCAGATGTAAGGTGGAATCTCAGAGTTGTTTTGATTTGCATGTCTCTGATGGGTAAGAATCTGACTCTCTCAGCTGTGCCTCAGGCAAACCACATTCTGTAGGCTGTGTCCCAGGCAGACCTTGCTCTGAAGGCTATGTCCCAGGAGGAGACAACTGGGATTCTGTGTGGATCCAACTGAGATGAGATTGGTCGAACAGGGTTGCAAGCTGGTTAGCCTTTGTGCCTCTGAAAGATTCCACCAGGAATCCCACAAGGCTCCTGCAGACAGAAGAGCAAGCCCAGAGCTAGATAGGAGGGCTCAGGGGTCTGGAGAAACTTACCTTTGCAGGCTGCACCAGGAAAACCAACTTGGGTGGAAGGCAGATCCGACTCTGCAGGCCGTCCTGAGCCGACCAAGAAAGTTTCCAATTTTAATCTGGTGGTTAGTCTTTTAATTGATTAATTACTTTATTTTCTTCAGGATATATGTGTGTGTTCTTAATTTGATACTGAAAAAAAAAAACCTAATGTATAAAGATGACTTATTTGGGCTGGAGAGATATCTAAGATGTTAAGAGATTGGACTGCTTTTGCAAAGAACCTGAATTTAATTTGGAACATCCATTCAGCTCACAGTTGGTCAGTCATGTTGGTGAGATTATATGTATATGGTTGTTTCACCTGAATCTATGCCTATCTATGTACAATGTACATGCCTAGTACTCTTAGAGGTCAAAGAAAAACTTGGGATACCCTTGAATAGGATTTACAGACAGCTGAGATTAACCATGTGGGCATTGGCATTCAATCCCACAGCTTCTGAAAGAGTAGCAAGTGCTTTTAACTTCATGAACTATATTTTTCCCCAGTATATAGCACCTCTCTGTGTCATAAAAAAGTGGATTTTTCTTGCTGGTCTCATATTACATACTCTGATATTACCAATTAAATAGCTGTAACTGCCTTTGTCATTATTATTATTATTATTATTATTATTATTATTATTTTGTTTCTGAGCTCAGAGACTTTTCTTAGAAACTTGTAGGATTTTCCATTTCCTATCCCATGTAGATACTTTGCTTTATTTCCACCAAAAACCCTTTAGGGATGCTGATCAAATTTCATTATGTTCGAAGCCTCATGGCCCAAGCTTTAAATTATTCCTTCATTTATTAAATCATTCATGCACAAATATATTCACACATTTATTCATTTGCATATAAATTTTTGCATCTGTTCATAATTCCTCTGGAAGCATGCTAATGGCTTCCATATACCTGTAGCCAGGCTAATTTCTAGTCATAAGCAGTTGGGCAAAACATGTTGTTTTTTTTTTGCCTATGTTTTGCAAGTCAGAGAGGTGTGTAATGAATGTGTCTTCCCTGACTTCTCCCCTCTCATTTCAACAAGGATCCTTAGGGGAAGTTCCTCATTGTGTCTTCATGTCAAATATTATATTCTGTGTTGGTTAATTTGTTACCTTGACAAGGTAAGGTTAAGTAATACCAGAAAGTGGTAAAATATTATTTCTGGATGCAGCTTTCCTAGTTTTTAAGCTGTCAGGATTTAGAAAAATATCATCTTCCCACTATTTCACTCTAGCAAACAGCTAGGAGAGTATGGGCCTAATGCCCTACTGTGATAGCTATTCTCAGTTGTCAGCTTGACTCTATCTGGAAGAAACTACAGTTCAGAAAAATGAGGACACAGCTGTGACCTGAAGTCACAAGCTCTTGAGGTGGGATGGCATACAACCTTAAATCCAGATTTTGAGGCATACCTTTAATCTGGATCATATATTCTGCTGAAAGCCTATATAAGGACAAGGAAGGGTTCCTTTTATACTTGCTTACACTTATTGCCACCACATCTGTTTGAGCCTACTTATTCAGGATTCCAGTTTATACAGAATATCAGCTTAAACACTTAGCATTGTAGAGTTGAGCAACTACTAGGTTCTTGGACTTTCCATTCATATTTGGCCATTATTGGACTAGTAGACTAGTTGTACTGCAGCCAGTAACTAAATAACCATATATATATATATATATATATATATATATATATATATATATATATATATATGTGTGTGTGTGTGTGTGTGTGTGTGTGTGTGTGTATGTGTGTGTGTATTCATTCCATAAGTTCTGTGACTCTAAAGAACCATGACTAATACATCTACATAGTTCTGTCTGTCTATCTAATATCTACCTATCTATCTATTTATCTATCTATCCATCCATCTATCCTCATCTTCATCATCATCATCATCATGTCTACCTATCATCTAATCATCTATCCATTTATAATAATTTTTGTGTCTGGAAAGATTTAGGTATTGGTACACTCATCTACCATGGATCAGTAAAGCAAGAGTTACTAGGAATTTATAGCTTGAGAAGTGTAAGATAAGCAACACCAAGTTGAGAACACACACAGATAGATGAATTTCTCTTCTCTTGTTATTTGGGAGGAAAAAATTGCTTCTTCAGATTCTGATTTATTTGAACAATTAGAAACTCCAAGAATGAAACTATAGAAGCCTGAGTTCATTCCTTATAAAAAGCCACTTTTTCTCACTAGTCTAACTGCTGCATACAAACCATTTGCTTAGTTTAAATTGAGTTGGATTTGACAAGAATAATTCACAGCATGATTCAAACATGTATATTCATTTCACAGAGCTGAAAAGTGTCCAAATTCTGGATTTTTAATACTGTGGTTGTCAAGGAGGGGCTGTGAGAGGGCTAAGTGATTAAGGATTCTTATAGTTCTTTCAGAGGATGGATTTTGGATTCCATCTACATAGAGACTCACAACTCTCTGTAAGTCCAGATCTAGGAGAACACAGCACCTCTTCTGACATTTATAGGTTCAAAAACTCATATAGTATACATTCATATATAAAGGCACCTAAAATAGGATAAAAATTAAAAATAATATAAAACATACTATGTTAGATAAATGGTTGTTTAAAATAACTTATTACCAACAAAGTAAAAACACTGTTTGTGGTGGGTTGAACAAAATTGTTCACCCATAGGCTCATATATTTCAATGCTTAGTCAACGGGGAGTGGCACTATTAGTAGGTGTGGCCTTGTTGGAGTAGGTGGGCTTTGAGCTCAAGCCAGATTCAGTCTCTCACTCTTCCTCATGTCTTCCAGTACAGACGCTGAGCTGTCATCTCCTTCCTTAGCATCATGTCTGCTATGGATGTTGCCGTGCTTCATGCCACAGAAATAACGGACTAAACCACTGATCCTGTAAGCTAGCCCCAGTTAAATGTTTTCCTTTATAGGAGTTGCCATTGTCATGATATCTTTTAATAGCAATAGAAATCCTAAGACAGGAGTTGGTATCAGCCACTTGGAAATTGCTGTGATAGGTCTGATCACATTTCTTTTTAACAGAATGTGAACTTTGGGATTTTGTTTTAGGAAAGCAGTTGGGCATTTTAAGTGTGGTTTAATAGGCCATACTGGTAGGAACAGGGAAGACAGCAGTGCAAAGAGTGTAGATTATGATGGTCTGGCTAAAGTGATTTCAGAGGAGCAGAATATTAATGTTAATATGTGGCTTAGAGATTTTTCTTATAATGTTTAGGTAAAGAACATGGCTGCTATCTGCTCTTGTCCAGAAAATCTGCCTGAGGGTAAATTGAAGAGTTTTAAGAACCTTGGTGGAGGAGATTTCAAATCAGCCTAGTATTGAATATAATATGTAGTTAGTTGTGCTCACTCTTATGCAGATCTATTATGCAGATCCATAGTGAAAAAGACCAAGCTGAGCAAGGAAAATACAAAATGTACTGTTTTAGGAGAAAAAGAACACCACGAAGTGTAATGGAGTCAAGTCTAGTGATCAAGGAGATAAAATGTTTATAGAAAAATGTGATGCTAAATGTGCTAAATGGAAAGTTGACCTCAGCACAAGACTCCAAGCAGCTAAGCTTCCAACTCTTAAAAAGGCATTATAGAAAAGTTTAGAGCCCATTGTTTAGTACATATCTTTAATCCAAATGTAGGTGACAGAGGCAGGGGGATCTCTGAGTTTGAGTCCAGTCCAACCTACAGATGAAGTTCAAGGTCAGCCAAGGTTAGATAGTTAAGGTAACCATAATAACAGAAAGTCAATGAAGACATTATTGAAGGGCATTGGAAGGAGTGTAATCTATCTAGCCTCAGCAAAAAGAACTTGGCAGCTTTAGCCATGTTCTTCTGGATTTATTAGACAAGACTAGAAAAAGCGTGGTTGTGAAATTTTCCCTCATGGCTAAGAAAAACCACTGAGGCCAGGTGTGTGTCATCACTGTCTTTGAATGGAGGCCTACAGAGGCCATTACATGAAGCTGTGAAGGTGACTTCTTGGAGACCCCAAGGTGTTGGGGATGCTGGAGTTGTAGAATTTCTACCAAGGAGAGCTTCTTTCTAGGAATGGAACCAGCCCAAGAGAAAGTGTGTTGCAGTCAACAAAGTTGAAAAGAGTGTGAGATCTGAAAAGTGCTTTGACTTCAGACATGGAGATGCAGAGTTCAGAGTTTGCCCAGCTGGATTTAGGTCTCCCTTTGGTCCAGTATTTCCACACTACGGCTCATGTCCTCCCTTTTGGAATGTAATGTATATCTCGTGCCTTTGTGTATTAGAAGCACTTGGTCTGCTTTCAAATTTGATTTTATAGAGCATTACATTTAAGAAATTACCTTAAGTCTTAAAAACTTTGAAGTTTGGGCTTTTAAACAGTTTTGAGACTGTCATAGACTATGACAATTTTTGAAATTGGATTGAATATATTCTTGCAGTATGGTATGGCTCTAAGCCTATGGGGGCCAGAGAGTGAAATGTGATGGTTGAATAAGAATGGCCCCGATAGACTCATAGATTTGAAGGCTTGGTTCCCAGAGAGTGGAAATATTAGGAAATGGTGGAGTAGATGTGTTACTTTGAAGTTTTCAGAGGCTCACATCAAGGTAAGAATCTCTCACTTCACGCTGTCTGGTGGTCCAGATGTAGAAATATTGGCTTCATCTTCAGCACTATGTCTACTTGGGCTAAAATTAAGCCACCATTAGAATTCTTTGTGAAAATTGCACAATATGATTTGATCATATTAACTGTTCCCCCAACTCCTCTCAGCTTTACTACCCTTCCCTATTTCCACAAATTTATGGCCTCTCTCTCTCTCTTTTTTTTTGTATAAATTCACCAAATCTTAGTTATATTGCCCATATATTCCCCCTGATTGTGTGGCTTATATTGCTCATGAATTCTCTCTGATTATGTGACTTTCCAATTTAGTATGGTCAATCTACTAAATGCTACATTGAGACAGTAACCTGTCTTCCCAACGCCCATCCCCAAATAAATACAAGTCACATTGCATTTATTTGGGCTAAGAAACTATTTTAATTGTAATAATGGAAAATTGTTTAAAGCTAACTTTATGAATATATTTTGCTCTTCTTGAAGAATAGTCTCGATTTAATCTTTTGAAAATACTCGCTGAATTGGACCATGACCACTTAACAAATAAAAGCATATGGGTCAAAAGAATCAGTAGATTTTCTCCTAATGTCAAGGAGTGGAAGAAAGGAAGCCTTGACGTGACATTTCAAAACAGCTCTGGCATCAGAATAACATAAGGAGTTACATGCAAGAAGTAAATGAGTAAATAGATAACTGGCTGATTGAACATATCAGGAAGTAATATATGTTTACACACAACTATAAGGTGTCCCAGACAACTTGTAATTCATTAAATTTGAAAATATTGGAATAAAAGAAATGAGCCTGATATCCTGGGATTATTACTACCAGTTTATTGGCTAAACCATTAGACTCTTTACTAAGATGCCACTCAATAAAAGAGCAATTTCACAAGTTAAATCATAGTTGTTGTAGCAAGACACCAATACATGCTGTTGCTTAAGCCAAAGATTCTTGCATGGAGAGGGAAAGTGGGCATCGAGTTCTATCCCTAGCTGGGGAGTTGTTGATAGCTGTACTCTGCCATGAGAGCGAGTCAGTTTTCTCTTTCTATGGAGCCTTTGGTAGATCAGCCATATACAATGAAAAGCCGCAAAGCTAGTGGTATAGGGGAATATAAATTTGCTTCAAAGGTTATTAAAAGAATGAAGAAATAATAAATCTGGGAGCATAGGGAAGGGCCATAAATTTGAGAAGAGTTGGGGAGGTGAGTGAATATGATCACAACACATTCTATAAACTACTCAAATAAGTAAATTAATTAAAAAAAAACTCCCACTAATTTTTAAACTAAAGTTTATTGAAAATTTTAATTCAATATCTAGATTTAGTATCTTGTATGTGGACAGGATTGTTCATTATCTGTTTACCCTAAGCTTCCACATTCCACTTTACTCAAAATTGCTTCTATTTTCAAAATTCTAGGTCAAATACTCCCTCTTCATCACATTGTATTTCCAAATTGAGCTAAGCTTGGCCAAAGTGATATTTCTTTTCCCTACACTGCTTTGCTATCTTATTTGTTACATGTTTGGCACAATTAGTCCAGGAGAATATTTTTTTAAAATTATATTTAAGGCATTTTAATGCCCATATCTTTATCATTCCTGGTCATTCCTGTTCATTCCTGCTCATAAAGTAGAAGAGATATTATACAAGTAGAGGAGATTCCATAACACAGATAAATAGTAGGGGCCGAACTAATCTTGACAAACAGATCTTGCATGGATATGTGTGTTACTTACAAGTACACAACACATTTTCTTCCTCTCCCTTCAAAATGTAACATATTTTGGCCACAACACATAAGGGCAGTTTAGAAAAATATTAGCTCAGAATTTTGCACATTTTTAAACAATCTTTACTTAAATTTTAATTCAATAGCTGTTTATATAAAAATATATACTAACATGTGTGTTGTCTGATTTTATATATATATATATATATATGTATGTATAGATATATAGATATAGATATGTTTTCCTATGTATCTGAATTGAAGTGTGTGCATATGAGTGCAATGCTTATAGAATATAGAAGAGGCTGTTTGATCCCCTTGGATGGAGTTGTGAGCCTTTCAGTCTGTGTTTTGGAAACTTGACTCCAGTTGTTTATAGGAAGAGTAGGAGCAGGGCCTTCTATACCCGGTCTCCATCCTTGTCAGCACACTTTAAGAAACTGAACTCTGTAAGAGGAGTTTGAAGCAAAGTCATTAAATCTGTCCTTTCTGATACATTTATATATCTGTGCTTTGACATTCTGGGCAATCGTTTAGCTAGCCTACTAATTTGGCTTTTAAAAACTACAAGGATTAAATAAATCAGGGCAAGATTCAAATTTAACTGGCCTGTCATCCAGAGAGTAGTATTTGGCTTAAGATACATACCATCATTAATGATCACTTCCACAGGGGAAATTATTTTAAAGGAGAGTACAAGTCATGAAGCACAGGCCAGGAAGCAAGTGAAGGCAGTAACTTCTCAGGTATCAAACATAAACAGGTCTCAAAAAACTATAATATACATTCCTGTAAATGTCTTTGTGACTTGCCAGGTTTTATTGGTCTTGCCCTGAAAACCACTGCTTCCATCCCAAATGTTCCATGAAATAACCTTCTGGCCTTTGATGTATCTTCAGGGAAATAATATTTTTAGTAAATACTGAAGTGTTTTCCAAGTATCAGAAATTTAGAAGAAATCTAATTCACTGGAAACCTTGGAACTCAAAGTGCATCGCTTACTAATGACAGTTATTTATTAAAAATACAGTTTTTGTTTAGCTATCCCAAACCACCCTGTGAAGTCCTCGATAACCTGAAAGGGACACAATCTATACTCATCAGAAGTATATACTTTAAAGAGATCGATAAAAATTGTCTCAACATTTTATAAAATATATAAAGTGTTATAAAAGGTATAATCTGATTTTTGTGGAGAGGCAAGAGACATATGAATGTTTGATCCAGGAGAACTGTAGACAGAACACATTGTTTTCTGTCACCAATTCTCAAAAAACCTTGCATAATCTAATTTTTTAAAGGAAACTCTTCTTTAAAAACTTGCCTTTGAGATCAATGAATTGACATAGGTCTTAAGTCTTTCTTGTGAAAGACAAACTGTAAGCAAAATAATAATCAAGAGATAAAATGTGGGAGTCCAGATTCCTAGAGTGGTTTTCATATGAATAAATACATTTTGCATATTGAGAATAAAATGTTTCTCTGGAGAAATTCCAGCATAAGGTAGGCAGATAAACAAAGGAAAAGTCCAAGGAAATGATAACTTTATTTCTGCCTTTTTGATTAGAGTTTTTCACTTTCTTTTCACTAAAGTAAAGCTGCATGCAAAATTCCAGTTAAAAGTAGTTTGTTTCCTGTGGTAAAAATTAATTACAGGAGTTCTAACATAAATAATGTACAGCTAATTTCTACTCCCATATTCAAATGAATATTTTTTCAACCTCCCCTCAAGACCCTCTGTGACCTGTTTAAGGAGGACTAGAGTCTCTGAAGTCGTTGCAGGTTACTTTTCAAATGCCCTTTATGGCCCACCTTAACTGGTTTGTGAGATCCTATGGTTGAAGACACCACAAAATTAGGTTAAAGAATATTGAGAAATCAATCTGTTCTGAACTGTAGATTTGTCTCATGATGGATTGCTACCATCATCCCAGAAGGTGCTATTCAAGTTGTTTGCAGAGAAAAATCATCAATGACCCTACCCACCTGTGGTCCCACAAACTATAATAATAACCTGATTGGTAAGATATATCCACTAGTACAGTAATCTCAAAAACAGAACAAATCAAACAAAAAAAGCAACAAGAAATATACAAGAGAGTTAGTTTTCCCGTCTGTGGGAAGCTTTAGGACAGGCATTGAGAAAAACGAATATGGCTATAGAGAGTCTTATGCTGTCTGCTTCATTTATATTACAGTTATTTGTAAGTGTATGCATGTGTTTGTGTTTCTATTTAGATGATCAGGTTCATAATGACATACATGAGTGCAATAGAACCGAACTTATACAAATGAGTTATTTCCTCTGACTATGTGAGTTCTAGAACTGAATTCAGGTCATCACTCTTTAGTAGCAAGCAGCCTTGCAGTGGTTCAGATAATATGTGATTAATTAGGTACAACTAGGTGGAACTGAATAAGTAAAGAAATCATCAGCAGCATATCCAGACAAAGTGGCCTATTCAGTCATGGCACATTATTTGTGTAAGACAGCTGCCAGGAACCCAATAGGTACCAAGATCCTTAGACCTTCAAATTTGTTATTTAAAGTTGTCTTGCATTTACAAATAATCCTTGCATATTCCCTTGTGTACTTTAAATCAATTCATGCTTATTTATAATTTCAATACAATGTACACAGTATGAAACTTACTGTTATATATTTAGTTAAAGACAGTAAAGTCTGTACATATTTAACATAGACATAACTCTTTTTCCCAGTAGGCTGAATCTGCTGAGTTGAATAGAGGAATTGAAAGGGATGACTGTATTCTCTTTGACTGAAGTGTATTATTCTTTTATTCTCACCAAAGTAAGACAAATCTGTGAAATATAAATAAAGTGCAAGGAAATTAGTTTAGTAGATAAGTAGTGTGGTGCATATTTAGCTCAACTAATGGTGGAAGAAACAAAAGAGTTTGGGGCAAGCACAATAAGGATCAAAGAATCTAGAACAAAGACAAAAGAGAAAATAATCCAAGGAAATGTTCTAATAATTTAAGAGGCTGGAGTGGGTTCATGATGTCTCTCACCACTTTCCATCATAATGTGAGTGCAACCTATGAATTCATAAAAGGTATCAATGAAATAACAAATGGTGATTACTTTGCATATGATAAAAAGATCTCATGATGATATCCTCCTCTTCTTTTTCTTTTTCTCCTCCTTCTCCTCCTCCTTCTTTACTTTTCAATTTGGTTTTTTTTTTTTTAAACAGGGTCTCACTACGTAGCTCTGGCTGTCATTGGTACTCACTAAATACACCATACCAGCCTCAAACTCACATATATCCACTTGACTCTGCTTCCCAAGTTCTGGGATTAAAGGCATGTAAGGCTGATGGATATTTGGTGCTGATGTAGGTAGGGTGGCATTTCTAGTAAATATCTCTACACCTCCCTCTGAGTCTGTTTAAAATAGGATCGAATATCATCTGGTCTGGCCTTGAACTCTCAATTTAGCTATGGCTGCTTTTGAACTCCTAATATTTCCACCTTTTCTCTCAATTGTTGGGATGATAGGCATGCATCACTATACCAAGCCCCAACAATATCCCTTGATTGTAGATATGACCCATATTGAGAATGAAAAAATACAACAGTTCTCTAAACTGTAAAAACTTATTCTGGCTTCACTGGACAACTGAAATTGTTGAAAAAAATAGTTATTATTACTTTTTCAGACTTGGGTGGCCAAAAATCCACTACTCATTTGGCAATTGATGTTTACAGTGAACTGAGAAACAGAAGAAAACATCCAAGAAGATGATACTAATAGAGAGAGTGAAAAAAAAGAGGAAGAGAGATCAATAAAGGGCACTTTGTTGGGGGTAATATTGTTTTTTTCTATTAATAGAATAAGTAATAATTGACTAACTTATTGAGAGTCCCTTTGGCTACATTAAAACCATACATTGAATTTAAAAATTCTATAGTTATTTGAATTGAGGAAATGATGAAACTAAATATCAGATAGATATTTAGCTAATAAGGAGGTAGAAATTAAAAGTTGTTATTTACAGCCAACCCTGAGGAACAGATGTGGGATGGCTCAAAGCACCATGACAACTCTCATGTTAGTAAGAATGGCTATGTAACAGCAGGCTAGCCCTTTCAACCTAAAGGTTTGTTGTTTACAAATTAATTACTTCCTAAGTTACTTATTTAATTAAAAAGATAAAAAAAAATCTTCCTTAAAATATCATTATCTTTTTCTTGATTAATGAAGTGGAATATTTTAATAGAGTTAAATATTAGATTTGCGAGCTTATATATCAGAATAATCAGGTTTTAAAAGAATAGAAAAACACCAAAATTTATCATCTACCATCTAATAATCTACCATCTACAAATTATGTATCTCCCCTAAACCTATTATGTATCAATTATGTGTCAATCCACACATCATCAACCTATCTTCTGCATGAGAACCTGTGAATGCTACTAAAAATGTCTCACAGTGTTTACTGCAATATTGTAAAGTATCTATGATAATATACTAGGTAGATAATCATCTACCTATTATTTCTTTGTCTATGTGGTGCATTTTTAGACTACCTCAGCTTGATAGAGTTGAGTAAATATTTACATGTCTGGTAGACATATGTACTTATACAAATGACAGATTTGAAGTGAGAGTTAGATAGTGAGAGACTTTGGATGTCTTCATCAACCCACTTCCACTCAAGGCTCAGGGATCTACACAGAAGTAATGAAAATCTTGTAAGATCCGGAGGTAAGTAATGACTGCAAGGAAATGGTGTTTATCAGACACAACAAAACTGATGTGTGTATAAACTCATGGAGACTGGGACACCATACAGAAGATATGTTCAGGTTCAAGCCAAACAAAATCCCAGCACTGACAATAGGAAACAGATGCAAAGCTCACACTTAACCAAAAATCAATTAGCTATTATACCAGCTGAGAAAGAAAAAAACATAATTTTTAACCAATGTTTTGTCAGACACCCTAAGGCAGACACCATGCCAAGAAATATGTGGCTAGCACAAAGCAAATTCCATACTACTTTTAAAATTTTTTACTGGTTGTCTGGTGGGCTATTTTTTCCAATTTCTGTCATATGGGGTTGCAGTTGGTTGGTTTGGTTTTTGTGTTTGTTTCTTTTTTTTTTTTTTCTTTTAGCTTTGTTTTAAGAGAGGAGAGTTGGGAACATAGAGTTCGATGGGTGGAGAGGTGTGGGGGAACTTTGAAGAGCATGAGAGAAAACATGTTTAAAATATAGTGTATGAATTTAATTAAAAATGGTGGTGTTTCCCCCAAATAAAAAAGATCTCCCAAAAGACTACTACAGGTATTCATATATATATATATATATATATATATATATATATATATATATATATACTACATTCAGTTCTACAACATGATTCTCTGTTCTATAGTAATTAGATGTGGTTGTTCCTTTTTACACCTTAAAATAACTAGGTGTTAAGGTAAGGAAAGTGAAAAAAATTACCATATATCATCTATTAATCCATAGTCTATGGATAATATATCTATCCAAAATCTATCATCTATCAATTATCTATTTATATGCATATAACCTATCTATTATCTATACAAGTATCTGTCAAACTAATACCACTCCAATTGTTGGGGAACTCATTTGGAGACTAAGCTGCACATATTCCTCATATGTGCTAGGGTCCTAGATCAAGAATATGCATGCTCGTTGGTTGTTAGCTCAGTCTCAGAGAGCTTCCAAAGGTCCAGGTTAGTTGACTCCGCTGGTAT
Source organism: Mus caroli (assembly GCF_978045245.1). Lineage (NCBI taxonomy): Eukaryota > Metazoa > Chordata > Mammalia > Rodentia > Muridae > Mus > Mus caroli. The sequence goes on along the minus strand of NW_028227262.1, from coordinate 75,158,436 downwards.
TCCTGTGGAGTTCTTATCCCTTTCATGGTCTTCAGTCCTTCTCCCAACATTTTGTAAGAGTACCCAAGTTCTAGCCAATGTTTAGCTGTGAGTCTCTGCATCTGTTTCAGTCAGTTGCTGGATAGAGCCTCTCAGATGACAGTTATTCTAGGGTCCTGTCTTTTGGGATCTGAGTTACTTCACTCAGAATATTTTGTAGTCCCATTCATTTGACTGCAAAAATCTTGATGCCCTTGTTTTTACTAGCCGAAGGATATTCTATAGAGTAAATGAACCACATCTTCTGTATTCATTCTTCTCTTAAGGGACATCTGGGTTGTTTCCTGTTTTTTTACTTTTGTGAATAAAGCTACTATGTACATAGTGGAGCATGTGTCCTTGTAGTGTGGTGAAGCATATTTTGGAAATATACTCAGGAGTAGATATCACTGGACTGTCAGGTAGAAATATTTCCAATTTTCTGAGAAGCCATCAGGTTGATTTTCACAGTGGTAGTATAAGTTTGCATATCCACCCAATGTAGGACTATTCCTCTTTTGTAGCATTTTCACTACCTTCTCCTGTCATTTGAGGTTTTGATCTTAGCCATTCTGATTGTTGTAAGATGAAATCTCAGGGTCATTTTCATTTACATTTCCCTGGTGTCTAAGACACTGAACATTTCTTTTAGTGCTTCTTGGCCATTCAAGATTCCTTGGTTGATAATTCTGTTTAGCTCTGTACTCCATTTTTAAAATTGGGTTATCTTGTTTTAACTGGATGTCTGCCTATAGGAGAATACAAATATATCCATATTTATCATCCTGCACAAAACTCAAGACTGAGTAGATCAATAATATCAACATAAAACTAGATACACTAAATCAAATAGAACAGAAAGTGGGAAATACCCTTGAAAGCATTGGAACAGAAGACAATTTCCTGAACAGAACAACAATGGCTCAGACTCTAAGATCAAAAATTGATAAATGGGACTTTATAAGACTGAAAAGCTTCTGTCATACAAAGGACACAGTCAATAGGACAAAATGGCAGCCTGCAGATTGGGAAAAGATCTTCACTAACCCTACATCTGAAAGAGGGGTAATACCTAAAATTTATAATTCAGCTTTCTATTCTACCCATAGCTCCAACTTGATCCATATAGCGATTTGCACTTCCAAATAAATAAACTTTAACATTTTCTTGCTCTGGGTTGAAGCAATGGCACAGAGGATAAAATGCTTTTTTGTTTAAGTACAAAGATCTGAGTTTTTACCCCTATAGCCCACATAAATCTGAATGAAGTAGAACATGTCTGTAAACTCAGCATTCAAATGAAATGACAGTGATTATAAACAAGATAATCCCTGAATCTCATGGGCCAGGTAGTTTGATGGACTTAGCAGAAAAGAAAAAACCATCTCAAAAAAGGTGAAGACAAGGTCTGGCATCCCAGGTTGTTCTCTGACCTCTATGCAGTTATAGAGTATACACACACAGGTAGACAGATGCACAAACTCACCTATGGACATCAAATTCACAGTGCACTAAAATAGCATCTGAATTGATTTATGAAATAATCTATATTAATCTATATGTATTTTGTAATCTTGAAGAATTGCAAAATAATGTCATTGAATTTAAGATGGATGGAAAAATGTGGAACAGAAATGAGAAAAATGTGACATAAGAGAAAGAAAAATGTAAAATCTGGAAATAAGTGAATAATAAGGAAATTATCTTAGAACCATATCTAAGCCTTGGATAAGAGATCTCACTCCCCTAACCCTGCTGTTCTTGTTCCCCCTTATTTGTCTACAATATTATATTCTATTTCCCTGGCTTTGGATATTTCCTCCTCTCTTCTGATCCCTTACTAGGCACCTAACCTCTGTGGTTATTTGGATTGTAATAAGCAAGCTTAAGAGCTAAAGTCCACATAAAAGAGAAATCGGGGAATGTGAACCTCAGTGAATGCTGCACATATGCGAATCACTACAGTGAGTAATTTCTTGCAAATGGGATCTTGGGTCCTGGATCCCTCAGAGATTAGTCTGAGCACGTGAACGTGTGGACTACAGAAGCTACACAGCTTCAATGAAATCCATTTGTTTCATAACTTCTGTTAGTGTCCATGTGTCTCTGTCTAGTTTCTCTTTCCAGGATCTGTCCATTGGTGAGAGTGGGGTGTTGAAGTCTCCAGCTACTGTTGTGTGAGGTGCAATGTGTGCTTTGAGCTTTACTAAAGTTTCTTTAATAAATGTGGCTGCCCTTGTATTTGGAGCATATATATTCAGAATTGAGAGTACATTTTGGTAGATTTTACCTTTGATGAGTATGAAGTGCCACTCCTTTAATTTTTTGATAACTTTGGGTTGGAAGTCAATTTTATTAGATATTAGAATGGCTACTCCAGCTTGTTTCTTTGTATCATTTGCTTGGAAAATTGTTTTCCAGCCTTTCCCTCTGAGGTAGTGTCTGTCCTTTTCCCTGAGGTGGGTTTCCTGTAAGCAACAAAATGTTGGGTGCTGTTTGTGTAGCCAGACTATTAGTCTATATCTTTTTATTGGGAAATTGAGTCCATTGATATTAAGAGAAATTAAAGAAAAGTAATTGTTGCTTCCTGATATGTTTGTTGTTAAAGTTGCAGTTCTCTTCTTGCAGTCTTTTAAATTTGTTGAAGGATTACTTTCTTGCTTTTTCTAGGGTGTAGTTTCTTTTATTTAAAGCAGATTTCTTATAGAATATGTCGTGATTATGTTTTCTTCTTTCTTGATTTCTCTGAGATACCCCACAACTTACCTGTCATTAGAATACACACCTTTGTCTTCTCTACTTAGAAAAAAGCAGGCATCTACAGAATGATAATTAAATAAGAAAAAGCAAAAAACCAAATAAACTGTTATAGTTCAAATCATAAACAAACCACAGTACACTCATGTAGACACAGAGCTAAACATCCCGCTACACACAGGGACCCCTTAAAACCGAGCCAGAAGCCATAGAATATAGATGAGGAATCTGTAAGGGAAAAAAATATGAAAAAAGTATCATGTAACAAAGAACATCTAATGATGTCACTGCATTTGTGTTGGCCACTCCTGTTGGGTATGGGGCCTGGTCTTAAGAGTTGTTTGTATCCCTTGTGAGACTCCTGGTCCTCCATAGGAGATAACTGATTTTTTTGTTTGGGACTGGTAGTCATTTGGACATAGCTTCTGGGTTAGAAGTGGAGACATATCTCTCTTAGCACAGATACCCAGTTTGGCATTGGCTCATGATCCTAACTGCTTTCAATGTACCCATGTACTTACCGAATTTCTTTAGCATTAGTCAATATTAAATTACTTCATTTCATTTCATTTCATAATATCTGTTCAGCACTTTGAGATGGAATTTTAAATATGACATATTAGGTCATTATTAATATAATAATTAGTACATACTTATCAATATAATAATCATGTCAATAATTAAGAGAAGGGCAGAGGAATTGGTACATGTTCCTCCTTCCAGAACATATGCTTTGTCTTCAAAGAATTAATAGAGAAATCTTTACTGTTTAGGTGTTGGCTAAGTATTTATGCTCCTTTAATTCCAAAGAGTTTCCTAACAGCAGTTTTAAAGTAGTGAACTTGACACAGACTAACTGAGCTAGGTGATCCAGGATAATATCAATCATGAAAATCAAGTGTCTCTGATACCTTGCAATGAAAATCTTTTTCCTTTTCTTTTTCTTTTTCCTTTTCTTTTCTTTTCTTTTCTTTTCTTTTCTTTTCTTTTCTTTTCTTTTCTTTTCTTTTCTTTTCTTTCTTTCTTTTCTTTTCCTTTCCTTTCCTTTCCTTTCTTTTCTTTTCTTTTTTCTTTTTTTCCATCAAAGTATATTCACAATCTATTTATTAATTTTTTATTAGATATTTCTTCATTTACATTTCAAATGCTATCCCCTTTCCTAGTTTCTTCTCTTACAGTCCCCTATACCTTCCCCCTGCTATGTTCCCTGACCCACCCACTCCCTCTCCCTGGCCCTTGCATTCCCCTATACTGGGGCATATAATCTTCACAAAACCAAAGGCCTCTCCTCCAACTGATGGCCAACTAGGCCATCCTCTGCTATATATGCAGCTAGAGACACAAGCTCTGGGGCTACTGCTTAGTTCATATTGTTTTTCCTCTTTTTCTTTTTTTATTTTATTTTATTTTATTTTTTTACCGCCACAGCATGAACCTCTACACATTTACTTGGGGGAGAAATGTTCTTTTAACTGATATTTGAGCTTCTACTTTTTATTACTAAAAGGATATTATACCAAAAGTACTAGTTGCAGACCTGTTGTCTATGACTATGTAGGGTGAACAGTGTGAAGCTATAGAGTGCATCTCACATATCACACATAGTTAGATGTATATTTAGAATAGTAATATGGGATATGTTTATAATGCTGACTATAGACATTGATATATTTTAATCCAATGTAATAATTTTAATCTTCTTATACAAATGAGTACAGCTGAAACTTTTCTTTAGTTAACAATGGCCTAGGGTTATTGCCAAATGTTGAACTGAAACAGAGAATCCAAGTCAGTCCGTGGTTTCTGGAATATCACAAGCCTACGGGATTCAGATGAGTCAGTGTTCCAACAAATCTCTCTTCACTCATGCCTGTGTTGTCTTGTGCCATGAAACATTTATATTTTCCATATGTTTAACTTGGGATAGTAATTTTATATGTACCAGGCTGACACTCTCACATCCTTCTGGCATTGCTCTTCATTTTATATGCTTTCTATCCTTATTACCTAAATTTTTATACTTTCCCTTTCTTTTGGAGCCTCCTTTCACCCCTTTCACCTTATTTCTCTCTCTGGCACTCACTAGTTTATTATACTGCATTTGCCAATTAAAAAATACTCTGCAACCCCAACTACAGAGTGAGCTCCATGATGCCAATCCTGTGTTACTAAAACCTGGAATGTTGGATTCTAAAATAATTATTTGCCCTAATATTTTTCTCCTCATTGTAGTATTTATTAAAGAAATGATTAAAATTTAAAACCAGTTTACCTCCTGACACATTTGCTCCTCTATTTAATTAATACTACACTCTGCCTGCTTCCTGTCATAAGTACATCATGCTACATTTAAACAGAAGATTTAAGTGGATTATTGACCTTTATATAAACATCTCTTAAAGAATTTCAGTGTGCGTATCATAAAACCAATAGATATATTGCTTCTGAGGGATCCAGATACAATATCACTTTTCAGAAGAACCGGAAGAGAAGTCCTTTGGTTGTTATAATTCCACATTCACATAATGTTGTAGAAAAAAATCAGATTATTCTTCTTTCCTAATCTTTAATTGTAAAATAAGAAAATTACCTATGCACTGAACATTTAAGTGATATAAATATGATATTTGTATTACTTATCAAATATGATAAATGTGTATATATCCATATGTGGGTATGTGTACATATATAGGTTATCTCCAGAGATTAGAAGTAGGTATCAAATCCTTCGGACAAGAATTAAAGCTATGGTAAGTTGTTTTGTCTGGGTTCTGAGAAACAAATCCATATACATTGCAAGAATGGTATGCCCTTGTTGAGGGAAATATTTAAAAAGATAGAACTGGCAGGTTCCCGTGCATGTGCCTCTGCCCCAACAGCCTAGCTGGCCATGTACTTGTGGGCAATGGCCGACATGTTTTTTGTTTCTTTTTGTTGTTGTTGTTGTTTTTTTTTAATTGGAAAAATACAATCTTTTTTTTTAAATTATGTATTTTCTTCATTTACATTTCCAATGCTATCCCAAAAGTCCCCCCATACCCTCCCCCACTCCCCTCTGACATGTTTTTATCTTGTGGAGATTCTGACTCTGAACTCCACAATCTCTCCACCCAGCTTGCTAGGTTTCCACTGGTGAGTCATTACCACACCAACCTTGTGCTTCAAATCCTCACAGCCTTTGTGGGTCATCTCAGTCAAACCCATGCTTGGCCACTGTATCTTTCTCTCTTGAACCCAGATGAGCTGCTGCATGAAGAAAAACACAACACAAAGCTAGTTCAGAAAGAATGGTAACTCAATCTCTGGGCACAACAACTGAAACCTAATCTTGTGAGCCTTATTAGAATCTGATTCCTCCTGTGGTGAATCAATTAAGTATTCACCAGAAAACTCTAACAGCTACATCTTACCCTTCTACTCTCCCTGTTCCAAAAAGGACATAATTCTCACTTTATTTCCTCTCTTCCTCCATCCAACCCAGAAGTCCTGCCTACTGGCCTAGTGATTGGTTCCTTTATTCATTAGGGGATTGGTTCACAAGGAGCCACCTGAGTATTTGACTCATTCCTCATTCCAGACAGCCTTTCCCAGGAAAGCAGGCAGCACAGAGCCATCTGCAACATGCCCTCTTAGCTGCTGAATCATCTACACACACACACACACACACACACACACACACACTTAAAATCATATTTTTTGGTTACCTTCATGAAAGTAAAAATAAGTCACTGTTGCTGAGGACTTCACACACTTTAGGTATAGGATTTGGAGGAATTGAGTTAGAACTAATATGGAAATCTCTTCCTTGAGGACTTGATTCTCACAAAATAGGGAAGATGCTATACAAACTACCCAAAGAAAAGCAATAGGTAGTTGTACATACCTGTAAAATCTATGAACTACAAAATGATTGGACTGGCAAGATATCTACAGTGGTATAACACTGGTGATTTTATTGGAGATAACTGACAATTGTATACTGCACTTGAGACCCACTCAATATGATGGAATTAATGCTTGTTACCTTAAAGTTAGCCAAGTAACCTTAGCAAGAGGATTCATAGAACTAGGAGAAGAAGCCAGTATTACAATTTTCTGAAACCAATATTAATTTCAAACTGTATTCTAAATACTTATTTTTGCAGCCAGAGATAAATGTAGGTCTTACGCTCACCAAACATGCTTCTTTTTGAAATATATGCAGACTGTTGCAGAGATCCACAACTGGAAAAAATGCAGAGAATATTTGACTTTGTCATGTCTGGCTCTGACTGATACAACTGAAATGCAATCCCTACAACTCTTAAGAAAATCATGGAAGAGGGACAGAAAAATATATGGCAGACTCAAAGGACCAGTATGGCTGCTTCAAGATATTATCACATTAACATTATGAGGCTAATGTATTAATGATTTTTCAATAATATGATTGCCTAAAAAAGACTGTTATAATGATACTAGTTGACATGGCAACATGAACAGAGGGAATTTTACATGGTATTAAACAGATGAAGAGGTCAATACCTGCTAGAAGAGAATCAGTTTTCTCCTCTGAAGATAAGCTCCCACATAGGCACTCCAAATTCAAGTTGTCAGCATTGAACCTGGGTTCGTAAGAGTGACAATAACTGGACTCCTTACTGTAGGAAATACCATATACTCAATACACATGTGATATATGTTTATGGATTTGATACTAATTTTAGAAAGTGATTATGAATTTAGTAAGAGAGAAGGGGGTCATGGAAGGAGTTGGAAAGATGATGGTGCAGTAGTATTGTAGATACAGCATTCATGTATACAGTTTCAAATAAATTAAAGATAACAAAATAATAAAATTAACCATTTTATGTTTCATGTTAGCGTTCATATAACTAGAGTTTCCATTTCCTTTTCAACTTTGAAAAAAAATCTTGGTTTTTGTTCTCATATAAAGAACTGTAAATATTCCCTCCCCTACATAGGACAAAACCATAAATATTCTCCCTAACATAGAAATATTCATTCCCTGGATCACTGTTGTGACTTAGCCTTAAGTTCCTAATTAGCATACTGTATATTTTATTATCTCTTTATCAGAACACACAGCAGTAGTATGTAGAAACTAAAATATAAATTAATAAAAGCTTTCCATGCTTGATACATTTTTAATAATATAATTTAAAAATATAAAATTTATTTATTTAGAATTATTTCTGAGAGTTTTTAAGTCTGCAAATTTCATGAATATGATTTTTTAGGTAGTCTTGAAAGCTGGAGTCTTTAGATTTTCTTTTTGTAAGTGTGAGAATTTATCTCAATAGAATCCAGCTCTAATGGTTATGCCTGATCTTCATATAAGCATATTCTTGATGGGATTTTTTTCATTTTCTGGTTCCAGGATCCAGAGTTATTCACCTCAACCAATAAGACTAGTTTTTGCTTTGATGATGATAAAAGCAGAATTAGGAAAAATAATAATTTGTAGATAATGTAAATGCTTGGCTTGGACATGTTCAACAAATATGCCAAGTGCCATTATTAAAGTTTCAGTTTTAGACATAATAATCTAGAAAACAGTAATAAACAATATTTACTTATTCTCTAATTATTAGTCATTTTATATATTTTTAAAAAATATGAATGAGTGTGTGTGCATGTGTGTAAATATGATCGTAGGGAACTAAAGAAGTCAAGAATGGGCTTGATTCCTTTAGAGGAGGAGTAATTTAAAGTCATGAGACACCCAGTGTTATACTGGGAACTTAATTCAGTTCCTCTACAAAAGCAGCTGGTACTGAGTTGCTAAACATCCCTCCTTCCACCCTATCACAAAGTCTTGGACTCATGTTCATGTTTACAACCCATCTGATAGAAACAAGAAGATTTTGAGATAGGGGCTAGGGTATTTTAGGCTCATACAAGAAGCACAGAGGTTGAGAAATACAAACTTAGTTACCTAAGGATTATGACCCTAACGTAAATTAATTTTCTAAATTAAATTATACTGAAGCCTACACATGTACAGGAGCATACACTATTCAAAATTAACATTTTAGATATAATTATAAATTTAAATTTAGCTAATAATTTAAAATTAAAACAAATATATCGCTAGAGAAATGGCTCACTAGTTAAGAGCACTTGCTATTATGTCAGATAATTCAAGTTAAGTTCCCAGCACCCAAGTTGGTCAACTCAAAACCACTTGTGACCTCAGCTTCACAAAATCTGGCACCTATTTATGACCTTAACAGGTACCTGCATATAAGGAGCATATAAACGAATATATAAAAATAAATATTTTAAAATTAATGTGGTTAATATATAATTATATCATGACAGAGTAGTTGTACCATGCATTTATATATAAATATTTTATCTTGATCAAGCATCAAAGATTAGAGTTCTAAAGCACATGTCTATTCTCTCTCTCTCTCCTACTCTTTATTCACTCTTCTTTCCACCTCTTTGTACTATTTTAATAACAGAATGCTCAATATGAAAAAGTCATTATGAAAAATATCCCAATTTATAAATGTATATGCATTCTTCACAGACAAATTTAAATTTCTAAATATAATCAAAATTATAATTAGACTGAATTAACAAAGTAAAGCATTCATACCATTAATCTATGAATAAACCCTGAAACACCTGTAAATTAGCTCAGAATCATAGGATCACTTTCATACCCTTAACAGAACGTTAAAATGAAAATGGTAGAAAATTGTTGCTGAAACCAATGATGGAATGATTAGCCAGACTCGGTGGGACAATAAGGAACTCTAAGAGGAAAAGTCTGCATTTCCGCTATTATAATGTGAGATTTGAGAATAAATGGAGGAAGAAATCCTGCCAAAAATATCAGAAACTACTCACTGATTGGACAGTAGCTTATTGATCCCCTATCAACATATTATAATTGTTTCTAGTTTCTGGTTATTCTTGAGACAGTATGAGGGCATTTGAAATTGTCATCCAAAAATGGCAAGTGCATGGATACTACTGGTAGAAAAAAATGTCATCTTATTTTAGATTGTACACTGTTTATAGAGTTTAGACAGGCACTTCCATCCTCATGATTAGAACTTGAAGTGTTAACTGAATGCCATCTACTAAGATAGTTACTTAAAATGTCCATTATCAGCCTTCACATTAACACTATAAGGGATATAAGCACCGTTATCACTGCAGATTTGAATAAACAGCTCAAAGAGAGACATCTTGATCTGAGTAAACAATTCACTAATAATGATAATCACTCCAGAGAGCACCACAAGAACAAACACACTACACTTATATATCAGTTATCAGAAAGAGATATGGTATGAGAAACTTAGTATTAGGTTATCTTGTTAGAAGGAGAATATCATAGAGGAAAGTGATATAAACCAAGATGACTCCCATATCACTGGGTCAGTAGATGATAAAAGAATATGGGACCACTAATGTATAGAGGATCATCCACTGACAAAGCATATGGTAGTGTTTAGGAAAAACTGATTCTGTCATTCTGTTTGCACTTGGTGGGGATCACATTTACTCTCAGACGGAACTCTAGAAATGGATATAATATAGAAAGAAAAACGATCTTCTAGGAGTGTATTTTAATGAATTTTTCTATATAAATTTTGTTCACTATAAGTATTACTTAATCAAACCACTATTCCACTTACCATCAAGTTTCTTGATATTTACCTCAATTCACAATCATTCAAAAGATCTGTGAAATGTCATGCTTTAATATTTGCATTTCTTCTAATGTCAGGAGCAATTTAGATAAAACACCGCTTATAAGAAAAAAAGGAAGGGACAAGCAAAAATACAGCCTAGATACGGAATCAGTCTGTCCCAAGAGGCACACATGTACTGATGTCTGGTGTATCCTCTTTGTCTGCTTGTCTGAGTTCAGAGCTGTCTGTCCATCATATTCACTAGTAAACATAAATATACATATATACATGCACAAGCAATTAATTTAAAAGAGGCAATGATTTTGAAAAACAGCAAGAAGAATTGAGGCTTTGGAGGGCGACAAAGGAAGGCAGAATGGTGTGGTTATACTATAATCTCAGAAATGAATTTTTTTTTTGTAAAGAGAGCACATACTGCTCTTACAGAGGACTCAGTTTTGATGTCCAGGTCCTGCTGTTTGTGACCAGCACCCACAGCTCTCACAACTGCCTTTGTGCTTTCATTTCTGACCCACGAATTCACTATTTGGGACAAAGAGCAAATATACAATGCATGGTATTATCACTAGTCTCTTTTGACCTATTAGGCTGGGATTCTATTTAATCTAGTGATCTGATCTTGACATAGATCTTCTTCAATATTTTGAAATATGCTGAATGATACTTCATGATTTGACTCTACCTCAATGTGTTCATTTATCTTACTGTAGATACACATGTGTTTTATTGCAACTTCTGGTTACCATGATTAAAACTGTTTTGCCCTTTGAAACAAAACAACATTAACAAAACCTAAAACATAGAGACTACACAGAGAAACACAGGGAAGCACTTTAAGTCACCTACAGGATTTCAGGCTCAGGAAAGATAAGCACAGAGGAGTGCAGCATGTTACAAAGCTTCTGTAACCTAGCAGTGATAACAATCCTGGTAGCTCCCACCTGTAATCTCTTGTATTAGGGAGGCTGGCGCTAGAGAATTGTTCTGAGTTAATCCCGAGTTACACAATAACTTCTTTGGTAGCCTGAAAAATACAAATAAAACCTACTAACCACTATTGTATTAACTAACAAATTAATAAAATATCATCTATACTGTATCGATTGACTAACTGACTAACTAACTATCTCTTGCCCATAAGTACTATCTTCTACACAATGGAACAATCAGGAATGTATTGGTGTGTTGGAATAAAGTCATAATGTACAAAGATCTACTAAACCCACAAAGCATATTTAAAGGTTCCAAATGAGAGAAATACAAATTGAAACACACTGAGATTGTATCTCCCTTTGGTATCAATGGCTGTCTATCATCAGTTAATGAACAATAATAAGCACTGGTGAGATTGAGGCAGGGCAAGACCCTCATACACTGCTGATGGGATCTAAATTATTACATCTCTTTTAGAAATTAGTATAGACATTCATATATATATATATAACATATATGCATACTTATTACATATATAACAGAAGTGTGTAGAAGAATAACATTGTGTTTGTAAAGACAAATGGACTGACCTGGAGAGTATCATATTAAATGAAACATTCCAGACTCAGAAAGAAAAGCATTACATACTATGGAGGTGATGAATCTATTTGACAATAAAGTGAGGCAAATATGGAATTGGAAGGGAGAACAGACAAGGCAAGCGGAGGCCATACAGAGGGTAAATATGATCTCAGTACCTTGCATAATCATCCAGAAGTAGCATAAAAAAATCTCTTCCTTTGTATGGCTAATGCACAGGGTTTAAAAATTGCTCATTCCAGTTCAAAACAACGGAGTTAAATTATGGATAAGAATAACCTGAGGGTCCCTAGAAAATCAAGAGTCAGAACTTGACTGAATTAGTGAATTACTGAATCACATAATACTCTACCTGGAACTAAGCTTGTTTGGAGTTGAAATGCAGGCTTATTAGGAATTTCTTGTGAAGCACATTATTTATCTTTCAAAGAGACACTAACAAGCCAAAAATATGAAAAGACACATGTGTGAATTAATTATTCATTAAATCTGGCCTCTGGGGGATTGCTGCTTTGTAATGTACCTCTGATTCCACTGGCCTTTAATTGTATACATAACAAAGTGTTATTAAAATTTTAACACATAATTTCAACTCGATTCTGTGAACTCATATTAGCTCAGCAGAAGTTCCTCTCACACTGGCACCTTTCCAGCTAATTTGTTCCTAATGCAAGTAAATAAAGTTACTGTTTAAGCAAACTCATCAACTCCTCCTAAAGTTAACAGTAAAGGGATAAAAGAGAACCAAAATTCTCCAGACATCAACTTTACCAAGGTAATGATACAGAGGTTCCAATATATAGATTCTTTCTCTCTTAAGCTTGCATCATTATCTCTTTGGAACCCAAGAATTGGGAGCCTAAGCACAACTTGGCTGAAGATCAGAAACAGGCTATTGGGTGTCAAATTGTGCAGGTCCAATTTCCTCCTTCCATTTAGAATGCAAATGTGTTTCGGCCTGAATATCCATTTCAGGAAACTAGAGAAAATGTTGGTATCACCCAACTATGTCTGTTGCTAAAATTTTAGAATAGTTATAATAGGTTTCCCTTTCTTTTTTTCTGCAATAGGGATGGAACCTGAGGCATTGGCATGCTTGGCAAACACTCTAAGGCTAGACTGTATCTGAGGGCCAAAGACTCTTATATTCAGAGAAATTTTGCAATGACCAAATCTGTAGTTCCTTTTGTGTGTGTGCTTGTGTCTCTCTGTGTGTGCTTATGGGTGGAGACCAAGGTCTACATTGTGAGTCTTTCATTGCTTTCAATACTGTTTTAAAAGAAAGGGTATCACACTGAAATATGAGCCCACTGATTGGACAGAGCACCTGGCCAGTGAGATTTAGGAATCCTTATATCCACTTTGCCAGTTAGTACTCACCCCCATTCCTAGTTTTATTATGTGTTCTTGGAATCTAAACTCAGGTCTTCCTGCCTGTGTTGCAAGTACTTTATTTCCTGGGCCATGTTATCACCCCATATTTAGTTTTAATGCCAGCCAACTAACTGGAAAAGAAAAGAAAGTTGAAACAAATTCCAGTATCTAAACTATTTTGTAATGAAATATTCATTTAATTTTTATGAAACATAAATAACACACTACCGCACATGAATGCTATATAAGGGAAACATTTTGATCCATTATTGAAAGCTTCGGGTGATACTCTAGTCCTCCCTATCATTTTTGTTTTTCTTGAATTCAATTTTCCACTTTTGTATCAACAATTAAATTTTATTCACAGCTCCCAAATAAATACATTTGCCTTATGTCTTTATGATGGATTAGTTCCTGGCTCCCTGGATAAATGGTGCCAGTAAGTAAGTATAATGTTATATAGCAACTCTGTGTAGGGATGACAAGGGAAGACATTCCGAATGCTAGAGTCATGGGTTAACTGCAAGCTTCCGACTTTCTTTTCAATATTAGTAATGTGGACTCATAAACCTTTGAAATATGGATGATGATAAAATACGGATATAACGATGTACAAAAAACATTGTCAGAAAATGTCATGAGCTATATAAATCAAGTTGGAGGGAGCTACATCCCATTATGAGTGTCTTAGGAGGGTATCGAAGGAGAGGAGTGTTTTCCATACCTAACCCCACCATTGCCATGGTCTTCAAGTTATAACTAACTTCACCCTCTGACTACCTATTCATTTACGAAAAGTAAATGATTATATTGTTTTCAAAATGCACGTGTGCATATGTATTTGTATATTGGTATCTTGTGTATGTATGTGGGGAGTTGCAGGCTGGTATCCAGTCGAGCTGAGGTCTGAACCCTGATGGTCATAATTCACCTACATGACACGGTAGGCATTCCCTCATGCTCCTGGAACTCTGGCCCCTGCCTAAGGTACCACCTCCCACAGCCCCCACAAGCGAAGCATGGTCAGTAGTCACATAAGCAATGGCCCAAGCTTCTGACTTTCAGGCTAAACTCCTCCCCAGTTACCTAGTAACAGTGAAGACAATAAAAAGGGGTGCTCAGCCCCCACCATGCTCTCTTACTTTTACTCTCACTCCTTTGTCCTCTACCTCTCCTCTCCTCTCCTCTCCTCTCCTCTCCTCTCCTCTCCTCTCCTCTCCTCTCCTCTCCTCTCCTCTCCTCTCCTCTCCTCTCCCCTCCCCTCCCCTCCCCTCCCCTCCCCTCCCCTCCCCTCCCCTCCCCTCCCCTCCCCTCCCCTCCCCTCCTCTCCTCTCCTCTCTCTTTTTTGCCTTTCCTCTCTCTCTCTCTCTCTCTCTCTCTCTCTCTCTCTCTCTCTCTCTCTCTCCCTAACCCCTCCCTTCTCTCCTTCCCCCTGCATTTCTACAATAAAGCTCTTAAACCATAGAGAGTCTCTGCTCCATCAAGGCCCACTGCACACTCTGATCAGTGTTGGGAACTTCTTCCCCTATTCCCTCTCTCCTGCAACCCTGGGGCTTTAGCAAGGTACCTCTTGGAGGGGGGTGTCCCCAGGCTGCCCCTTGGCCACTCCTTGAAGAGTGGGATAGAGGAATGCCCACCCAGGGATGAGTGGATAGGGTAAATAGCAGCCCTCTCACGCCTGACTGACCAGAGAATATGGAAACTCTGGTGGGGTGTGGGTCTCTTTTCCCTTCCCCCACTTCCCCTGGACCCCCCTGGGCTCCCTTTATTTTGTTCCCAACATATATACTTTGAGTATGTACACTCATGGCTGTCTGCATGTGTTTGTGAACATGTGGAAACCTGAGGTCAGTTTAGGTGTCTTCATCAATCCCTTGCCATCTCTTTTTTTTTTTTTTTTTTTTTTTTTGAGACAGAGTCTGTCATTAAAGGTGGCACTCACCAATCACCTGGGTTGTATGGTTGATGAATTCAAAGTGTCTTCATATCTCAATATCTTTGTGTTATTATTTTACATGAGTCCTGGAGATCTGAACTCAGGTGCTGCAAACACCTTATCAGGTGAGCCATATCCTCAGTATGTAAAAAAAAAATCACTTATTAATTATTACTAAAAATATCTGTATGTGGTTGTGTGGTTGGCTTTAAGAATGCACAGATAAGACATTGCTCACAACCTCATCAGGAAAAAGCAAAAAGACAAATACATTACAGTGAGTAAAATGGAATTCGTCTGCCTAAGCAGGTCAAATAAAAACAAAGCTCAAGAATGAATGGACAGTAACTTAATTTCCTTCCACTTCCACTTTGTTTCTCAGATTATTTTTCAGCATCATCAGGTCTTTCCATCTACATTTAAAATCTTCACCCATTTCCATTCCATTGTGTTTTTTACCATACTAGAAAATGGGTGGCATTAACTTTCCATTTATAGTATACCGGCTGTATACATTTATTAAACCCAACATATAGAGAATGCAGGAATAAAAGTATTTTTCAAGCCAGGCATCTTTTCTTCCGACTGGCCAATAATCTAGGTTTTTACCATCCATGTCACAAACCTATATCAATGTACTCCATTTTACGGTTTGTGAGCTAAATTCACAAGTTTTTAAAAGCACAGAAAAATTTCAAGGTTGTTTTATTAGGCAATAAACTATCTTACTCAATAAACAAACACACTGTTGGACTATAGGATAGTATACTAAGTGGATCCCACATTCACAGCAAGAATCTAGAGAGGTTTCCCATCTCTGCATCCAAACACCAGTTTGGTGGAATTAATTCTCCATTACTATATATTTTTTAACCATCTTTTTTAAGGAGTTGGTTTAAGAGAAAAAATGTGTTAGAGTCATATTGTGCATATCCTAGGTCTCATCAATCGATAAGATAGGACACACAGGAGTAATTTTGAGCTATTGGAAGCAAGTGAACAGTGGGAGCAATAAACCTACTTGAAAATAATACTTTGCTTAGCAAAGGGCCTTCTGGTTGATTTAGGAAGTAATTCAGGCCTTTCTGCAGATGTGAGTCTCATGCAGTGACTACTTCAGGTGTGGCTCTGTTGGGCAGCAACCAGGGAGTTCTAGGTGCTGGGAATGGAGTCAGAAGACAAATGCTGGTAATTAGAGAAAGGCAGTGGGTTTTATGCCCTCACCTCTCTATCTCACAAATCCTTGGACAAAATTAGTGTTTATAAAGCACACAAAGATAACATAAATACAAAGTTAGAAAGAAAATTAAAATTGTCATGAAACACAATTATTCATTTTCTATTAATTAAATATTAAATAAAATATTAAAAAGCACACAGTTAACCATATCAAAGTAGTCAAAATAGTATGTAAAGAATTTAAACTTTTTTTACAGTATTTTTGCTAATTTGTGCGATAAACTTTTCTATAGAATATATGAGAATAGATATATTATGAACATATATATATATAAATCTTTAGATATGTTTATTTTATTTAAGTATATGGTATGTATCCAATATGCATGTAGCTATGGAGACTAGAGGACAAATTGCAGGAGTTGGTTCTCTTCTCCCATTCTTTTTCCACATGGAAGGTCCCAGGGATTAAACTAAAGTTTGTTTTTTATTTTATTTTATTTTACTTTATTTAGATTCTTCTTAAATTATTTAATCATTTTTATTTACATTTCAAATGTTGCCTCTCCATCTTAGTTCCCCCTCCTATAATTCTTCCCCCATTCCCCCTCTTCTTCACCTCTGAAAGGATGATCCACACCCCACCAGATCCCCATTCTTTGGGACATCAAGTCTCTATAGAATTAGTCATGTCTTTTCCCACTGGGGCCAGAAAAGGTACCCCTATGATACCTATGTGCCAGGAGCCCATGCATACCATTTGGTTGATGGCTTAGTCTCTGGGAGCTCCAAGGGTCCAGGTTAGTTGACACTGTTGGTCTTCCTCTGGGGTTCCCATCCTCTTCGATCCTTCTGCTAACTCTTCCATGGGAATCCCTAACTTCAGTCCAATAGTTGGCTGTGAGTATGTGCATCTGTCTCAGTCAGATGGTGATATAGCCTCTCAGGGAACAGCTATGCTAGGCTGTTGCCTGCAAGCACAATATACCATCAGTAATAGTGTCAAGGTACAGTGCCTGTCCATGGGATATGTCCCAAGCTGGGCCAACAGAAAGAATGGAAACAAGCAACTTTTGAAAGTAGGAACTGGGGTGACCCTCCAGAATGTACCAGAGACCTGGGACGTGAGATACTCTCAGGACTCAAAGGGAGGGACCTTACATGAAATGCCCTACACTGGGGAGAGGGAACTTGTAGAGGAGAAAGACAAGGCATCAAGTGAGAGATGTTGTTACCATCTGTATTAGTCAGGGTTTTACTACTGTGAACAAACACCATGACCAAGGCAAGTCTTATAAAAACTAAACAATATTTAATTGGGGCTGGCTTACAGGTTCAGAGGTTCAGTCTATTATCATCAAGGTGGGAGCATGGCAGTATCCAGGCAGGCGTGGCACAGGCAGAACTGAGAGTTCTATGTCTTCATCTGA
The DNA here is from genome assembly GCF_978045245.1 of Mus caroli. Classification (NCBI taxonomy): domain Eukaryota; kingdom Metazoa; phylum Chordata; class Mammalia; order Rodentia; family Muridae; genus Mus; species Mus caroli. The sequence continues at coordinate 75,140,533 of NW_028227262.1, read as the reverse complement.
AGGCTGTTAGTGGAAGACTGACTTCCAGGCAACTAGGGTGAGGATCTTATACCCACACCCATAGTGACACACCCATTCCAACCAGGTAACACCTATTCCAACAAGGCCACACCTCCAGATGGTGCCACTCCCTGGTCCAAGGATATATACAAACCATCACATTCCACTCCCTGGTCCCCATAGACATGTTCAAAAACATGAGTCTATGGGGGCCATACTTAAACATAGCATAATGCAAAATGCATTTAGTCCAACTTTCAAAGTCCTCATAGTCTATAGCAGTTGCAACAATATTAAAAGTCCAAAGTTCAAGGTCTCTTCTGAGATTCATTCAACTTAATTAACTGTAATCCCCAAAGCAAGGCAGGAAACCAGCTGGGCAAACTCCAGACTTTGCATCTCCATGGCTGATGTCAAAGCAGTCTTCAGATCTCCACTCATCTTTGTTGACTGCAACAAACTGCTTTCTCCTGGGCTGGTTCCACTCCCTATTAGCAGCTTTCCTCAGCATGTATCCCAGGGCTCTGGCATCTTTAACATCTTTGAGTCTCCAAGGCAATTTCAACGTTACAGCTTCTTGTTTCAGTGTCTGGGATTCCACTTGATCTTTTGGACTCTTTCTAAGGGCTGGCATCACTTTTCCAGCTCTGCCCTCTGTAGCATTCTAAGCTCAGGTTGATCCACTCCACTACAGCTGCTGTTCTTGGTGATCATCCCATGGTACTGACATCTCCAATACACTGGGGTGTTCCACTCCAACTAGGCTTCACCAATAGCATCTCATAGGCTCTCTTCAGGGTGCCAAGCCTCAAATCCTTTGCATGACCCCTTCAGTCTTGGGCCATCAACTACAGCTGAGGCTTCATTCTCTTCATTGAGAACTACCTTCTCCAATGGCCTTCCCTGGCCTCTCACAGTGTTAAACCTCAACTTCTCTCCATGACCCCTTCATTCCTTCACAAGCAGTACCTGCTGAGTGACTCTTACACATTACCAAGTCCAGCCGCATCATGAGGTACAACCTTGGGTATCTCTGGAACACAGCTTCTTTGTGCTCCCAGAAAACAAGTTCCAGAAGATTTCACCTCAGTGATGCTGGTCTCTTCTTAATCACTGCTAACCACCATCAATTTTCCCAGTAGTTCCGTCCATTCTTAACTCTAGAGCTGGAGCCACATGACTGAAGTTGCCAAGTTCTGCTGCTTACAGGATCTAGAACATGATCCCCTTGTACTATTACATTAACACTGGCTTTATGTTTTCTAAATCCTTCACTGCCTAAGCTTGGCTATCTTGGTTCTTGCTCTGTAGATTGACCTTGAAAGCCGAAATCAGCATGCTTGTCTCATAGGATTAAAGGTGTGTACCACCATGCCTGGATTTAATTAAGTTGGGTAGAATATTACCCCAAGGTCCCACTCCCTTAATCTGTTATCTCCTAGAACACAAGATTTTGCTCCATTTTACTTCCTAGTACCCCCTTAATACTCGAACCATAATTTTATATTTTTTCCTTTCTAAGCTTGCTATGCTTGTTCAAACTTCTCTTCATAAGACTTAACCAGAGAACAAAGTATCTGCTGGGCTTTTTTGAAACTTCTTTTGGCAATGCAATTAATTTGAGTCTCTTCATCTTAGCCTCAGGCAGACTTTTCAGACAAGGGCAAAAAGTAGCCACATCCTTCACCAAAATACCATAAAAACAGTCTTCATGCCACATACTAAAATTCTTCTCCTTTGAAATCTCTTGGACCAGGTCAATTCAGTTCAAATCACTCCCAGCAACAAAGTCTTCCATATTCCTACTAGGATGACCAATTAAGCCCCATTCAAAGGCATCCCACTGCTTTCCAAATCCAAAGTCCCCAAATCCACATTCTTTCAAATAAAAGCATGGTCAGGCCTATCATAGCAATACCCCACTCCCAGTACCAACTTCTGTATTAGTCAGGGTTTTACTGCTGTGAACAGACACCATGACCAAGGCAAGTCTTATAAAAAATAAACAACATTTAATTGGGGCTGGTTTACAGGTTCAGAGGTTCAGTCCATTATCATCAAGGTGGGAGCATGGTAGTATCCAGGCAGGCAGGGTGTAGGAGGAGCTGAGAGTTCTATGTCTTCATCCAAAGGCTGCTAGTGAAGACTGACTTCCAGGCAACTAGGGTGAGGATCTTATACCCACACCCACAGTGACACACCCATTCCAACCAGGTCACACCTATTCCAACAAGGCCACACCTTCAGATGGTGCCACTCCCTGGTCCAAGGATATACAAACCATCACACCATCCCACAGTCAAAACTCTGACACATAATTGTTTCTGTTTGAAAGAAATGCAGGGATGGAACTGGAGAAGAGCCTGAGGAAAAGGAGGTCCAGTGACAGGCCCAATGTGGGATCCAGCTCAAGGGGAGGCCCCAATGCCTGACACTGTTACTGAGGGTATGGAGTGCTAACAAAAGGAGACCTATCATGTCTGCCCTCCAAAAGACTTAACAAGCAGCTGAAAGAGTCAGATGCAGATATTTGAACCCAACCAATGGACAGAAGCTGCTGACCTCTGTAGTTGAATTAAGGAAAAGCTGGAAGAAGCTGAGGACGAAGGCGACCCTGTAGGAGGACCAGCAGTCTCAATTAACCTGGACCCCCCGAGATCTCTCAGACACTGGACCACCAACCAGGCAGCATACACCAGCTGATATGAGGCCGCCAACACATACATACCAGAGGACTGCTGGAGTAAGTTAATCTAATAGTGCAAATTTGTGTTTGTTTCATTTCAATTGTACATAAGTGATCCTCATCCTGACATGTACAAATAAATCTCTATTTTTTTTGAAAAAGGTACTATTTAAGTTATTAATAGACATTAATAAAGCTTGTCCTCAAGAAATCAAACTCAGATTGAAGAGAATAATACAGGAAAGAGAAAATAACAGTATATATATATTAATTATATGGTACATAATATAGAAATAAATTAGTAGGAAGCTTTAGAAATAAAGCCAACTCTGGATGGCCTTTCCTTCAGTCTCTGTTCCACTCTTTGTCTCTGCATTTCTTTTAGACAGGAACAATTCTGTGTTAGTATTTTTGAGATGGGTGAGTAGTCACATCCCTCAACTGGAGGCCATGCCTAACCAATAGATATGGTCTCTACAGGTTCTATCTCCCATTTGTTGGGTATTTTGGCTAATGTCATCCTTGTTGGGTTCTGAGAACCTCTTGCTTTCCTGGCATCTGGGACTTTCTAGTGGCTACCCCCAGTTTTCCATCTCCCCTGCTACATACCTCCTTTCAATTTCCTGACCCTCTGTACTGTTCCCTGGTGTCCTACACTTGATCCTGACCACTTTCTTTCCTCCCCCATCCTCTCTCCCTTCCAGGTCTCTCCCAGATCTTTCCTTCCCTCTACCTCCCATCATTATTTTGTTCTCCCTTCTAAGTAGGACTGAAGCATCATCACTTTGGTCTTCCTACATCTTGAGCTTCATGATTTGTCAGGGATTTGTATCCTGGGCTAGAGATCCATCTCATCTGCAGGCACCAAACCCAGACACTGTTGCTGGTGCCAAGAAGTGCTTGCTGACAGGAGCCTGGTATAGCTGTTCCCTGAAAGGCTCTGTCAGAGCTTGACTAATACAGATGCAGATGCTCAAAGTAAAACATCAGACTGAGCATGGGGACCCATGGAGAAGTTAGTGGAAGGACTGAAGGAGCTGAAGGGGGTTGCAACCCCACAGGAATTACAATATCAAACAACCAGATCCCCTAGAACACCCAGAGACTAAATACCAAGCAAAGAGTACACATGAAGGGACCCATGGCTCCAGCAGCATATGCAGCAGAGGACTGCCTTATCTGCCATCAGTGGGAGGGACGACCCTTTCTCCTATAGAGGTTCCATGCTCCAGTGCAGGGGAATGATAGTGCCCTGAGGCAGGAGTGAGTGGGTGGTTAGGGGAACACCCTCATAGAAACAGGAGGAAGGGGAGTGAGATGGGGGCTTGCATAGGCAGAACCTTCATCATTGGTTTCCTCTCCCTAGTTCTTGAATCTAAGGTAAGTAGAATATTTAGTGCATGAATGTGGGCTGAAGGTAAAGGAGAAATCCCTGACCTTTGTCCCAGAATCTATCACTTTTCCTACCTTTATCAAGAATATTTTCAGAAGCTGCATTTACATGCAAATTATCTGTAATTTTTGTGACACTTGTTGTTGTTTTACTTTATTTCACTAGTTCAGTGTTCTATTAGGAACAATGTCATAGGCAAAGGTCACTTTAGTTTGTCCTTGCTCCTCTCCACACAATACAAAGCTATGCCCGTGTTTGTATCACTTATTCTCTGCTCATGTCTCTTGTTCAGTAGTGAGGAGGCCATAGTAACTGAGATCTCCCTCCTTTGTTCCTGGTCAATCCATTGTTTGTAAGGTCATCTCCTGTCTGCCTTTAGAAGATCCTGTCCTTAGAGTCCACAATAATGATAATTCATATAATGGAAGAACTAAAAAACTGATAAATATTAGTCTGGGACTTAAACGAGTTTAATTATTGGTTTGCGATATTTATTTGTGGGGGAATGGGGGGGCTCTAATATGTAAGAAGCTCTCACATAGCTTAAGCACTGTAATCCAGATATTATTCAGCTATAAATTACACTCACTGAGCTAGCAGTTGCCTTTACTATGTGTATGAATTGCTTGTGTAGTAAAGTGCAGCATCTGAAACATTACCATGGCATGATCCATGCATTCTTCTCAAGTGTCAAGAAACATGAAAACATTGGGAAATAAAAACATAGGACATGGGGAGTGACTACATAAAGGGTTAACTTTCAGTGAGTTCTATGAACAAGTGTGGGAATCAATGTAAAGGTATTTCAAAGAGAAGCTATTACCATTTACTAAACTAGACTATAGAGTGTGGACAAGAGAAAATGGTGCTCAAAGAACAGCAAGAGAAAAAGCCTGTAGGACAGTGGATTTATGCTGGGTGCTGGAAATAGACTAGGGAAGAGCTAAATAGACTAGTGATAGAAACTAACATGGAGTTGGCATTCTCAATACTATCTTTTCTGTTTATTTATTTTCTGTTTTTGAGAAAGATTTTCACCATGTTGCTCTGGTTGTTCTGGGTTGTTTTGGAACTCACTCTGTAGACCAAGCTGGCTTTGGAACTCACAAAGATCCTCCTGCCTCTGTCTCCGAAGTGCTAGGATTAAAGGTATGTGCTACCACTGCTTAGCCTCAATCCTATTTCTACTAATCATAGTTAGGGAAAGACAATTAAAAGATTTATCACATAATGAAATAAAGTGGCTGACTGTATCAACAGATCAGGAGATATTACCATATGCTACCTTATGTCATTTTGTTTTTAAAGACAGCATGTCTAAATTTTTCCATTTGCATATCTTATAATATTTAGTCTTGACTTAGAGGACAGACAAGTGGCTGATCCAAATAGTGCTTTGATACATTGTGTAGTGTGGGCATGAGTAGGTTCCTGTGTGTGTGTGTGTGTGTGTGTGTGTGTGTGTGTGTGTGTGAGAGAGAGAGAGAGAGAGAGAGAGAGAGAGAGAGAGAGAGAGAGAGAGAGAGACGACAACAGGTCAATGTTGGTCATTAGTCCTTAGGAGTCATTTATTTTACATTCTTAGAACTGGGGCTTCCTAATTAGGCTCTGAATCCCAGAATATTTTTGTTTCCCTTGACCACTAAGCCTAAGAAATCTGCATGTTTCCATTTCCCCAGTGCTAGGAATACAAGTATACTCCTACACTCAGTTTTTCCCAGGTTCTCAAATGATCTGTCGCTCCAGCTTTGTTTTGATATATTTGATGAACTTAAATACCTTTAAGAGAAATAACAACAACAAAAAAAACCTTAAATAATATTGCTCACAGTCAAAAAGTTTTCTTATTTTAAAAATAGCTATTTTAGTTCTCTTTAGTGCAAGTATTTTTACTGAACTCTATCTGCATAGTGTTAGTCTTCCTATTCTAATCATTTTCCCTGACCATGTTCATGATGTTATACATTCATTCACCAGTGTCTCATTTCAAACATTTTACCAAAAGTGTAACTACTCACACTTAGCAGTTATTCTCTTTCTCTTTCTCTCACTTCCCTTTTCCATCACCAATCTGCATATTGTCTTTACATATTAACTAGTATTGTTTTTTTTTATTAATTGATTTAGATTTTGAATTGTCTTTAGTATCTGGCTTACTTTGCTTAGCATAATATATTCCAGAAGCATCCATATTAGAAAATATATTGGTACAACTTATTGCTCCTTATGAATGAATAATATTTTGTTGCATGGGTATAGAATATTTTATACAGTTACTCTTCAGTTCAGGTTATGTCCATTCAGTGGCTTTTGTCAATAGTGTTTTTTTTTTTTTTAACAAATAGTTCTATCATAAAAACTTACATATATTGTCTACAGTTCACATTTCAGTTTTTTGAGTTGACCATGACACTTGTATTTTTTATAGTATGATTAAGTCCTTGTGAAATGACTGAGCTATGTTTTACAAAGACTGTTCCATTTGACCTTACTACCAAGCATATGGACGGGTTTAAATTTCTTGAAATTCTGGGCAGCACTGGATAGTTTCCATTTTTGGCTCTTTTATTATAGCCATTTTAGTGGAGCAAAATGGTATTTTGATTGATTTTTTTATTTGGGGTTCACTCATTAATAGTTATACTGAAATAATTTATCTATTCGTTATTTATATGCTTTCATTAGATAATGATGCATTTTAGTCAAGAGTATAGTACTTACTTTCTTGGTCTATCTTTATGTTTTCTGGCTATGTGTATATATTTATATCAATGTATTGTATAATATATTACAAATTTATTTGAAATTATTTGAACAGTTCTGCTCACTTTTCATTCTATAATCATCTTGAATGTAAACGTGTTTGTATTTTAAGCATCTGAATGTGTGTGTATGTGCGTGACCACACTTATGTAAATCATTATAGCTAGTAATCAATTTATAGCAGTTGTTTAATATTTTAAATAATATGAACATTTAATGTTCTGTATGATATTGCTACCTTCTACCATACTCTCAGTTTGGTGACTTGGTTATGAACAAGAAGAGGTTTCATCTGTCCATTTGTTTTCAAGAACAAGTCTAGTGAACAGAAAAGAAAACAACTCCCCTCTTGAAGAGTAGAAACTACAGTTCATTCTTGTGACCTATGCCTTTTCTCTTGATAGCCTTTATTCTGTTTCCACTTCTGTTCAGATTTAGATTGTAGAAAATGGAAGGTAACAATGAAATGACCATAAGAAGGTTGGGTTATAAGATACAGAGATAGCAGACAGAGTTCATGAGGTACAGAAAACCATAGGAAACAGTGATCATGAATGTTGACTGCTTTCACACTTTGTCAATATTAGATCTTCAAGTACTGGGCATCTTGTTAATAATTACAAACAAGTTTAATTGTTAGTAATTGTATAGCAATCTACTTCTGCAATAAAGCATGTTTTTGAAAAGTCAGGATCCTTGATGCTGATGAGTCTGCAATACAATGGCCCTTCTAGCTAATTTGTACATTCATTTGGGAAATTCCACAGGCTCAGCACTTTTATCTTGAAAGCCTGTGGACAAATGTACATTAAAATTCATTTTTCTGGATGTTAAAAAGTCAAGACGATGTATATCTATTGACAGCTTTTGAAGGATGATTCTATGAACAGTTTATTGATTCTGTAGCAAAATATATGTATATTTCAAGCTAGAGCAAATGCAACTTATAATAAAACCAGAAAAAGTAAACAGAAATCAGCTTTGCCCTTCCAAGAAATGGCTTAGTGCTTATTCAGGCTGGACCTCTTTAAATTTTATAGTTTTCTAGGTGATAAATTTCATAGAATACCAGCCACATACAAGGACAAGCTGAGACCATAATATAATTAAGTAAAGCAACAATGTTGTATTTAAACACAAAGAAAGAATATTAAATATTAATTCTCTTAAAGCTATGCTTGATAATTCTTTCTAAATCCAAGATATCTAATTACAAACAGCACCCTTTACTAACAGCATCCAAACTGAAGATCTCTCTCTTCTTCCTTAGTCCATCTCCAAAACACTGGAGGCCTGAGCTCTGGAGTAAATTTTTTTCTAACACTGCTTTCTGTACACTTGCCTTTGTACTCAATGGTTGTTAAAATACTTGTTTTCCAAAGATACCATACATACATACATATATATATATATATATATATATATATATATATATGTGGCATAAGACTCAGATGAATCAAGATGCATAGCCAAAAAGATTCCTTCCTGTAATCTAAATCACATAGTAGCAGAAAGTACATGCAAGCTGCCAAGGGATGAGAGAAATCAATAATCCTGTCCAATGATTATGCCTAAGAAGCATAACACTGACCCACCAGGCAGAACATCCCTAAAGGAACAACAGTAGCACTTATATTTTAGTAGTAACTAAAAGCTGTCTAATTAGACAAGAGGAGCACTCAACAGGAGGGAAAGCATGTCTGGTCAAAAAAAATCTAGCCAAATACCTAGGACTAGTGAGGTCATGGATATCACAGATAAGTGTAACTATCTGTTCTCAGCAAAGAAGCTCCTCTTCACAGCAAATGAAAATTGTTACATTATGAAACTGGATACAATGCCGAGATAAAGAACATGAGAAGCCTAGCCGCAGTGCATACACTAACAACCTCTGAATCTAAAAGTTCAGAGAACATCACAGAAGAGGAGTCAGGAAGACAGGAAAAGCCATAGGGTCGGTCAGTAAGACTAATGTGAAACTCTTGTCTCCTAGAAATGGCTACCTATAAAAGACTGAATGCCAGTAGACATGCTAATGTGGAAACTTCATGGAGATTTTCATTAGATAAAACTTCATTAGATAAAAAGTATAGGAAGTTGATTCCTGCTGAAAATGCTTAGCTTTAGCTATAGATGAGGCCCTTAATTGGTTATGCAATATAATGAAGTAAAGTCCTAAACCATATTCACATATATCATATATACATATAGCAAAAATAGACTAGCAGATCTATTATCTATTTATCATCTATCTATCTATCTATCTATCTATCTATCTATCTATCTATCTATCTATCATCTACATATCAACTATTTATCATCTTTCAATCTACTGATCAATCTATCAATCTAGCTATGTCATCTTTGTGACAATTACATAGAAATAAAGACTATCAATTTGAGAGGGAGACACAATGGTATTGGAAGACCTAGATAGTAGGAAGACATGGGGAAGGTTTTGAAGAAACAAAGAGAAGGGAGGATAATGTAATTGAATTCTAATTAAAATATATTAAATAATTAAAATTAATGTCCATCTGAAGGTGTATTTTTTTATTAATTTTGTCTTAAAAGCTTTGACATATTGAGTCACATCAGTTCAGGCCAGCTCTTTTTTTTTAAATATTTTTTTATTATGTATTTTCCTCAATTACATTTCCAATGCTATCCCAAAAGTCCCCCATACCCTCCCCCCACTTCCCTACCCACCCATTCCCATTTTTTGTTGGCCCTGGCATTCCACTGTACTGGGGCATATAAAGTTTGCAAGTCCAATGGGCCTCTCTTTCCAGTGATGGCCGACTAGGCCATCTTTTGATACATATGCAGATAGAGTCAAGAGCTCCAGGGTACTGGTTAGTTCATAATGTTGTTCCACCTATAGGGTTGCAGATACCTTTAGCTCCTTGGGTACTTTCTCTAGCTTCTCCATTGGGGGCCCTGTGATCCATCCAATAGCTGACTGTGAGCATCCACTTCTGTGTTTGCTAGGCCCCAGCATAGTCTTACAAGAGACAGCTATATCTGGGTCCTTTCAGCAAAATCTTGCTAGTGTATGCAATGGTGTCAGCGTTTGGAAGCTGATTATGGGGTGGATCCCTGGATGGTCTCTAGATGGTCCATCCTTTCGTCACAGCTCCAAACTTTGTCTCTGTAACTCCTTCCATGGGTTCTTCTGTCCCCCAAATCCTTTTCTATGACATGTTTTATATTTGCAGAATATGTTCTCTAATGTACCTCTATAACCTAACATATCTATTTTAATTTTAATATATCAACTTTGATGTATCATGGCATAAAAATAACTACATTTTATATTCCATGGGTGTTTTGTTCCCAATTCTAAGAAGGGGCACAGTGTCCACACTTTGGTCTTCATTCTTCTTGAGTTTCATGCGTTTAGCAAATTGTATCTCCTATCTTGGGTATCCTAAGTTTTGGGCTAATATCCACGTATCAGTGAGTACATATTGTGTGAGTTCCTTTGTGATTGTGTTACCTCACTCAGGATGATGCCCTCCAGGTCCATCCATTTGCCTAGGAATTTCATAAATTCATTCTTTTTAATAGCTGAGTAGTACTCCATTGTGTAAATGTACCACATTTTCTGTATCCATTCCTCTGTTGAGGGGCATCTGGGTTCTTTCCAGCTTCTGGCTATTATAAATAACAGGCCAGCTCTTTATATGTATTAAGCTTGGTTAGTCAATTTTGGTTATTAAGTGCAGAAAACCTTTAGAAAACAAGTTAATTTGACTTTATGTACTTCATAATATTTTTCGGAAGTACTTACCAGCATGTAACTAGACGTTAAGATATGGATATGGATATGCAGTAACTTTATACAAGAGAATATAAAATGTAGTTATTTTTATGCCATGATACATCAAGGTTGATATATTAAAATTAAAATAGATATGTTAGGTTATAGAGGTACATTAGAGAACATATTCTGCAAATATAAAACATGTCATAGAAAAGGATTTGGGGGACAGAAGAAATAGTTTTGATATAATAGTATGTCTAATCAAAATATATTATTTATGCAAGGAAGAAATATGTGAAATATTTCCAAATAAAAACAGCAGAAAATTTGAAAACAATTTTGACTGTTCAATTTTCTCTTCTGCACATTTTCTAAATTCATTATGAGTATGAGTCCACAGCCTTTCAAAAATGAAAATGTCCATCTATTTTTAGTAGCCATTATTTGGGATCTAATACCAATGAGGCAAAATGTGGAACTACATTTAATCTTTTAAGAAGCTTACAGGATCAGAGATATGGTGAGGAATGAAAAAAATCAATAATTAGAACTCAAACATCTATTTAGTGTTGTACAAATATATACAGTGTACTGGCTGCTTGTCAGTTGCACAGGAATGAGAAAGCTGTTGGTTTAGGTGGTGTTAAACTAAAAGTACAATTGACGTCAGAGGGAGTGATGAAGCACAGGACTAAAGCTACTATTGGTTTGCTTTAATTATCCCAGTTACCTAGACCATTCAATCAATTAGAAAACATGCTTTTCCATTATTTTTATGTACTTAAAGCAAATGATTTTGACATAAGGAAAATAATTGTTTGGGGGAGAAGCTATATTTACAGGGGTTAAATAACTTAGCTTGTCAACAGACTTCTTCCAAATACATTTTAAGTAGAAAATTTCTCAAGCAATTTATGCTTTAAGGTGAGCATCTTTGTTTGGTTTTTATTCTCTGTAGTAATTCCATTAAAAGAGCACAATTTATTGCACATCTGTCTTTGCAGATTTTATCAACACCGAAACCTTTTACACTGAGAATAGGATTAAATAAACCCCATTTACCAATGTGGTAAAATATAATAGACACCTACCCCATTAAATGGCCCACTGAATCAATATATCCACTTCGCAGCAATTTCCAGCAGATAGGGTGAAAATCTTCTCTTGTATTTGATAGATTAGAAAACTTACAGGGAAGAATTTACAGAAGATTCACTGTGTACCTTGAAGGGGTGTTCATTATTCCTAAATTACCTCTTCATGTCAGCAGATCTGTGGCTTGTAAACAGAGAGGCCACTTGTACTTGCTCTTCTGTGTGGCTGTAAACTCTGCCTTGAAACAAGTTAGTGATGTGGCTGCTAGGTTGCTGTTTGATGATACCATGGAAAGTATTTCAGCTCATTTAAAATATTTGTATTGTGTTTGCATTTTTAAGCTATGTAAGTTTGTAATTTTTGATAATTCTAAGCATATATATGCTTATATCTGCTAATATATTCTGATATATCTCACACACATCACAGTCTCTAAAATCCTTCCCACCACTGTCTACACTCATCTCTTTCTACAAATCCTCATATCTATGTTTATGTTGTTGTTGCATGTTTGTTTAGTTTTTGAACCACTAAATTCAACAAAGACTGACTGTATGTATTTAGAATTCAATACTAGAGCCTGGTGGGCTCTTCAGTGTTTACACAACTGAAGACATTAGCTTTCTCACCCAGGAACTAATCTGTAAACTTTATATCAGCAAGAAGAGAAGTAGGATCCTATGAACCCCTCCTTCATTCCCAACTGATCCCAGGGAGTCTTGTGCAGGTGAAACCTTGTTCAGGTAAACCTAGTTGCTGTGATTCTAAAGGGTGATTCTATGTTTTATACTGGTTCATATAGGCTTTACCTATTAATTTAATAGTAATCAACCATATAGGAAGACCATTATGTTTGCAGTTGCTAGAAAGAATTTCTGGCAACCTGACATAACTTATTGTTTGTTTGATCGTTGCACAAATGTCTTTGAGGTAGATGTTAAGAATTTGGGCATAGAGAAGTCCATGTAATTGCCCACAAATCATACTTCAAATATGAAGTTTGCATTGTGGTATATACTTTGTGTTTGGAAGATTCATTTTCTAAGTAAATACAAGAAGTAGGCAAAGAGCTTTATCTTCATTCTAAAATGTTGTGGATGGCCCTAGTGATGCCTGGTGATGTGTTCCCAGGAGGGGTTTTAAGAAAGAAGGATTGAGTCAATTATTCAGGTAACATTTTGTGAACCATCACCTAATCACTGGGATGGAATCAATCACTGGGTGAGTAGGCGGGACTTCGGGTTGGATGGAGAAAGGGAGGAATCAGGAGAGAGTTAGGAGATTTTTGGACTGAAATAGTGAGAAGGCAAGATATAGTTACTAGTGTCTTATGTTGGATTTGCCCCCAGAGGATGTAGATTTAATATGGATTACAAAATAAGATTCTTTTTGCTGTGCACAATGATTGAGTTCACATTGTTTCTGAACTAAGTGTGTGGCATTTTTGTTCACACAGTGGTTCGACTGGGTTCAAGACAGAAAAGTATTGTGGCAAAGTGTGGGTTTTCCAGATGTGTGCCACAAAGGCTGTGGGGGTTTTGAAGCATGGAGATAGTGTGGTAGCAACCTACCAGTGGGAACTAAGTGAGCTGGGTGGAGAGATTTTGGAGCTCTGAGTCAGAGAGTCTCCATGAGAGAAGAACTGGCCTGTGAGACTGTTGCAGCTGAGCATAGCTGGTTGAAGAGTGGGGACTTGCTGTATCTGTTTTAGTATTTCCAGCACAAGCTAAGACTAACCAGTTTCAACAGAAGTTACAAAATTATTATAGAGAGAGCCCAGCTTCCATGAATATAGTCAATCCTGCCTAAATGTAAGAGTAAAGCCAGGTCTGGTGACTCACGCCTATAATCCCAGCACTTGAAAAGTGGAGGCAATAGATTTAGAATTTAAGACCAGCTCTGACTATGTAGCAAGTTTAAAGTCAAGTTAGCAGCTAAGTCCATATCAAAAGAATAGGAACAATAAAAAACAAGCAAATAAAAATCTGTAAAAGTTAAGCCATAGCCTTAAATCATATAAACTGGACTCATCTGTCTAAACGTTAGCAGTAGTTTTGCCATATTAAAACCACAGAGAATACAGAGAATGACTTGCACAGACAACATATGTTCACATTGAGTCATACAGTGTGACTTCAAGTCCCTAATCTTTCCTGCTCTTCACCTATGGGCCATCTGATAGTTCTCTGAAGTTTAACCACTCTAAGTCTTTCCTAGAATAAACTTCTAAAATCAATTTATGGATATATAAAGAAAATTTTGTATAATGCATTAAGAATATCTGGCTTATTGTCTAATGTTTAATACATAGCCCATAAATATTATGCATTCAGTAAATACTTGTGTACAAAAATAAGTATGTATGTACATATATACATATGTACACATGTATACACTCATTTAGACAGAAAATCTTTATGTATGCAAATATATTTTATGTATATATGTTTATTTAAGTATATTCTATCCATATATATGTGTTCACATATGTAGTTATATATATATATATATATATATATATATACACGTATATATATATTTTTTTAATTAAATCTATTTCATTTTATTTTATTTTCCCAGTTCAGACACAAAATTTGATCTGGACAGTAACATTGTCAGAGCCAACCAAGAGTACTGGAATGTAGTTATATATTTTAAAGAAGCATATATTTGTAATTATTTTTCAAATGATGAGTTAGCATCTAAACCATATTCTATTTTAAATAAAATTTCATCACAGTAGAACTTTTCAGAGATAGCACAACAGTCAATTCTTCAGTTTGTCATGACCACTTCAATATTCATCAGGTATTTAGAAAATTTCACATTTATTTAAATATATTTGTTGTTATAAAGAATATGTTTTGAACTTGCTTATTTTGTAGTTGCTTTTATTACTATAGTTTGGATTATTTTTTAGAGTATGAAAAATCAAAAAGTGGATTACTTAAATACAAATATTTATATTATTCTACAAAAGCAATACAATAGGGGTTAGGGAGATTGCTCATCAGTTAAGAGAACTTGCTACTATTCCAGAGGATATGGGTTCAATTCCAGCATCTACATGTTTTACAACTGTCTGTAATTTCAGTGCCAAGAAATCCATTCTTCTCTTCTGATCTTTGTGAGCACCAGGTATACATGTGGTGCAAAAAATGTAGGAAAAACATTTATGCTCATACATTAAATATTAAAACCAATAAAAATAAAAGTATATTTGTTTATGAATAACTATAAGAACTATGCATAGTCATTTTTAATGTATGCCTTTATTCTCTTAGAGAGTTAGACATTGGTATAGGTATATTTACAAGAGAATTATGCAAAGATAGAAAATTTTTACCAAATAAGCTCTTAAAGTAAAAAAAATTACCAGTTACTAAATGAGGTTGATTACATTAAACTTTACAAGAATACTTAATAAGGTACCAGGATGGACAGTCCAGCTACAGACTTGAGGAAGATATGATCTCTCATAGTAAAGGAAACTGAACTTGGGATGAATACACACAGGACCCCAAATGGTCAAATGACAAGAAGCAAAAACGTAGACTTGAACTTACTTCCATTCTCCATTTCCAACAAAGAAACATATGGAGCCAATTGTCCAAGTACTTTCAGAGGAAGCTGAACAGAGCAGCTTTCACCAAGCTTTGATTTCCTCATTGCTTGGCTTTGCTAAGGCTGTCCTTGAATGTTTAGTTCAACTACTTCTTAGTGATCAAGTTGACATTTGCAACGAAGTGAGTGGAGGTGATTTTTGAGATCCTGTGTTCAGTGCTTCTAGGTAAAAGTCACACTTTCAGTTGTGAAAAGTTTTAAGACTCCAGTCTGAAATCTCTTAATGTTTATAGAGTTGGAGAACATGCTGAAAAACATAGACCAAGGAGTATTGGATGTGTGTGTTTGAGTGAAAGTGGTTTTAAAGAAAATCTAATTGTAAGAACAATTAAACTTATCTCTGTGAATTAAGGGATCCTTATAAATATTATTTTTGGAGATGAGTATATATACCAAAATGTTAGCAGTGGACCCAGACAGTTTGGACTAGAGGTCAGTCTTGGTTTAAGGAAATCTTCTGAAGAAAAAGGTCTCCCTCTGATGTGTTATTGGGCATTCAGTGCTATAAACACCAGTCTAGGTATTAAGACATGGAAAAAAAGATTTGTTATTATAAATATGCATTTTAGTTGATCTTCCTGCATACAAATGTATTAAGTATAGCCTCCTTGAATCAATAATTCATTTCTGTGTCTCTGGATAATAGATTTTTCTCTGACATAGATAGTTTTTAAACAGTCTTTTTGTGAGCTGTTTTTTGGAAATAATTGTAAGTTACACAGGTATAAATCAAACTTTAAAGTAAATCTGTGAGTAGCTTTTGTGGCTTTTGACTATTAGCATTTTTAGTTACTAAAGTATCTAAAAAGTGAGAGCCAGTTTACTGGGTTATTTCATATTTTCTAACCATCTCAGCACAGATATTCTTGATGACATGCCCATTTCCTGATGCATACCTCAACACTCCCTAAAGTGTGACACTTTCTTGTTGAGTGTGTGTCTCCCTTAGAACAACAACAAGAAGTTGATTTAAGACAAATTTCAACTTATTTAACTGACCTGTGTTGCATGCTTATCTAAGAATGAGTTTATAAATGTTATATTAGATATAATTTTCCTTAATATGTCTCAAAACAGTATATAAAATCATAGAGCTATACAATCAATTCCTTCTGTTACTGTACCTATATTCCTTAAAGTCTGTTCAGAGAATTTGCAGCATATATATGAAGCCAAAAATTTTCCCTTAGTTTGAAATCGAAAGGACCATACATATCAAGAGATATTTTTCATAGCATTTTTACTGATTATATAGAATTTCATATCATGAACCTTGATCATTTTCAATTCTCAGTCCTCCTAGCTCTGGCTCCTAACTTTGTGATCCTTATCATCACAGAAGGAGAAGAAGAAGAAGAAGAAGAAGAAGAAGAAGAAGAAGAAGAAGAAGAAGAAGGAGGAGGAGGAGGAGGAGGAGGAGGAGGAGGAGGAGGAGGAGGAGGAGGAGGAGGAGGAGGAGGAGGAGAAGCAAGAAAGTTCAATTTGTGTTGTTCATATACTCATGAGAGCATGGTCAAATGCTCAGTGCCCAGCCCCTCAAATAAAAACCTGAATCTTTCCCACCCACACCTCTGTCAAAAGGGATAAATTGTGGAAAGCTACATTTCAGTATTTTTATTACTATTTTAAGAGTTATGTTTGATAGTTTTCTTCCTAGGCATTTTGGGGTGAGTTTGGGTTGGGTGTGGTGACTGTCGGGATTGTCACAGAAGCTATTCATACCCTTCTTTCTCAACGGTGAGTCTATAGTTATCAGTACAAGTACAAAGTAGCTTCTTTGCTCTTTACAGTCAGTGGGACCATGGATAATGTCTGTCTACATGATTTCTGGTGACATCATAAACCACAGACATCCCCATGGTCTCTGGTGTCTACATGTACCACAGAGTTCAGTAAGGTCTCTAGTGGCAGTACAGATCATGGACAACAACATGGCCTGCTAGGTCTAGCATTACCATGGAAGGGATGGTATGACACAGTTCCACCCCTGGAGCAGAGCCAGCAGGGTGTGGATCTTCTCGAGTGCTGACAGTTACTGAAAGTATAAGTCTTGTTTGTATAATAATGTATATATTTTAATTTATGGTCCTACTTTTGAAAATGTTCCTCCTGCCTAGGTTAATGACTCCATGTGAATCAGAGACAACACAATTCTGGGAAGTGGGACTATGTCTCCATGATGCTGAGACCTTCACGACAGACCTTAAGAATGTGGGAAAGAACTCTGAAAACATGAGTTCATGAATACATAAATCAGTATAAGAACTTTATAGGCTAACTCAACTATGTAAAATATAATGACACAGTATGAATTGTATGAGAGGTTTTATGGACTTGAAAGAACAGATGCACCTTACCTAGTGAGTCAGCTTAGCTAGAAAGTTATTAAGGAAGTCAGATATGTTAGCACATGCCTTTAATCCCATCATTTGGGAGATATAGCCAAGCAGATCTCTGAGTTCAAGATCTGTCTTCAGAGTAAGTTTCAGGACAACTAAATTTAAGCATAAAGGAGTTGAAAAACAGAAAGCTGGTGATAATGTAATAGAACAACGGAACTATGTTCTAGTTCCAGTAAGCAGCAGAACTCAGCTGCTTTGGCTATGTAGCTCTGTCTTTAAAGACAAGCAACCATGGTCATAAAATGCTGATTCATGAGGTTTTCAAACGTGAACCTGGGATAAATGATTGAACTGATATGCAATTCTAAGTATTGGAAGTATTTTATGCAAAATACAAGACTGGACTTTGGTCTGCAAGAGAGAGTGATTTCCAGCAGAGAGTGATCTTGAGCAGAGAGCTATCTCAAGAAGAACACAGAGCTGTCAGCTTGCATCCATCACTGAGTCTGAATCGTTCCTCTACCTCTCTCAAACATATATTCCCTCAGGACCATTTCCCAAGCTGAGGCCAGGCTTACAAAATGGCCCTTTGCTTCAGCATGGGCACCACATAGCAGCATAGGCCAAGGACACCAAAGTGTGAGTGCAGGCTACTTGCATCAACATGGCATCCAGAGGCAGCATTACCCATGGACATCAGCATGGCTTTAGACAGAAGCACAGATGGTGATATCTCAAAGACATGCACTGCTACTTCAGGCCTTGTTGATGTCTGTGGTCCATGTAGCTGCTGAAGACCATATCTGGGTTCATAGTCCTACTGTGGCCAATGAATGTGATGATGTCCACGGGATGTGTATGCACATGCATGCACATGTGAATGCTGGTGTCTCTTAGTCCAGAGTAAGCACCAAATCCTCAGAAATTGCAATTGGGGGTCATTTGAACCATCTAGTGTAGCTGCTCAGAACCAAACTCATGTCCTAGGGAAGAGGAAAAACTTCTTGCTTAATTGCTAAGTGACCTCTGATGTCCAATTTTAAGTTTTTGAGAATTGATTTGTATTGGGAAAATAATTTGGCTTGATAGAGCCTTCTTTCAATACTGAAATACATTACACCATTGTTTTTGGTTTGTATGAATTGGTTGAAAATTCTGGTATTCTTACTCCCTCTGTCAACAATGTATGTTACTTTTTTGATGATGCTTGCTTGCATGTTAAATTTTCAATCATTTATATGGATATATTGGTTTTATTTTCCTGTTTGCTTACTTATTTGGAATTTATATACGTTTCATTTGGAATTTATATTTGTCCTCATTTCATATCTGTTGCTTTTACAAACTGCCCAATAAAAGTGCAACAGAGGAGAGAAGGAGGCTTACAATTTGCAATTACACACTACAGTCCATCACTGAAGCAACTAAGAGAAGAATTAAACAGCTTATCACATTATATCTACAGTCAAATGCAAAGAGAAATGAATGCATACATGTTCACTTGCTTGCTTATGCTCAGCTCCATAATAATTAATAATAATAAATAATAAATAATTTTCCACTATTATATGGTTCAGGAACTCTTGCCTAGTAATTGATGCTACCCATAGTTCCTAAACTTTCCCACACCAATTATTTTACACACATGTACATGCGCAAGTGCACACACACACACACACACACACACCACTTAAAGCTAACATCATGAAATTTGGAGGATAGAACACAGGACAAGTTTGTGGACGAGAGTGAGTAGCAGGAGTGATGTTGATGCAGTGTATGGGTGCCACTTCTTACTAAATCACCACATTGTCTTAAACAGAATAGAGTGTTTGAGAACTTCAAAATTTTCAATGACACAAAGAATAACAATTACCAGAACAAAACTCAAACCTAGCAGAACACATGACTTGATTGAGTTAATCATCATTGCCAGTAAATTCATTGTAAAGCATACCCCTTTTATTTATTCTGCCTTCTGAGGCCTGGTTTGTATATAAAAGTTATTACATAAAATATCCAATAAAAAGTTATTCATTAGACCAGGAAAGAATCAATACAGAAGAAAAGACAAAAATCCACTTAGGCAGATGAAACTAGACTACAAATGTTGGACCCTATGTACAAAAATTTAAGGTAACTATAGTTAGTATGTTTAAAGATTCTTTTAAAAAGGTAAGCATCCTGCATGAGCACATTAGAATTCTCCCCAATTGGTGAGAAGAGTAGAGAGACATAACAAACCAAATCAAATATTTGAAAACATTACAGCAGAAAATTTCCAATTTTTATAAAACATACTGCTAATCTATGCATGTCATTATAACAGATCACCATGAAGTAGATAGAGGATAAACAACAAAAATTATTTATTAGAATTTTGAGACTAGTGTATCCAATGGCCTATAGGATCAATTACCCTTGTGAGATAGTTGCTCTGTTCATATATAGTGCCTTCTATTATTTCCTCATATAGTATATAAATTATATTCTCAAAGGTCTCTTGATAAGGATACAACTCCACTCGAGATGTTTGATTTCATGGAATTAACCCTACTCTAACCCCCCACATTCTATTACTACCACGAAGGAGATCAGGATTTCAACATATCAATCTGTGGTCAAGGCTATGCATGGAAAATCAGATACAAGAAGCTAAAGAGGGATCAGACATTTTAGTAAAGGTGTATATGGAACAAAAGTACTTGAAATCACTCATAGACTTAGGAACCAGAGAAAAAGAACAGGCAGTGGGTCCTGGCATCAAAGCATCTACCAGTGATGAGCTCTATATTAATTTTCAGCATTTCTTTTGGTGGTTGGAGCTGCAATCCTAGACTCTTATTCCCACTGATAGAACTAGACTTATGTCTCATATTTCAACACTAGTTATTCAGATAGTGCAGAATTATCTATTGCTATAGTTTAGACTTAGCTTTGTAATCCTTGTTTTCAAAAGAAAGGTCCTCAGATACCCTAGACTATTCTTAGAATCAATTCATACTAAAGGATGCTCATGTATTTCTGATCCTTCAGTCACTATCTTTTGAGTTCCAGGATTATAGATTCTACAAGTGTGTTGGTACACCATCGCATGAGTTCATTCATATAACTCTGAGGATTTCAATCAGGGGGTCTAATGTATGCTGGGTAAGAGCTCTACCAATACAGGTACATTTGCTGGTTTTCAGGATATGATAGAATGGAGGTATTCTTTGCTATTCATTTCATCTCTGAATACAAGGACATTTCCAATGTTTGGGTTTTAGAGATTCCTGCCCCTTAATGAGAACAGGTTTTGTCATGTAGCTTTAGAGTGATACACTTTTATGTCCTTTCCAATAACTTTAAGCTTTTGTTACATGCAGAATATGGTAAGATATGATACAGTGTTAAATGATTTTCTGCCATAACTCTATCAAGAATTGTGTCTTGTCCCTATTGATCCTTCCTACAGCTTGTTTTATAAACTCTTAATGTCAGTGACCTCTGTTCTTTTAAACATATATATATATATATATATATATATATATATATATATATATATACACACACACACACAATCCCCAGATAGTCTTATTTCCTTGCAAAATAGCCAAGTTTTCTCCACCAATGCCTGAAGTAGTAGGAAAAAATTAAGTCACCAAGGGTCCTGAATTTCTTTTACTACTTTCCTTCCTTTTTGTACACTATTAGTTCCTTATTGATTACTGCATATTTAGTATTCAAGTTAAATTCTAACTATGGGTATTAATTATCTTTACTTTGATATAAAATGCAACAACATGCATCAACATCAAAGGCAATTAACCAGGATTGATTACCATTTCCAGTTATTTGCTTTGCCTGAGATCCCATTTTTGCTTCGTGATTCCATCTAGCATGACAAGGAATTTAGTTTTCCTATCTAATTGGATGTGATATGTTCTGAAATCACCCTTGTTTTGATGGTCGGTATTAGTTTGTATGTTGCAGGATGGTACCCATTTCACTATAAGACAATGTGTTTGGAGGAAGAAGACTGAGGAACTCGGTATTTTCTTCATCAGATCAGATGAAGGATTCTTACTAACTTGAGAATTCTCTAGGAGTGGAATGAGCCTTTTGTCCTCATTTGACTCTGATTTCTTTTTTTCCTGTTCCCCTTTTGTCCATCAGAATGCTTAATGTTATACTCAATTCTTTCACTCTCATCCTTTGCTTTTCTCTTGTGCTCACTCTTAAAAAAAAAAAAAAAAAACTCTAAATATCTTACTTTCTTATTTAGTACTCAGAAGAAGACTAGCTATGGCCACATACAAAAAAATGAAATTAGCCCTTGCATACAAACTAATTCAAAGTGGATAAATGGCCTATAGCTGAACTATTAAAATGGTATAAGAAATACTAGGTAGTACACTACACAATTAAGTGTAACAAAGGATTTTGTACTGGCTAGTTTGTGTCAACTTGACACAGTTGGAGTTATCATAGAAAAAGGAGCTTCAGGTGAGGAAATGCCTCCATGGGATCCAACTGTAAGGCATTTTCTTAATTAGTGATCAAGGGGGAAAGGCCCCTTGTGGGTGGGACCATCTCTGGGCTGGTAATCTTGGTTCTATAAAATAGCAGACTGAGCAAGCCAGTAAGGAGCATCCCTCCATGGCCTCTGCATCAGCTCCTGCTTCCTGACCTACTTGAGTTCCAGTCCTGACTTCCTTGATGATGAACAGCAGTATGGAATTGTAAGTTGAATAAACCCTTTCCTCCCCAACTTGTTTCTTGGTCATGATGTTTGTGCAGGAATAGAACCCCGACTAAGAGAGACTTTTTGAATAAGACTTTATTTGCCCAAGTTTTAGCATCAGTAATTGACAAGGGGGACTTCACAAAAATAAAAGGCTTCTGCACAGCTAAAGAAATAAACAACCAGCTGAATAAAAAGCCCATAGACATAGAGAGACTCTTTGCCTGTTGTGTATCTGACAGAGGTTTAATATCTAGAATAAAAACAAAAGTTTAAAAAATTAGTAAAATAGTGACTCATTTAAAAAACGGGCCAGGGATCTGAACAGAGGGTTCTCAGAAGAAGAAAACAACTCCTTAGAAATATATAGCAGTCTCTAGTGAGACTATGCCGGGGCCTAGCAAACACATAAGTGGAAGCTCACAGTCAGCTATTGGATGGATCACAGGGCCCCCAATGGAGGAGCTAGAGAAAATACCCAAGGAGCTAAAGGGATCTGCAACCCTGTAGGTGGAACAACATTATGAACTAACCAGTATCCCAGAGCTCTTGACTCTATCTGCATATGGATCAAAAGATGGCCTAGTAGGCCATCACTGGAAAGAGAGGCCCATTGGACAGGCAAACTTTATATGCCCCAGTACAGGGGAATG
Source organism: Mus caroli (assembly GCF_978045245.1). NCBI lineage: Eukaryota > Metazoa > Chordata > Mammalia > Rodentia > Muridae > Mus > Mus caroli. The sequence continues at coordinate 75,117,485 of NW_028227262.1, read as the reverse complement.
CTAGGGCCAAAAAGTGGGAATGGGTGGGTAGGGGAGTGGGGGGGGCGGGGGTATGGGGGACCTTTGGGATAGCATTGGAAATGTAATTGAGGAAAATACATAATAAAAAAATATTAAAAAAAAGAAATATATTCAAAACATATATCTTCCCTGGCAATTATGAAAATGCAAATTAAATGAACTTTTAGATATTATACTTCCCTAGCCAAAAAGGCAACCATCAGTAGAACAGCTTACAACAAATGCTGGAAGAGCTGCATGGAATAGAAAACACTATTAACTGTTGATTGGATTGCAAAATGGTACAGTGACTATGAAAATCAGTGTGGAGAATTCTCAAAAAGCTAAAAGTAAATTTAGTATATGACTCAGCTATATTATTTCTTGGAATATGCCTAAAGACTCAACATTATTATTGACAAAGAAATATTTAGCTGTATTAATTGCTGCTCTAGTCTCATAGCTAGAAGATACAAAAAACCTAGATGATCTACAATCAATAAATGAATAAAATATGATTATATTTGTATATAATATATTATATATTATCTATGAAGAAAAAAATGAAATTAAAATTATGAACTTTGCAGATAAGTGGATGGAACTTGAAAAGATCTTATTGAGTGAGATAACCCAGAAATAGAAAGACAATCTCTCTCTCTCTCTCTCTCTCTCTCTCTCTCTCTCTCTCTCTCTCTCTCGCTCTCTTGCTCGCTCTAATTTAATTTATTTTACCTATTCACTTTACATCCAACTCACTGCCCGCTCCCAGTCACCCCCTTCCACAATATTTCCCCCATTCCCTCTCCTCTTCTCCTCTGAGCAGGTGGGCATCCCCATGAGTATCTCCCTACCCTGGCACTTCAAGTCTCTGCAAGCCTAGACACTTTCTCTCTCACTGAAGCCAGACAAGGCAGCCCAGCTAGTAGAACATATCCCACAAACAGGCAACAGCTTTTGGGATTGCCCCCATTTCAGTTGTTCAAGCTGCACATCCTCTACATATGAGCAGGGAGGCACAGGTCCAGCCTCTGCATGTTCTTTGGTTGGTGGTTCAGACTCTGAGAGCTCCAAGAGTCCAGGTTAGTTGGCTCCACTGATCTTACTGTGGAATCCATATTCCCTTTGGGGCCCACAATCCTTCATCATTTTCTTCTAAAAGAGTCCCCAAGCTCCATCCACTGGTGGCTGTGGACATTTGTTTCTGTCTGAGTCAGCTGCTGGGTGTAGATTCTCAAAGGACAACCTATTCCTGTCTGCATGCATAACAGAGTAGCATTAATAGTGTTAGAGGCTGGTACTTGCCAATGGGATGAGTCTCAAGTTGATCAGGTTATTGGTTGGCCATCCCCTCAGTCTCTGTTCCGTCTCCTGTGCCTGCATTTTTGTAGACAGGATAAATTTTGGGAAATTTTTGTGAGAATGTTGGTGCCTCTATCACTCCACTGGGGGTCCTGTGTGGCTACAGAAAGGGTCTTCTTTAGGTTCCATATCCTTATTATAGGGAGTCACATATAAGGTCACCCCCATTGATTCTGGGTTCCTTTCTTATCCTAGGTCTCTGTTCATCCTGGAGGTGCCCCTGCCTCCTCAGTTGGAGATTTCCATTTATTTTCATGGCCATCTAGCTATCTTTACTTTCCTTCTCCACACCTGATTCTGAATCCCCCCATTCCACTCCTTATCTCCTCTCCCTTCCAATTCCCTCCATCTGCCTCTTAACTCTATTTTATTCACCTTTATAAGTGTGCTTCAAGCTCCCTCATTTGGTCCTTATTGGAAATTTCTAGCTCCAAACCTTCTGATGTGAATACATAATCTGAATTAAGTACAGAACCCAGGAAAGTAGAATGGAATCCTTACTAGAATAGGGGAGTTGTAGAGCAATAAAGAGAGGAATAGCAAGGTTTTAGTACTCTGATTAGAAAAGTGGAGTGAAGAGCTCTTTAGAGAGAAAACAAAATACAGAGTATGGTGGGAGAAGGGTTATGTGGAATATGAAGATGTAGTGATCTGATGTGGGGGATTGGAAAATGGGGGACTCCTTAGAGAAAGGGGAAGGAAGAAAGTAAGGATATCCAAAAAGCCTCAAGTAATCATATTATTGACTATTTTAAAAATACTTGTATTGCTGGTAATTCTGTATATGCATATACATATACAATTTTAATGAACCATTCTCATTTGGGCTGATCTAAGAACTACATAACAAAACCCACAATGCCAGCCATGAAAACTCCTCTACTGAGTTGTTTGTCAGCACCCTTCAAGAGATTCCACAAGCATATAACTTACTGGTGTTGCCCTAAATTTTCTTCAAGAGATGGAAGGTAAATTCCTATTGATAAAGGCACCATGCACTTTAGAAATAGGGACCTGGGATGTCTGTGCTGGATTTGACATGAATGCTTTCAACCCCGAGGGCTAACTTTTGTGATACCAAAAGCTGCTATGAAAACTTACAGAGGAATAAGGCAACTAGCCTTCCCACCCACTGACTTCTATGAAACACATTAATCAACAGCATAGGACGATAAATTTATGTGTGTAGCAGTCTCACTTATACCTTTGTGGTATCCAACAATTCTCTAATTGGACTTAAGACCAACAAGAGGGGTACCATGCCTGATACTGGAAACCTAACTCACTACTCGGTGCTAGTGAAGTAAATGGTTATTGGAGAAAAATCTACAAATTTAGTAAACTAGAATAATCCCAAACAACATCCTATAAATATTTTTTTTCTTTTTCCCCAAAATAAGTTTTGTCTTCACTCCTCATCAGAGAAAGTTTTCTTTGGAGCAGATAGAAACTACTATAATCAAATCAAAATTCAGAAAACACCGTGGAAGAGGAGGCTCAAATATTCTAAGAGCAAGAGGTTCTGGGAGTTTTCAGTGAGGATGTGTCTACTAGTACTATCAGAAGCTATATCCACAAAATCTCACCTACTTGAGTCCCCAAATGAAAACTGGAAGAAATAGGATCCATAAACTTGAAAAATTGGATGGGTACAATATCAGGAAGCTTCAATCCTATATAAAAAGCTATAGGCACCTGAAGAAAACTAGAATCAGGAGAGTTGGTCCTTCCCAGAGAAGTTCACAGCGAATTTTCATTTCTGAAAACATATAACAATGTATAAACAGAAGAGGTTATACTTTTTTTTTTTTTTTTGGTTTTTCGAGACAGGGTTTTTCTGTATAGCCCTGGCTGTCCTGGAACTCACTTTGTAGACCAGGCTGGCCTCGAACTCAGAAATCCGCCTGCCTCTGCCTCCCGAGTGCTGGGATTAAAGGCGTGCGCCACCACGCCCGGCGAGGTTATACTTAGGAATATAATATGTATATGCTTATACATGTGTGCAGGCAATAACATTAGATTTACAAAAAAAAAAAAAGAGTTCATGAATTTGAAGAATTTTTTGACCTCAGAAGTTTAGAGTGTTTGATGCCTGGAGATGAAGGTAAAAGGAGCTGGAAGTCAGTCATAAACCTTGAGCCATCACTCAAACCCCTGGTACTTTTAGAAAAACTAGGAAATGTTAGTTACATGAATATGTTATGAAAAATATAGATATGGCTGAATGTATAGGATCTGAAGAGTTTGGGCTAAAGGCTAGTTTGTTTCTCATGTACTGCACACTGGTGCTAATGTGCTAATTAAACACATGTAGCTATTTACATCTAAAGCTTTCCCTTATATTCTTTGTGCTCTCACTTTATAAATAGCTGAAGTCTAGGTTAAAAAAAAAGACAATTCCCCCAAGTAATAATTATATATGCAACCCTGGTTTTCATAAATAAACGTTTTCCCATGAAACCTTACACGGAAAATTTTTTGAACTGTAAAACAGTTTTCTTGCATTTGATGTAAATAGAATACTCATGAATTTTAAATATTCTCAGTATACCACATTCTAACAACTTTAAACAAGTAGGAAAGGAGGGAAGAAGGCAGGGGATAGTATTTTCTCTACATTTTAGCATAGCATTTGAATAACATACAGTAAAGTTTGGTGACCACCAGTTCTAAGACCTTTAAAAAGATAGACCTTGAGGATATATACATTCAAAAGAAATATGATTACATATTTTAACAATAGTGATATTTAAATAGGAAAATCACCTATAAGACAGGTAAAAAAAAATCTACTGTCTTATAGAACTGAGGTTATGGGTCACAAATAGGAAAATCCATGGGTAGATTTGATTATTGTATTTAAATTTGTATCTAAATTTGATGATTGGACTGTATGCTCTCATAGATCATGGTGAAAGTATCAGCGATTTCTGGATTACCTTGGGTTTTTTGCTGATAAAATTAAAAGAGATATTTAATAATTTCATTTATAATACATTTGATATATAGTTGTTTGGGGAAATTTAAGATTTACTTTGTTCAAAGAGAGCAAACCTAGTTTGTTTTCTGGATTGCGTTCTGCTTCTTTGATAAATACCATGACCAATAGAAATCTAAAGAATCACATATAGTTATAGGTCAACCCACAATGATGGGAAAAGAATAAAAAAAGATCTCTGAAATGCAATGGTTTTATGAAATACTCTTTATCTCAACATTTTCAATATAAATTAAAGTCAATTATTAAAACTGAGAATGTACCATCCTTTTGCCTGAATCTTCTTTTCTCTTTGTATCAGGAATATGGGGCTCAGAGCCTGGATTAGGATTTTTGTTTGTTTGTTTTATTTCCATTTCCCTACTACCTTGAAATTTTTTATTTCATTTTTTATTTTTAGGTTATATTACATCATTGAGAAGAATCTGGGCAGAAACTCAAGGAAGGAACCAGGAAGGATGAACTGAAGCAGAAACCATGGAGGAAGGCTGCTCATTGGTTCATTCCCTGTCTGACTGCTCACCTGGTTTGTTTTAAACAATTCAAGCCCATAGGGAGTCTGTTTAGGGATGACATTGTCCTTAGTAGACCAGGCCCTCACAAACCAACCATCAACTGATGCAATGCTCCACAAATATGTTCACAGTCTAATTTGATCCAGTCAACACTTAACTGAGACTTCCACAGATATCTGACTTGTGTCAGGCTGAGTGTTGATGCTAACTAGGAAGCCATAAAACCCCTAGAAGTAGATATTCTAGAAAAAAAATCAAGCACATGTCTCCTGTGATTATCATGATTTATTTTTTGATGACATAATTTAGTACAATTTGATAAATAAAACCTTGAAAAGTTGCATAGTACTAATAAAAGCACAAGGGATATTATTTGTGAATGCAGATAAATTTGCACATTTTTATTCTCACATTAGATAATTGGGAAGTGGTATATAGGACTTAGTAGCTCTTGCGTATACATCTAAATAAGTTTATGAATCCATCCACATAAATTAGTTGACTCTAATAGCATTAAATAGTCCATTTCTAATTGTTGCAATCAAATGTTAATTGTAAAATTGCTTTAGTTTGTGCTCCTATTGCAGAGTATCTACCACTAAAGGGTAGATAAGAATCTTAGCTTTTCTACAAGCAAGTCCAAAGAAGAAGGTAAATAGGATCAAAACACATTATATGAAATTCTTAAAGACCTAATGAAAATGAGGCAAGAGCTAAGGATCAGAATTAATGTATTAATTCTCTTGGATATCTAACTCACACCTGCTGCTCTCTTTGGAGGCAATCAGTGGTTAGTTTTCTTGTTTTGGGTGAATAATTTCAGAGCACTAGTTTCTTTATTTGGTTGGATGTGTTTTTGTTTGTTTGTTTGTGGTTTGGTGTGTGTGTGTGTGTGTGTGTGTGTGTGTGTGTGTGTGTGTGTGTGTGTGTGTGTGTGCACTAGCACAGAGTGAGGACTAGACCATATTAAGGTTCATCAACATACTCAGGTTCACACACCGCAGACCCATTAGTCTGTGAGTCAACAAGTTTCATTTGTCATACAGAAAAAGCTACCGCTTGGAATCCCTCTTTGTTTTATGTACAAAGATAGAGGTTTTATGTAGTTTGAGGGAGTAAAACCATCTAGTCTTTGCTGCATTTGTTGTAGTGAACTCTAACTCAAAGAAGACCTCCAAGTCTGACCTATCATCCTTAGGGATCTCACTGGAGGAATGGTGGTGACCTGACTGTCAGAAAGGAAGCTCACATGTAGCAGCCAAGATACTCTTGCAGGCAGTATCTGCTTAACTTTAGATGAAATCTTCTGTTTTACATTAATCTACCATCTATGGATACAGAGTTCACCAGACACCTTGCTTTGACAGCTAATGAGAGTAAATTTTTAACCAATGTCCAGGTTACTTGATTTAATTTCTAGTCTCAAGTCTCAAAAACATTTTTCATTTGTGAGCTGTGACATTAAACAGTTTACCTAACTTTGTATATTTCTGGTCTTCTGGGTGATTGAGCAACCATGCAGATATCTTAAGAGATTGGATTGATAAAATAAAATGTGTCAAACACTAGGCACAAGGTAAATGCATAATAAGTGACGATTTTCCTCTTTTTTTTCTCTCAAAGAAATGGTGCAGCTAATTTTTAAAGATTAAATATCACAGAGCTCATTGAAAGCTAAACAGACAAAGGCAACTTACAGCATGAATGGCTTATGGAGCTTTAAAATGCAAATTGATATTTACCTATGAAAAGCAGGAAGTTTTCAGAACATAGAGTTGGTCAATGAAAAAAATCACATAACCATGTTTTACTACTGTGAAGTGTCAGAAATTTTTCTATAATGTCATGTATTGCTTTATTAAAAGCATTAAAATCATGCATTGGTAAAGAAGAAAAAAATGTTCATATTTATCAAGTGTAATGATAGAAAATTCCAATGAGAGTGTTTTATAAGGTATGCTTGCAGCTTCTAGTATACAGTTTAGTGTCTGTGATTATATAAACAAATGAGAACGAAATAAAAAAAATTGCAATTGTAAGTAAGCAAGTAAGCAATCCGGGGTATAACAGACCTAAACAAGCTTGCCTTTAAAAGTATATCTGGAAGAAGCAACGTCTAGAACATTCTGCGATACTCATGCTGTTTTAAAATAAGCAGAAATCTCTGACTTCCAGAACTACAGAGACCTGGGTTTGTCAACAAGCTCTGTGAGCTTGTTGTGAACTTGGGGCCCTAGATTTAATACAACTAGCTCCATCTCATGTTTGTGAAAACCTGTTTGGAAGAATCAGTTACATCATTCTGAATTGTTTATCCACAGAAACTGTGAGATGAGAAATATTTTTAAGCCTTTAAATTTGCAGCCATTTTCTGATGTGTCTTCAGAAGTCGAGTAGGATATGTCTTACACAGACTTGCAAGCAGCCACAGTGCTGTATACTATGTTAGCCACATTGGCAAGTCACTAGGGAAACAAACTGCTGGTCTGTTCATACAATGGTCTCGAAGGTGACTTCAGTTCTTGACTGAAAAAATGCCTGAAAGTATGAGTTTGGCAAATAACATGTAGCACATTTGAGGGAATGGTGGATATTTCTGTGCTTTCTTAATCTGTATTAAGACTTGTTTCTCTACACTAAAGATAGGAAATGACTTTGATAATACTATTTGATTAATTAATATTTGTATGTATTTATGGGGTCTCTCTCCCTCTCCCCTCTCAATCTCTCTCTCTCTCTCTCTCTCTCTCTCTCTCTCTCTCTCTCTCTCTCTCTCTCTCTCTCTATCTATCTATCTCTATCTCTCTGTGTGTGTGTACATATCCAAGATAGTAAATTAGTGTCCTCCTGTGCTTGTACATGGGAGATCACAATGAAGATCTTTTTTTATTTTATTTTTTTTTTATTTGGTTTTTCGAGACAGGGTTTCTCTGTGTAGCCCTGGCTGTCCTGGCACTCACTTTGTAGACCAGGCTGGCCTCGAACTCAGAAATCCGCCTGCCTCTGCCTCCCGAGTGCTGGGATTAAAGGCGTGCGCCACCACGCCCGGCGAAGATCTTTTTTTAATACTCTCCAACTTATTGCCTCAAGGCAGGGTCTCTTGCAGAAAAAGATCACAGTTGTATTGAAGGGGACAAGCCAATAGACTCTTCAGATTTGCCTATCTCTGTCTCTTTTGTACCCCATTGCTGGAATGATAAGTAGAGACAGCCATACCTGGATTTGTCTAGGAGTAATAAGGACTAAAACTCAGGTTCTTGTGCTTAAAGTGTAAGTTAGCTTACCCCACTGAGCCAGTTCCCTATTCTCTGTATCTGTGTGTATTTCTACTCATTATCAACCCTAACAAAGAAAGGAAGAAAAGGAAAGGAGGAAATGCAGGCATAGTTTCATTCTCCACAATTCATTTTAATAGCCTACTGTTTAAGCTGCCACTTGGGGACCATTATGTGCTGAAAGGAAGTGTGTTCATATAGAAGAACACCTGGGAACTGTGTGGAATTACAAGAGTAGTAATTTGCAAAATATTCTCTGGAGAGAAAGCAAGAAAAACAGTCTTCATGCTTCCTTCTTTCAAGGTAGTATACTCTATGGGAAATAGATCAAACAAACTCATTATGACACAAGGAGCATAAACTCAAAGGATTATTCCTATAATGTCAAGCAAGGAACTTGGGAATATCTTAGTTAATTTCTACACAAGCTATATTAATACAAAAAATCCTTATCACTTTACAAGCCCCTGAAGAAAAGTGTTAGCAAGCGCCTTCTGTGCCTCTGTGGAGTTTTCTAAGCAGATATGTTTTACTTGTGTTATCAGAATAAGTATTCAATGAATTTCATTTTGGGAAAAATTATTTCTAATGTCACTAACATGAATATTCTTTTATTTTTCCATCATTGGATTTACTGTAGGCTGAGACTTTGCTTGCATATATTTAAGAAATAGTTTAGAAATTATTATAAGATATCTTGTGCAGACTAGAATGTGGTCTCTCTTAGAGAATAATGTATATGAGTTTGGTACAAATATTTATGAAGTTACTGTTAATTGAAGCTACAATCTACAGACACTGAGAGGGTAGGTATAGAATAAAGAACTAGGGGCCACACATGGATCATCCTAGAAGGGGAAATAGAATAAATTTTATCAGTGGACTAGGGGTAATTGGGACATGAATGAGAAGATCATGTGGGACTGGGAGGGGAGATGGTTTGATAGAGGGAATCTGGGGAGACAGCTAGAATTGAGGAACACTTGAGGAATGAGATAGAAAACTAGTTTAGTGGAAACTTTCTAAAATATATGGAAGTAATCCTAATGAAGTATCCAAATAATGAGGGACATGGAGTACCAACTGGCCATCTCTTGTCCACAAATCAAGCTTTGTGTACAGGTAATGTGTTAACAGTCAATTGAGTCATTGGTCAAAGAAGTCTCATCAAAATCCTCAAATAACCCAGGCTGTTGCTAAGACAATAGGTTGCTTCAAGGAACTAACAGAAAAATCTGATTTCTGAAGACAACATTCATATAACTCATTGAACATGGAGAGGGAGAGTCTGTGCCTACATACACACTTCACCCCTATGTTCTAGTTTTAGTATCTTTGCTGATAGAAGGTACTTTGCAGGCTATAAGTAGAGAAATTTAAACACCAACTCAGCTTATAAAATCTTTTGTCTATAATTTTGTTCTGCCTACAAAATATGCTAGGGCAATGGTGGTACAAAGCTATAGGAGTAACTAACCAATGACTATTTTGAATTTAGGCTCAGTTCCTGAGATGAAACCCAACTACTGATACTGCTTGTGTGACTGCTTGTGAGACTAGAGAGCTGAGATACCTAGGATAAAACCAAATATTACTGGTGAAAAAAATAGAAGTAGTGAGACAACTCCTAATGATATTCTGCTATATTCATTTCTATATTATTGACTTATTTAGCCATTGTCAGAGTAGCTTTGTCCAGCAGCATAAGGGAACAAAAGCAGAACCACAGCCAGACATTACTCAGATATATAGAGCTAGAGCTAGAGCTAGATCTAGAGCTAGAGATAAAGATAGAGAAAGAGATAGAGATAGATATAGATAACCGATAGATGTATGATAGATAGATATATAGATATAGATAACTGATAGATGTGTGATAGGTAGATAGATAGACTGATCACAGACTTCAGAACACTCAACTCTAATACATGAAACTCAAGAAGAAGAAAGACTAAAGTGTGGATACTTCGTACTTTCTTAGAATGGGGAACAAAATACTCATGAAAAGGAGTTACAGAGACAAAGTTCAGAGCTGAGACTGAAGGAAGGACCATCCAGAAACTGCCCCACCCGGGGATCCATCCCATAAACAACCACCAAACCCAGACACTATTGCATATGCCAGCAAGATTTTGTTGACAGGAAAAAATATGTATAACTATCTCTTGTGAGGCTATGCCAGTGCCTGGTAAATACAGAAGTGGATGCTCACAGTCATCTATTGGATGGAACACAGGGCCCCCAGTGAAGGAGCTAGAGAAAGTACCCAAGGAGCTAAAGGGGTCTGCAACAAGGAGGAACAACAATATGAACTAACCAGTATTACTCCCCCAGAACTTGTGTCTCTAGTTGCATATGTAGCAGAAGATGGCCTATTTGGCCATCAATGGGAGGAGAGGCCCTTGATCTTGTGAAGATCATATGCCCACCACTACAGGGGAATGCTAGGGCCACGAAGTGGGAGTGGGTGAGTTGGGGAGCAGAGCAGGGAGAGGATATAGGGGACTTTCAAGAGGAAACTAGGAAGCAGGAAGCGGAAGCGGTATAGCAATTGAAATGTAAATGAAGAAAATACGTTAAAAAAAAAAAAGAACACTCAGCTCTAACTGGGATATCTACATCAAGCCCTTCCCCTCTGATCTCAGGGATCTCTGTGAAAGAGAAGGTGAAAAGAATATAAGAGAAGGAAGGAGTGGAGGACACCAGAGATACAAGACCTTCTAAATCAAATGAGAAAAGCTCGTATAAACTGACAGAGACTGAAGCAGCAATCATCGGTATTCCATGGGTCTGAATCATTTCCTCTGTTTATGCATTATAGCTTTCACTTTAGTATTTCTGTGGGGACTCGATTGTGTGAAGAATGGTTCTCTGATTTTTGTGCTTTTCCTTGGAGCCCTTTCTTCTCTTTGTTTTCTTTGTCTAGCTTTAGTGTGATGGGTTTTGTCCTATCTGTATTTTATTTTATTTTTTTATTTTATTTTATTTTATTTTATTTTATTTTATTGTTTTGTGATTAACTCTTAGAAGATTGTTTATTTCTAATGAGATACAGAAAAGTAGTCGCAGAAGGAAGTTGAGATGAGAAGAAGCTGGGAGGGGTAGATGGAGGAAAAACTGTAATCATGTTATATTGTATGAGAAAAGAATATATTTTCAATACAAGAATGAAATAAACACTGTTCATTGGATAATTTGATAAATATCAGTTAATTTAATCTGACGGTCAGTGCTGCTCAGGTCAAGGACCTCTGTACTGAATTTTGGGCTATTGATCAGTGTGGGATAAGTTTATTCAGTAATTATTTTTTCTTGAAGAGTAGGAATTTGACAGAAATGTTGCCTCGGGTAAGTGCCTCTATACCATCTCTTTCAGTGACATGATGAGATCTCTGGACACATTTCAATGGTAATTTGGTGAGGTTCTTAAAAAAAAAACTCAGGAAGTAAGTGGCCTACTATAACTTTGGACATTCAGGAATTCCTATCTTTTCATGCACAGTCTTTACAATGTCACCAAAATTAGTTTTTCGTTGTCTCACACAGTTTCTAGCTCCAATGGCTGGTGAATCATGTTGGCTAACAATTGATTTTGCATGTCATCTAGATGTTGGTGAGGTAATCTTTCCATATAATTTTCTTTACCTGACTAGTTTCAACAAATTTCTTTTGTTTAACATTTTTTCTACAGAGATAATAATATTACATTCTAAGGTTTCACATATCCAGCTGTGTAAGACACCAAGCCAACCACATTCTAACATAAATGGGAAATGGGCTCACAAGTACTTACCTTAAGTGAAGAGGTATTTGTAGCCAATGGTTACTGGGAAAGGGAAAGTCAGTTTTCTTTGGAGGTGTGGCAACTGATAGGTTGCCCCAGAGGATGACTCCATACCTTGGCACATGCAATTTGGAACAGCACAAATGAGAGACAATTGGGGCTTAGAAATAACAAACAGAAAACCCTAAACATATTGGAATACACATTTTCTATACTGAAAAAGAAAAAAAAACAGAAAGAAATGAAAAAGAAAAGAGGAAAAATTTTAAAAAAGAAAGAAAAAGTGCAGAAAGAAAGAGAGAAAGAAAGAAAGAAAGAAACAAAGAAAGAAACAAAGAAAGAAAGAACAAAGACATATGAATTGTATTAACAACCATCTTTGTATTTGTGTTTTTCAGTCTTCTCTGGTACAGCATTGGTGATCTATGCATTTACATTTGACAAATAAACTTTGCCAACTTTAAGCTAACTTCAGAAAAGTAGATTGGCATGGAAGTGCTTGGACCTCTGCATTCAGGAGGTAGAGGTAGGATAATAGTAAATTTAAGAACAGACTCAGCCACATAGTGAGTTCTAGCCAGTTTGAGCTCTAAAGGAAAACTTGCCTCAAAAGGCAACAAACAAACAAACAAAACACTAAAATTATTCTTCTAGGATTATTTAATCTAGAAGTATAAAATTAATTATTGATAAAACTATATATTCCACAATCTCTGATGTTGACCATTATGAATAGCCCTACAAAATTCTGACTCCGATAAAGAGTCTCTCATCTGTTTTGAATGATGTCGGTAAATGACCTAAGAGGATCCAGATTGATGTTTTTATTAGTCCTGGATGCTCTACTGGGAAGTCAGTGTCTGTTACAGCGACAAATCATACATGTAATGAGGCATGTTTCAATTATAAATAATTATAGTAAATTCAATGCCAATACTACTTTTCATTCAAATATTCTCTGAAACATCATCATTAGCAATGACAACAGTGACATCTGTTTACCAAGACAAACACATATACACATATGCAAACACACATACACACACATATGTGCACACCGCACATGCACACAAACACACACACATACACACACAGAAATATACACAAACACATGTATAAACACACATATAAACATACAAAATACATATAAACTTATGCACACACAAACACACACATACATATATTTGCACATCACAAATTCTACAAATCTTGATTTTCCTACACTATGTATAAAAGTAAATACAATGTTTATACTTAATTCAGATTAATTTTAGTTTAAGATTAAATCCCAAGTTATTCATGACAATAAACATCAGCAAAGATTTTGGAGCTGTTCACAGCAATGTTTTCCTGATACTTAGCAGTGTCCTGCTGGTAAGTTGTAAGCACTTACTGAAAATTAAATTGTGTAACTCCAAGTAGATCTACAGTTATTTCTTCCCTAGCTGGATTTCAAAGTGAAGACCGAAGTAATTTTGAAGTTGAATTTTTTTTTGTAATAAACAGCTTCTCGGTTTTGAAATAACCTAAGAATATCAGCAAGATTGTTTCCACAAATCTGTCAAAGTTTTCCTTCAGATTCGCTAACTTACACGCAACTATCAGCTTTTAGAGTTTACTGCAGAAGAAAAGTACCTTGGTTTTGGTCAGGTTCCAGGAAAATCTGAGCTGGTGGTTTTCAGTTTCAGATAAGACAATTTCACGCAATCGAATTGCATAGCTATCATTGCCTCCAAAATATATTAAAATCAAAACCTACCTCAAAAACAGACCAAACAAAATGAACCCAGCATGTGCAATTTCTGTCTACGTTGAATAAAGTGTTGTGTAATATTTTCTTAAGATGGACTGTAAATGTGGATGAAGTGCCTCCATTTTAATTTTTTGTTTTATCTGGTATTAGTTCATATCCATCTTTCTATTTAAATATTATTTTTAATCAACTGTGACAATTAACAAAAAATGGAGGAAAATGTCTCAGATTCTAGCTATGTCACTGAAGGGAGTTTATAGATGGGAAGTTGAACATCAAAATCATGTCCTTGGGAGACTATATATGCTTATTTTTGTGTAAGAGCTGCAGAAAATGTTGATTTTATAGAGACAATATGAAATAGCAGCTAAGAAAATTAGAACAGACTAAATAGAGCAAATGCTGAAGGGAAGAGGCTTAGAATTAAACATGGACAGCAATACCTAATGTCATGTATGACAGTAGCATGACTATGGGTGACAACTCACTTTGTGTCTTAAAACAGATAATAGGAAGGATTTTGAATGTTCCTATGGTGTATAGAATTAGAAATGTCTCTTGTGGGCTCAGGTATTTGAAGACTTGTTCTCCAGTTGGTGGCTCTGTTTGGGGTGTAATTGGGAAGTGCAGCATCCCTGAAGAATTCACTTGGGATGGGCTTTGAGAATACATAGCCTTGCTCCACTTCCAGTTTTCTCTCTGCTGTGTGTTTTTGGTTGAAGTTGGGATTACTCAATCTTGTTTCAGTTGCTTGCTGTGTGCTGCCTGCTGCTGTGACTGCTCTCATCGTGGACTTTTCTTCTAAAACTATCTAACTTAAAACTTTGTTCTATGAGTTGTGCTGGCTGTGGTTTTATCTCAACAACAAAAAAGGAACTAATACTATTTTCAACATGAAGACATTATAAATGATGTGATGGATATGTCAGACATGTTCATTGCTATAGTCATTACATATTAAGTTCATACAGTGATATATGTACACAGAATGATTATTGAGTATGATTTCAAATAAATAAGAAATAGCATATACATTTCATTCAAGGAGGACTTGAAACACTCCATAATTTGAACATTCCTTTGCAGCAGAAATGATCTAAATAAATAGCTGAATTTTGGGGTCCTGTACTCATTGCTGTCTCTGTATGCTTATAACTTTATTTCATCTTCACAATACATTATCTCACTGTGGTTGACAGTTTTGTATCAACTTGACACAAGCTAAAGTAATATGAGAGGAGGCAACATCAATGTATAAAATACCTTCATAAGTTCAGGCTGTAGGAAAACTTGTAAAGAATTTTCTCAATTAGTAACTGATGGAGGAGGGCTCAGTCCATTGTGGGTAGTGCCTCCCTTAGGGTGGTGGTCCAGAATTCTATATGAAAGGAAGCCAGGAGCAAGATAGTAAGCAGAAATACTCCATGGCTTCCACATCAGCTCTTTCTTCCAGGTCCCACCATGGCCAACACAACTCATAGAGGAAAGGCCAGCTTGAGTTCTTGTCCTGACTTCCTCGACTATAACTTGGAGGTATAAGCCAAAAACACCCTATCCTCCTCAACTTTCATTTGCATGTGGTACTCCATCATAGCATTATTAAATGTAACTAAAAGGCTCATTTGACATTTTAAACATTAATATAACTGAATTTATTCTTGTAGTAAGAAAGAATTTATACAATCTGGATGGCTCTGATTCAGTCTCTTGGATTGTAAATGATGTGGTTGTTCTAAACTATATTTGGCTCATTCTATAGTATAGATATTTGTGTTAATCCATTTGTCTCTGTGTATCTCTTAGATCAGTTAGTACCAGAATTTTAGTGAGAGATGAGCCACATTAATCTTTAGTTTCAACTGGTGTTGGTGACATGTGGAGGAGGTTACTCTTCCCACCAAGACTTTGCTTTATTAACAGAATATTCTCCTTGTAAATGAAAATGTATTGTCATTTTAACCTTGAACTTTGAAAACCAGTGCCACAACATTTCATAGGACCAGAAATACACATATGAGATGAAAAGTACATGCTTGTTTATGAGGAAATTAGTAGAGATACACGAAAATAATGTTAATATGGCATCAAAATTCTAATCCAGGATCTTGTGTCCCTGGTCCCTCAGAGACCAGTCTGTGCAGGTGAGCTTGCAGACTGCAGAGACAACACATCTTCTGGGATAGGCACTGTTTAAGGCCTTCTTCTTCAGCCAGAAGGCAGGTCTGAATGCCAGATCTCTGTGCACCTTTCCTATAAGAGGAGAGCTTGCCTGCAGAGAGTACTCTATCCACTGGGACTCAGGAGAGAGCTGGACTCCCAGAACTGATGACAGAGGCTAACAGAATCACAGGAGGAACAAGCTCCAAACAGAGACAACTATAACAACTAACACCAGAGATTAACAGATGGCGAAAGGCAAACATAAGAATTTACTAACAGAAAGCAAGAACACTCATCACCATCAGAACCTAACACTACCACCTCAGCCAGTCCTGGATACCCCAACACATCCAAAAATCAAGACTCAGATTTAAAATCATATCTCCTGATGCTGGTACTGGACTTTAGGAAGGATATTAATAATTCACTTAAAGAAATACAGGAGAACACTGCTAAAGAGGTAGAAGTCATTAAAGAATTACAGGAAAATGCAACCAAATAGGTGATGGTATTGAACAAAACCATCCAAGACCTAAAAAGGGAAGTAGAAACAATAAAACAAAACAAACAACAAACAACAACACACACACACACACAAAAAAAAAAAAAAAAACAAAGTGAGACAACTCTGGAGATAGAAACCCTGGGAAAGAAATAAGGAATCATAGATGTGAGCATCAGCAACACAATACAAGAGTTGGAAGAGAGAATCTCAGATGCAAAAGATTCCATAGAGAACATGGACACAACAATCAAAGAAAATGCAAAAAGACCCTAACTCAAAACATCCAAGAAATCCAGGACACAATGAGAAGTCCAAACCTACAGATAATAGGAGTAGATGAAAATGAAGATTTTTCAACTTAAAGGGCCAGCAAATATCTTCAACAAAATTATAGAAGAAAACTTCCCATACCTAAAGAAAGAGATGCCAATAAATATATAAGAAGCCTACAGAACTCCAAATAGACTGGACCAGAAAAGAAATTCCTCCCGACACATAATAAGCAAAACAACAAATGCACTAGATAAAGATAGAATATTAAAAGCAGTAAGGGAAAAAGGTCAAGTAACATTTAAAGGCAGGCCTATTATAATTACACCAGACTTCTCACCAGAGACTATGAAAGCCAGAAGATCCTGGACAGATGTTATGCAGATCCTAAGAGAACACAAATGCCAGCCCAGGCTACTAAACCCAGCAAAACTTGCAATTGCCATAAATGAAGAAACCAACGTTTTCCTTGTTAAAGCCAAATTCACAGAATATCTTTCCACGAATCCAGCCCTTCAAAGGATAATAAAGGGAAAACACCAGCACAAGGACAGAAACTACACCCTAGAAAAAGCAAGAAAATAATCCTTCAACAAACCTAAAAGAAGGTAGCTGCAAGAACAGAATCCCAATTTTAACAACAAAAATAATAGGAAGCAACAGTTATTTTTCTTTAATTTCTCTTAACATCAATGGACTCAATTCCCCAATAAAAAGACAGTCTAATAGCCTGGCTACATGAACAGGACCCAACATTTTGCTGCTTAGAGGAAACCCACCTCAGGTAAGAAGACACTACTTCACAGTGAAGAGCTGGAAAAAAATTTTCCAAGCAAATGGTCCAAAGAAACAAGCTGGAGTAGCCATTCTAATATAGAATAAATTAGACTTTCAACCCAAAGTTATCAAAAAAGACAAGAAGGGGTACTTCATACTCATCAAAGTAAAAATCTACCAAGATGAACTCTCAATTCTGAATATCTATGCTCTAAATACAAGGGCAGTCACATTCATTAAAGAAACTTTAGTAAAGTTCAAAGTACACATTGCATCTCACACAATAATAGTAGGAGACTTCAACATCCCACTCTCACCAATGGAAAGATCCTGTAAACAGAAACTAGACAGAGACACATGGACACTAACAAAGTTATGAAGCAAATGGATTTAATAGATATCTACAGAACATTTTATACTAAAACAAAAGGATATATCTTCTTCTCAGGACCACATGGTACCTCTTCCAAAATTGACCATATAATGAGTCACAAAACAGGCCACAATAGATACAAAAATATTAAAATTATCCCATGTATCCTATCATATCACCACGGACTAAGGCTAATCTTCAATAACAGCATAAATAATAGAAAGCAACATTCACTTGGAAACTGAACAACACTCTACTCAATGATTCCTTGGTCAAGGATGAAATAAAGAAAGAAATTAAAGACTTTTTAGAGTTTAATGAAAATGAAGACATAAAATACCCAAACTCTCATACCTAAGCCCAAACTCTCATACCTAAACCACACAAAGATCCAACAAAGAAAGAGAACTTCAGACAAAATTTCCTTATGAATATTGATGCAAAAATACTCAATGAAATCCTTGCATATCAAATCCAAGAACAAATCAAAATAACCATCCATTATGATCAAGTAGGCTTCATCCCAGGGATGCAAGGATAGTTTAATATACGGAAATCCATCAACGTAATCGACTATATAAACAATCTCAAAGACAAAAACCACATGATCTGAGAAAGTTAGATGCTGAGAAAGAATTTGACAAAATCCAACACCCCTTCAGATAAAAGTATTGGAAAGATCAAGAATTCAAGGCCCATACCTAAACATGATAAAAGCAATATACAGCAAACCAGTAGCCAACATCAAATTAAATGGAGAGAAACTTGAAGCAATCCCACTAAAATCAGGGACTGAACAAGGCTGCCCACTTTCTCCCTATGTATTCAATATAGTACTTGAAGTCCTAGCCAGAGCAATTCGACAACAAAAGGAGATCAAAGGGATAAAAATTGGAAAGGAAGAAGTCAAAATATCCCTATTTGCAGATGATATGATAGTATATATAAGTGACCCTAAAAATTCCACCAGAGAACTTCTAAACCTGATATACAGCTTTAGTGCATTAGCTGGATATAAAATTAACTGAAACAAATCAATGGCCTTTCTCTACACAAAGGATAAACAGACTGAGAAAGAAATTAGGGAAACAACATGCTTCACAGTAGTCACAAACAATATAAAATACCTTGTTGTCATTCTAACTAAGGAAAAGAAAGATCTTTATGATAAGAACTTCAAGTCTCTGAAGTAAGAAATTTAAGAAGATGTCAGAAGATGGAAAGATCTCCCATGCTCATGGATTGGCAGGATTAATATAGACAAAATGGCTGTCCTGATGAAAGTAATCTACAGATTCAATGTAATCCCCATCAAAATTCCAACTTAATTCTTCACTGAGTTAGAAAGGGCAATTTGCAAATTCATCTGGAATAAAAAAAAAAAACCTAGGTTAGCAAAAACTCTTCTCAACATTAAAAGAACCTGTGCTCAAATCACCATGCCTGACATTAAGCTGTACTACAGAGCAATTTTGATAAATAATGCATGGTACTGGAACAGCAACAGACAGGTAGAACAATGGAATAGAATTGAATACCTAGAAATGAATCACCACACCTATGCTCACTTAGAATTGAATACCCAGAAATGAATCAACACACCTATGGTCACTTGATCTTTGAAAAGGGAGCTAAAACCATCCAGTGGAAAATAACAGCATTTTCAACAAATGGTGCTGGCAGAACTGGCAGTTATCATGTAGAAGAATGTGAATTCATCCATTCTTTTTTTTATACCTATCATTATGTATTATAGAGATTCAAAAGTTAAATTTTAATAGTAAAGTAAAATGGAATCTCGAATCTAGATTTTTTAATGAAGAAGTAATCTACCACTTTTCACAATTAAGTGATAGATAGATAGATAGATGATAGATAGATAGATAGATAGATAGATAGATAGATAGATAGGACATCTCATTCTGCCACCAGGCACTTCTTTCTGCATGGAGGGGTTTTTCAATGAAGACTGAAACTCTGCAAGCCCTAGGAAACCATAGCTTAAACATTCATTTATTGCGGCACGGAAAAATATACTTTCTTTGGTAAGTGTTACTTGCCAGAAAGAATGTTATTGAATATTGAGAAAACTTAGGAGTTAGTAGCATGTCTTGTTCATCTTTTCATTGCTCTCACAGAATATCTGAATTAGAGTAATTCATAAAGATATGTGTTCCCCACATGTTTCTAGACTAAGAGCTTGGATGCCCATTCTGGCCTCAAGCCTTCCTGAGGCTTGAATGAATTACATTCCTTCAAGAGAATGAATTAGAGGAGGGCTAGAGTTACAGAGAGGTCCTGTCTCAAAAACAAAAACAAATAATCCAAACAAAACAGAGAGCAGACTTTCTCTGGAGACTGACTTGATAATAAGGGAGAAGAGAGGGAGATTAAGTTAGATCCCAACCAACTGAATTCTTTACCATGAGAATGGGTTGCTGTAAGGCAGACCAACCCTACTTCTCACAACTGCTCTTTCCACACCCTCCCTTCCCCTTTCACCATTTCCCTTAGAATTCATCCATTCTTATCTCCTTGTATAAAGCTCAAATCTAAGTGGATCAAAGACCTCCACATAAAACCAGAGACACTGAAATTTATAGAGGAGAAAGTAGGAAAAGCCTCATAGTAATCGGCACAGAGGAAAAATTCCTAAACAGAACAGCAATGGCTTGTGCTGAGAGATCAAGAATTAACAAATGGGACCTCATAAAATTACAAAGCTTCTGTAAGGCAAAAGACACTGTCAATAAGACAGAAGGCCACCAGCTATTGGGAAAGGATTTTTAACAACTGTAAATCTGATAGGGGACTAATATCGGATTTATACAAAGAGCTCAAGAAGCTGGACTCCACAAATGCAATAACCCCATTAAAATGGGGTACAGAACTAAACATAGAATTCTCAACTGAGAACTACTGAATGGCTGAGAAGCACCTGAAAAAATCTTCAACATCCTTAATCATCAGTGAATTGCAAATCAAAACAACCTTGAGATTCTTAGTAGCCAGAAGCTGGAAAGAACCCAGATGTCCCTCAACAGAGGAATGCATACAGAAAATGTGGTATATTTATACAATGGAGTACTATTCAGCTATTAAAAACAATGAATATATGAAATACTTGGGCAAATGGATGTATCTGGAGGATATCATCCTGAGTGAGGTAACCCAATCACAAAAGAATTCACTTGATATACACTTACTGATAAGAGGATATTAGTCCAGAAACTTAGAATACCCAAGATACAACTTCCAAAACACAAGAAAATCAAGAAGAAAGACCAACACATGGATACTTCATTCCTCCCTAGAACACGGAATAAAATATTCATGGAAGGATTTTCAGAGACAAAGTTTGGAGCTACAACCAAAGGATGGATCATCCAGAGACTGCCCCACCGGGGGTCCATCCCATAATCAGCCACCAAATGCAGACACTATTGCATACACCAGAAGATTTTGCTGAAGGGACCCTGATATAGCTGTCCTTTGAGGCTTTGCCAGTGCCTGGCAAATACAGAAGTGGATGCTCACAGTCATCTATTGGATGGAACACAGGGCCCCCAATGTAGGAGCTACAGAAAGTACCCAAGAGCTCATGGGATCTGCAAACCTATAGGTGGAACAACAATATGAACCAATCAGTACCTCCAGAGCTCATTTCTGTAGCTGCATATGTAGCAGAAGATGGCCAAGTTGGCCATCATTGGGAAGAGAGGTCCCTTGGTCTAGCAAACATTATATGCCCCAGTAGGAGGAAACACCAGGGCCAAGAAGTGGGAGTGAGTGAATAGGGGAGCAAGGTGGCGGGGGAGGGTATAGGGGACTTTTGGGATAGCATTTGAAATGTAAATGAAGAAAATATCTAATAAAAAAGAAACAAAAAGAAAAGAAAAGAAAAGAAAAAAAAGAAAAGAAAAGAAAACAAAACAAAACAAAAGAAAACAAAAGAAAAGAAAACAAAAGAAGAGAAAAGAAAATTAGACATAGTACTACTGGAATATCCAGAAATACCCCTCCTGGGCATATACCCAGAAGATGCTCCAACTGGTAGTAAGGACACATGCTCCACTATTTTCATAGCAGCCCTATTTATAATAGTCAGAAGCTGGAAAGAACCCAGACGTCCCTCAACAGAGGAATGGATACAGAAAATGTGGTACATTTACACAATAGAGTACTACTAAGCTGTTAAAAACAATGAATTTATGAAGTTCTTGGGCAAATAGATTTATCTGGAGGATAGTATCCTTAGTGGGGTAACCAAATCACAAAAAAAGTTACTAGATATGCACTCAATGATATGTGGATATTAGCCCAGAAACTTAGAATACCCAAGATACAGTTTGCAAAACACAAGAACATCAAGAAGAAAGAAGATCAATGTGTGGATTCTTCATTCCTCCTTAGAATAGACAGCAAAATATCCATGAAAGGAGTTATAGAGACAAAGTTTGAAGCTAAGATGAAAGGATGGAATCCAGAGACTAGCCTACCCGGGGATCCATGCCATAATCAGCTACCAAACCCAGACAATATTGCATATGCCAGCAAGGTTTTGCTGAAGGGACCCTGATGTACCTGTCTCATATGAGGCTATGCCAGTGTCTGGCAAATACAGAAGTGGATGCTTCCAGTCATCTATAGGATTTAACACAGGGCCCCCAAAGGAGGAGCTAGAGAAAATAACCAAGGACCTGAAGGGGATTGCAACCCTATAGGTGGAACAACAATAGGAACTAACCAGTACCACCAGAGCTCCTATCTCTAGCTGCATACGTAGCAGAAGATGGCCTATTTGGCCATCATTGGGAAGAGAGACCCCGAGGTCTTGCAAACTTTATATGCCCCAGTATAGGGGAAAGCCAGGGCCAAGAAGTGGGAGTGGCTGGGTATGGTAGCAGGGCGCAGGGAGGGTATAGGGGACTTTCGGGATAGCACTTCAAATGTAAATAAGAAAATATCTAATAAAAAAAACCAGAGTTGACAATATACATTTCACTGATTGTAAAGTATGTTTAAAATATACATAAAGGTTTCAATATAATGATAGCACAAAAGTTAGAATATATGTTTACACAGTATTTGTATATAATGTTTAATTTTTTTCTTACTGTGACAGGAATGGATTTGTACCCAATATCTCATATGCTCCTGATGTCATGTTTTATTTAGTAAATAATAACATACATACATATTTATGTGTACACACATGAAAAACATAAGCCCAAGTAGACTGATGTTATCAAAAGCTAAGTAATAGGTAGTAGGGAAATGTAAAAAAACAAACAAACAAACAAACAAATCCTAATCCAGGCTCTGAGCCCCATATTTCTGATATAAAGAGAAAAGAAGATTCAGGCAAAAGGATGGTACATTCTCAGTTTTAATAAATGATTTTAATTTATATTGAAAATGTTGAGATGAAGAGTATTTCATACAACCATCGCATTGCAGAGATCTTTTTTATTCTTTGTCCATCTTTGTGGGTTGACCTATAACTATTTGTGATTCAAGGAACTTACTTGAAAAGTCAGGTTTACTTTGTTCACACAAACCAAGAGCAATTCAATGCATCTATCATCTTCCTACCTACCTATCTACTTAATTCTTTCTACCTATTTATAATCTATCACCTTTTATTTTGCAGTTGCCTATATACTATTTATCCATTTATTTGTCTACTTATAAATGTGTAGTTTTCTTGCCTACATTTATATCTATCTATCTATCTATCTATCTATCTATCTATCTATCTATCTATCTATCATCTATCTATTTATTTTTATTGGATATTTTCTTTATTTAAATTTCAAATGTTATCCCCTTTCCCAGTTTCCTGCCCCGAAGCACCCTATCCCATTCGCCCTAGCCATGCTTCTGTGAGGGTGTTCCCCAGCCACCCACATACTCCTGCCTCCCTGCCCTTGCATTCCCCTACACTGGAGCATCAGGCCCTCACAGGACCAAGGTCCTCTCTTCCCATTAATGCCCAACAAGGCCATCTTCTGCTACACATTCAGCTGGAGCCATGGGTCTCTCCATGTGTACTCTTTCCTTAGTGGTTTAGTCCCTAGGAGATCTTGGGGGGGGTCTGGTTGGTTGATATTGTGGTTCTTCCTATGGGGTTGCAAACCCCTTGAACTTTTTCAGTTCTTTCTCTAACTCCTCCATTGAGGACCCCAGGGTCAGTCCAATGGTTGGCTGTGAACATTTGCCTTTGTACAAAATACTTAATTAGATTTTTATTCTAGGTTTTATGATGGTCTGGGCAATAAGGAAGATGATTAGAATCACCATTCAATATCCAGCTTTAAGGTACTTATAATTTATGGTATAGAGCCCACTAATACACAAATAATAGTAGCATTCTATAGCTAAGATAGTTTAATACATAGTGCTCTAAAAAGCTTGATCTAGTTGATAGTTTAATACCTTCAGAAGTGTAATTGAAACCAACTTATAAATATTCTAAAATCTTTGTTATTTTAAGATCTTAGAGCTTTTTAAGGAAATTTTATACAATTTGTCTGATAGCTTTTAATTTCAACATTTATTGGTCTATCTGTTTAAAAGCACCACATATTGTCAGAAACGTAACTCAAACATTACATGAATATACAGAAAACAGAAATATTAAACCTTCTAAATCATTTTGATTTAAGCTACTGTCACTTATATATGGGAAGTGAACTTTATATATGTCACAGTAACAAAGTGCCATAATAATGAAGTTAGAGAAAGTTTTCTTCCTATTTGGATTATAAAAGCAGAGATTAAAGTCTGTGGTTATAATCCATTGCTTTGGGCCTTGGTTAAGTCAGATGATCTTGGTAAGTATAATATGTGGAATATCCCCACCTCATACTATCTGCCAGGGGTGAGTGAGTAAGTGTGAAGTCCCTCAAGTGAATGGTCCAGTAACCTTGTTTCCTTATGTTAGGAAACTAACTTCTTTAAGGCCCCGATATGGTCTAATAGTGGTAAAGACTGACAACAAAGAGTTTAAGGCACTTGAGCATTGGTGTGTATGTCGGGGTGGGTCATTCCATGGGCAAATTATCATAGAAAATGAACAACCTAGAAAGTGGGTAAAAAGATAGAAACTGTGGAATATTCTGTCCTGTGTGGACATACATACCACATCCCTCCCCCTAAAACTCAGGAAACTTCATAGACCTAGAGGTAGTAAATAACTTCAAGGAAACAGTCTCTGTGAACATAGTGGGGTGGGTGCACAAATCGCTCCCAGTGGTTGTGACTGCATGCATGTTAACCATCCAAGCTCAGTTCAAACAATCTCTAGCATTGAGTAAGTGCATTTGGCAAGAAGAGCCCCCATTAGCTGTGAGGCTATGGACATCTGATAGTTTCAGAGAGGGAGAATCAACTTTCATTAAGAGTGTGACATTTGGTTTTTGATCACACACCTGGGTAGACTTCCACTCTCAAGAACAGGAGGGCAAGACAAACTGGACTTGACGAAAAACAAACAAAATTCCTCAAAGATGGATGAGAAAGAATGTAAAAATAGAGAGGGTGGATAGGTGAACAGTAGAGGGAGGAGGAGCTGTGTGCAAATACTTTGTATGAAATTCTCAAAGAAGCAATAAAATATTATCTTAAAATCAGAATTATTTATGAAACAATGATAAAATCAACACACTAAACTATGAAGGATCAGACTTTGTGTTAACCATATTAGAAGACATCAACCTAATCCATTATATAAACAAACTCAAAGACAAAAAATACATGATCATCTCCTTAGATGCAGAGAAAGCATTTGAAAAAATCCAACACACATTTATGATAAAAGACTTGGAATGATCAGGAATTCAAGGACCATATCTAAACGTGATAAAAACAAACTTCAGCAAACCAGTAGCCAGCATCAAAGTAAATGGAGAGAAGCTGGAAGCCATCCCACTAAAATCAGAGACTAGACAAGACTGTCCACTTTCTCCCTACCTATTCAACATTGTACTTGAAGTCTTAGCCAGAGCAATGTGACAACAAAAGGAGATCAAGGCGATACAAATTGGAAAGAAAGAAGTCAAAATACCACTTTTTGCAGATAATATTATAGTATACATAAGTGACCCAAAAAATTCCACCAGAGATCTCCTAAACCTGATGAACAGCGTCAGTGAAGTAACTGGATATAAAATTAACTTAAACAAGTCAATGGCCTTTCTGTACACAAAGGATAAACAGGCTGAGAGAGAAATTAGGGAAACAAATCCCATCTCAATAGTCACAAATATTATAAAATTCCTTGGCGTGACTCTAACTAAGGAACTGAAAGATCTGTATGATAAAAAATTCAAGTCTCTGAATAAAGAAATTAAAGAAGATATCAGAAGATGGAACAATCTCCAATGTTCATGGATTGGCAGGATAATATAGTAAAAATGGCTGTCTTGCAAAAGCAATCTACAGATTCAATGCAATCCCCATCAAAATTCCAACTCAATTCTCCAACAAATTAGAAAGGGCAATCTGCAAATTCATCTGGAATAGCAAAAACCTAGGATAGCAAAAACTCTCCTCAAGGATAAAAAATCCTCTGGTGGAATCACCATGCCTGACCTTAAGCTGTACTACAGAGCAATAGTGATAAAAACTGCATGGTACTGGTATAGTGACAGACAAGTAGACCAATAGAATAGAATTGAAGACACAGAAATGAATCCACACACCTATGGTCACTTGATCTTTGACAAGGGAGCTAAAACCATCCAGTGGAAAAAAGACAGCATTTTCAACAAATGGTGCTGGCACAACTGGTGGTTATCATGTAGAAGAATGTGAATTGATCCATTCCTATCTACTTGTACTAAGGTCAAGTCTAAGTGGATCAAGAAACTCCACATAAAACCAGATACAGTGAAACTTATAGAGGAGAAAGTGGGGAAAAGCCTAGAAGATATGGGCACAGGGGAAAAATTCCTAAATAAAACAACTTGTGGTGTAAGATTAAGATTCAACAAATGGGACCTCATAAAACTGCAAAGCTTCTGTAACTCGAAAGTCACCTTCAATAAGACAAAAAGGCCACCAACAGATTGGGAAAGGACCTTTAACTATCCTAAATCAGATAGGGGACTAATATCCAATATATATAAAAAACTCAAGAAGGTGGACTCCAGAAAATCAAATAACCCCATTAAAAAATGGGGCTCAGAACTGAACAAAGAATTCTCACCTGAGGAATACCGAATGGCAGAGAAGCACCTGAAAAAATGTTCAGCATCCTTAATCATCAGGGAAATGGAAATCAAAACAACCCTTAGATTCCACCTCACACCAGCCAGAATGGCTAAGATCAAAAATTCATGTGACAGCAGATGGTGGAGAGGATGTGGAGAAAGAGGAACACTCCTTCATTGTTGGTGGGATTGCAAGCTTGTACAACCACTCTGGAAATCAGTCTGGCAGTTCCTCAGAAAAAGAAATATATGTGCAGTATTAGAATGCATGTTATATCAATCTTCTTCCAGAACAACTGAAACACCAAACAAGGGCTCAGTGAGCCGGCTCAATTGGCAAGAACAGTTGTCACCAAGCTTTATTCTCTGAATCTATATCCCAGGATGTAGGTGGTGGTAGAAGAGAACTGATTGCCACAGTTTCTTCTGAGTCATATGTGCATTACATGCATATATAATTTAAATGCAACAGCAAAGGGGAGAAGAAAAAAAGAAAAAGAAAAAAAAGTCAAACAACAACCAATTAATCCAACTGTTCAAACAAAAGTAAAATAAAACCTAAACACAAAAACAAATAATCAAATGTTTTCATTTATTTGATGGTGCAGTAGAATCGCTGAGTGCTAGCAGAATCTAGAAGATGGTTATGCCTCCTTCACTGGATTTTATGTTTGTTACTGAGCAGGGAGGAAGCAGGTCATTATTTTACATACAGAAGGTCCCAGTTGTAACCACCTAGCTTGGTAAAATAGTAAAAAATAACAGTATGTTCTCACTCTTCCGGAGTTAGAGAGTCTGTTTTAGATGTAAAGAGAGACCAAATAACTTTAAAAATGAAGATGTAAATATTGACCAGTAATATGGTGAGTGCTGTCATTCTTATCTGTAGAATACACTTCAGAAAACCCTGTTAAGTTTGAAAGGAGCCAGCAGACAATTTAGCTTCTGTCTCCTTGAGACAAAGGTTTAGAGCTTGTTGAATCCTGTAGTTGACAGATGAATAACCTGATATTATCTATCTTCAATTTTTTAATTTGTAGAATTTTATCCAGTGGGAAAATTTCTAATCATTACATATATTACATACATAAAATATTACATATTTTCTTGCCTCATATAGAGGAGGAAAAAAGGTGTTAGAAGGATGGTGTTGGGGATATATTTCAGAATAACTTTTAGAACACACACACAATCATATATACATAAGTACTTAAATATCAGAATAAGCGTGATGATTGCTACCCTAGGATAGAAATTATATAAGCCTGGCTAGAGACATCCTCTGGTGATGGTAAATATTATTTTTCTTTGGTATCTTCTGTGTCTGAATGTAAACTCTGATTAAGCCTGTCTCATGCATCTACTTTCTATATTTATATTTTATCTATATTTTATGATTGTATATGACCATAGAGTTTGAAGCACAAAGAAGTAAAGTAGATATAGCCTCAGTTACAAGGATGGCTCTTCATTTAGCAGTGATGGGATTGTGTGCTTTAGAGCTGGAAGGACCTCCTTTGCTTCTAATTCAAGGACTTCTCTCTGCCTCTCGTTTCTCATATAGTGTTTTTTTTTCCCTTTCTTCTCTGTCTTAAAGCTGTATTGACCCCTCTTTGGAATTTTTTTCAAGTAATGTACTCCTGTCTTACAATTTATTTGCTCAGTGACTAAGAGGACATTTAGACAGAAGAGTGTCCCCAGAATTTCTGTCTATCACCATAACACAGTCCATTCCAGACCCACACTGGTGTAACCTG
Source organism: Mus caroli (assembly GCF_978045245.1). Lineage (NCBI taxonomy): Eukaryota > Metazoa > Chordata > Mammalia > Rodentia > Muridae > Mus > Mus caroli. The sequence continues at coordinate 75,088,741 of NW_028227262.1, read as the reverse complement.
GATAATTCTGACCATGACATTTGAGTTGCAAGTTTCATTATTAACTTTTGCATATGCACATACGGTCTATAATGGTCTGCATGTGCTATCTGGTGGAGTATAGAGAGTCTTTTAGTTTTCATTCTTCTTGGGTTTCTTCTCTGCAGATCTCACTTGAACCTATAAATGGAGATTCAAACTTCTTTTTGTATTTTTAGAATGTAAAAAGTCATTTCTTAGAGTTAATGTAGAAAACACACCATTATACTGAAAATTAACACTAATTGTTAATCAGGGACATGCTTTAAAATAAAAACTCTCAAAAGCATACACTAGGACTATGGCTATTTTAATGCCTTGAGTTAAAAACAAAAGGTTTCTTTTTATTTTTCTTTTATAAAAAAAGTTTTGGGGAAATCTAAAGTCTGATCATGTATAATAAAATACAGATCATATTTCTCATGAGCAAACTAAACTCTAAAAGGAAATGAAGCACTGTCTTCAAAAGCCTATGTGAATCTCATTTTAAATAAACACATCTCTGGCAGGACAATCTATTCCTAGTGGATGAGAGTAAAACACCACCATACTTCTGAGGTCTCAGAAAAGCTTTGGGAATTAGTAATTCTTAACAAAACAGCACAGGGATAGTGAAAATATAACACAAGGGTCTTGCATTAAAATGAAGATGCAATAAGTGACTACTAGAATTATAATTAAAAGTCAGCTTATATTTTACTGCTCAATAAAATTGCAACTGTGAAGATGGAACATGCAGTACAATTCCAATTCACAACTATTAGAACGAGTCCAGATAAACAGAAAACTCCAAACAAAGAAATAAACAAAACCAGACCACAATGATCAGAATAGATTCTTGGATATCAAAGTTCTTTGCAGTGTGATTCGCAGATAAATGGTAAAGACGATCTTAAATGGTCACCAACAACTGAATGGATAAAAAGAAAAAAAAAACAGTATGTATATATTGGGAATTTACTCAGTCAAACAGTGGACTGACATTCTGAGGCACAACTACATATGAACAGACCTGGTAGGAAAATCCACAGAGACAACATGTATGCTAGTGTTTGCCAGTACCTGAAAAGTAACTGCTGAATGATTGTAGAATTTCTGTTTGGGGAAATGAAAAGATTCGAAATGAATAAATGACAATCACAGGAGCACCATGAGAGTAGAGTGGTTAATGATGTTGAATAGAACACTGAAAATAGAATAGAAGAACTTGTTAAATATATATGCAGATATATTTAAGATATAAATATTTATTAAGCAGAAGTGAAAAATTAATAATGTAGTATGAGTTACATGGCATACCATTAGGATTGATACTCAAAATAACTGTTAATGGTGATCCAGAGGGTTCAACCAAAGAAAACGGATGCAGGAAATGAATTAATGTATTCACTGAAGACACCCCATGGGACAAAACAACAGCTCAGCTCATGCTAGATGTTTTTATGTTTTCTCAAAAGTATTATCCAATATTGTTTATTTACATCTTATTGCGCTACCCTTTTCAGAGGGCTCCATTAAAATCATTAAAGAATAATATAGAATGCATATATTTTAGATTGAGAACAAACATTTCCAAGCTATCAGGTTATATATCTGTGCTGCTGCTAGTTTCCATGTGGCTGACAATTAAATTTCTTTACAATTTCACATTACAATAAGCAATCAAATTATAACATCTTAATTGACAGGAAATGATCTATATTAATCAATAGTGTTGACCCAAACTCTCTTCTTGTCTCCCTTGAATTATTGCTCTCTTGGCCATGGTGGATGCATAGACCCCTACAGTCCCTCTCAAGTGTGGAGATCTAGTGGACCTACTCACTCTGTTTTAGAGTGGGCAACCACATTAGGCCTTAAGCCTCAATTTCCCAGAACAATCTGAGCTTCTAGGAAAAACCGCAGAAAAAGTGGAGCTAATCACTAGCTGCCCTGACATCTGGCCAGGGGGTTATAAGGGATGTGGGGAATTTTTCTATAAGAAAAAATTTCTTTTCCTCAAGGCTAATCGGAATTGTACAAATATCCTATAGCATATGCTCAACTAATTCTAATGAATGTGACCTATCTATACCTGGAAAACCCCTAAATTGGTTTTAAACAGGTCCTTCCCTTATGTTTGATGACATTTTTCTTGCATGGTCAACCTTACATGCTGGGTGTTTCTGAAGAATAAATGTTCTTTGTCTTTGCTAACTGTTTGAGTCTGGGGTCTTCTTTCAGTGACTGTCAGACCATTTTCAGAATGTCAGATGCTGCTGTAAACTCAATATGCTTCTCTTTGTGGGAAAATATAAAAATAAAGTTATGGAAAGGCACATGATGCTTTGTAGTAAAAACAGTCTCTAGTAGATGTCCTGACTCTACCATGCTTGGATTTTGTCTTAAAGTGTACTCTTTCTTTTTTTTTATATTATTTATATTTTTTTTATTACGTGTTTTCCTCAATTACATTTCCAATGCTATCCCAAAAGTCCTCCATACCCTCCCCCCACTTCCCTACCCACCCATTCCCATTTTGTTGGCCCTGGCGTTCCCCTGTACTGGGGCATATAAAGTTTGCATGTCCAATGGGCCTCTCTTTCCAGTGATGGCCGACTAGGCCATCTTTTGATTCATATGCAGCTAGAGTCAAGAGCTAATGTTGTTCCACCTATAGGGTTGCAGATCCCTTTAGCTCCTTGGGTTCTTTCATACAATACCCAAGTACCCATCCATGCATGATGTCCCTAGAGGCCAGAAAAGCAAACAGAATATTTATGCTGGTATAGCAATAGTAATGACATCAGATTTTTATTATCATCATTGCCTCTGCATTCTCTCCAGATACATTTTAAAGGGGGACTCCTTATGGGAACAGGGTGATATTTTCAGACTTCAAGAAAAACAACTTAAAAAGCAATGTTTGTTCTTTGTGTATACGTCTTACACTTCTTGGACTTAACTATCACTTTTTATGATATCATTTATTTTTGTACTAATATTGTACTGCAACATCTTTCAAGGACCTGAGGACTTAAGGTAATACCAAAGTATGTAATTTGTAACCTTGGCATATAGTAGGCTCTGTCATCACAGTATGTACTTGGTACATATTATCATGTTTTTATCATTATAAAATTGTTTAATGATGATTTTTTTAACTTAATATATCATTAATACAGCTCACAACTCTACTACTTTTGTTTTTTGCAGATATTCACATTGTATTTTGGATGCTAGCTTGGCTCTGGAATTCTAGAATATTTATTATATAGCACTTTATTATTTTTAATTATTTATTTATTTAATATATATGAGTACACTCTAGCTGGCTTCAGACACCAAAACAGGGCATCAGATACCATTACAGATGGTTGTGAGCTACCATGTGGTTGCTGGGATTTGAACTCAGGACCTCTAGAAGACCAGACAGTGCTCTTAACCACTTAGACATCTCTCCAACCCCTATACAGTACTTTCAAGGATAGTTTATTATCTTTTCAGTTTTATATCTATTATCTTTTCAGTTTTATATCTATTATCTTTTCAATTTTATATCTATTTTATCTTGCATGTAAGGACATTTGACTGCCTGTATATATATGCTCTTGCATCCATGCATGACGTCCCTAGAGTCCAGAAAAGCAAACAGAATATTTATGCTGGTATAGCACATAGTAATGACATCAGATTTTTATTATCATCATTGCCTCTGCATTCTCTCCAGGTACATTTTAAAGGGGGACTCCTTATGTGAACAGGGTGATATTCCCAGACTTCAAGAAAAACATGTGTGACTAGTACTTCACAAATATGTCTGGATTTAACAACTTGTCTTGAGTGAGTGTGTTAATGTTTGGTTTTAGACCATTATGCCTGAAAATAATATTTATACTCCAAGTTTACTCAGAAGAAATATGCTGATTGATGATGAACCTGTGAACAGTCCTTTTTTGTTGTTGTTGTTTGTTTTTTTTTTGTTTGTTTGTTTTGTTGTTGTTGTTTTTGTTTTGTTTTGGTTTGGTTTTTGTTTTGGTTTTTCAAGACAGGGTTGCTCTGTAGCCCTGGTTGTCCTGGAACTGACTTTGTAGACCAGGCTTGCCTCAAACTGAGAAATCTGCCTGCCTCTGCCTCCCAAGTGCTGGGGTTAAAGGCTTGTGCCACCACGCCTGGCTAGTTATTACTTTTTAAACCAGTATTAGAAACCACAAAGGGGGTGCACTGTTCCTGGAAGTACTGCAATACCAGGTTGATGCTGTCGTTTTTAAATTACTTAACTATTTTAATTATTTACATCCCAAATGCTGTCCCTCTCCTTGCTCCGCGCCCTGCCCGCCAAGCGTTCTTCCCCCTCTAAGAGGGTACCTCTCTGTATTCCTCATCCTAGGGCAGCAAGTCTCTACAGAATTATGTGCATCCTCTATCACTAAGGCCAGACAAGACAGCCTTCTGCTACATAAATGGTGAGTGAATCAGACTAGCCCTTGTATGCTCTTTGGTTGGTGCTCAGTCTCTGGGAACTCCCAGAGGTCTAAGTTAGTTGGCATTGTTGATCTTCCTATGGGGTTGCCCTCCCCCTTCAGTTTCTCCAATTCTTCCCTTAACCCTTCCATTGGGGGTACCAACCTCTATCCATTGCTTCACCTCTCATGACTAGTTTCTTCCCCTTTCTAAATGGGATTGCAACATTCTCATTTGGGCCTTCCTTCCTGATTAACTTCTTTGGGTCCGTGGTGTATATCATGTGTACTCTGTATTTTGGGGCTAATGTCCACTTATCAGTGAGTACATGCCACGCATGTCCTTTGGGGTCTAGGTTACCTCATTTGGGATGATATTTCATAGTTCCAACCATTTACTTGAAAAATTCATGATTTCTTTGTTTTTAATACCTGAGTAATATTTCATTGTGTAAGTGAACCATGTTTTCTCTATCTATTCTTTGGTTGAGGGCAATCTTAAGAAGTAGTGTGGAGATAAGGAGGTTCTTAGGTCTGAGGATATACTATGAAGACAACCACCTTGAAAGAACTAATTGTTGAACAAATAGAACTTTCTAGGCCATCTATCAAGAAGTTACTTAGAATTGTCTTCTAGGTGAAGTTGTCAGGGAGAAGAATCAACTCAATGCATCTAGATGAAGAGTCATTCCATTGCACAGTAAAATGCTGTGCTTGCCCAGATATGTGATGAGGTGTGCTTAAGAATCAACCAAGCAGCTACATCCTGAGAATTAGATGCACTGGCTTGAAGCAGGATATAAGGATGCCAGGAGATGCTCTGTGACTTAATCTTTCTCTTGGGAAGCCATCATCACAACATCAGCTGATGACACCGGAGGAGGTTTCATGTAAAACATGACATATAATAAATTCAGTAACAATATATCTCAAATAATTAAAACATTTTAATAATTCATTATTTTCAGAAAAATAATAAGAAAATCCAAGCCGGGCGTGGTGGCGCACGCCTTTAATCCCAGCACTTGGGAGGCAGAGGCAGGCGGATTTCTGAGTTCGAGGTCAGCCTGGTCTACAAGGTGAGTGCCAGGACAGCCAAGGCTACACAGAGAAACCCTGTCTCGAAAAACCAAAAAAAAAAAAAAAAAAAAAAAAAAAAAAAGAAAATCCAACATGTGTTAAAGAAATAAATCTAGATACAATCAAGTATTCATGTTAAGTGACTGGAAACTTTAACTATATATAAATTCAATAATGACACAATTCATTGCAAACTGTTTCCTAGTTACAATTTCAGCAAACTGTTCACCATAGGTTTTGCATTTGGATCGCTTATGGTATCCAGATTTGTGTCTCTGTATGAAGATTGAGAAGTAATTTCCATCTATTCAGTGGATGAAAATGACAAGTAGCAGTTTGGGCTGGTTATGTGATGGATGGATGAACTGCATTGCCCACCCCACCCCCTGAAGCCCCACATCACTTGCATCCATTTGTTTTCTGCAATGTGCTTGATTGCCATTTCTATGCCCCCAACTCAAGTCAGCACCCGCCTCTGTGTTCGCCTCCTCTCAAGAGATTGCTGAAAAGGAAGCAGCTGCTATTTCCAACTCTAACAAAGGCGTGAAGCACTAACCTCAAGTTCAGATTGCAGATCTGTCACTGGGTTGCTTTCTTTCTTTGTTATTTTTCTTTCTTTCTGGAAAATAACATTGTAACTCCTGCTGCTATTTTTAAATTGTTGAAAGCTCAATATTATTTCATTATTGCTATGAGAAAGTAGTTGATAAAACAATTAATTGATATTAAATCCAAGAGCATTTATCTCAGTGTGTTTACAAAATATTAGCTAAATTAATATTTATTTCAAATAAAAACTTCTAACAATTATTTTCTGCAGAACAGTGATATGATAGTCATGTATAAGAAGCCTAAGACAGAAATTGTGCTGTTTGTTTAATTTATAGTTTAAGGAATGTGAGTCATTATTCAGAAAACTGAAAGCTCATTTTGAGAGAATTCATTCCTCCATGTTAGTATTATGGCAAATTAAGTTAATAACGTTTATAGAGAACTTGCTACTATAATACATTGCATTAAGAAACCATGAATGTGTGATATAGGGATGGCTTAGCAGTTAAAAGTTTGATGCATATGTTTAAGGACTTGAGTATGGTTCTGCAGTAAACCATGAAAATGCCAAGTGGGCATGTTGGATTGCTGTTACTACAACAGTTATAATGGGAATGCTGATTGCCAGTTATATGTTATATAGGAGATGGAGATAGGGCATCATCAGAATAACCTGGTTCACAAGACAACCACAGTGCAGATATCTGTGTGTGACTGAGAGGACCTGGCCTCGATGGATGAAGTGGAAGGCCATAGAAAACAATTCCTGATGTGGACCTTGGGTCTCTACATACATGCACACACACACTTGGGTGTCCTGCACACTTATGCCCATATCTGCCTTAATACATGCACATAATATAGCTATGAAAAGTGGATATAAAAGGAAATCATAAATGTTATATTTCTTCATCATCTAAAAGACACTTTGCTATCATAGCCTCTATATACATGGTTTCTTTGAAACACAATGATTGGCTCCTGATCACTGGGATTTATACATTTCCCCAAAGGATCAGTCCTGTGCCATAGATGGAAGCAAACATAGTGAGCTAAATGAATACTTCTTTTTATAATCCTTTGTTATATATTATTTCCCTAGTTAGTAAGCTAACTCTGGTTCATTTGATTATCAGCAAACTGAGCATTTGCTTTAAGAATCTAAAAGTATCACATGCTGTTGGATTACAAATGCAGATCTTGACTTTCCTACAGATCTGTATTCTGGAAGAACAAAATACAAGTACTAGCGAAGTTAATTTTCAAGCCATTATTCTTGACTAGTAGATGGTGCTTTCTCATCAATGTGTACATCTCTGGCATCTGTATGAGGACACTGAGTCTTTTGGTAGCCCTGATTCATTCAGTATACTGTTTAGAGCAAGAAGAAAAGTGCCAAGCCCAGAATGAATACCTCTTTCCATCTCCCTCCCCCTCTCCCTCTCCTCCCCCTGCCCCTCCCCATCTCCCTTTCCCTCTTCCTCCCCTCTCTGTGTATAGTGTGAATTTTTGCTGCTGTGTGTGTATATCAATATGATTGTGTGTATGTGCATATTTGTATGTTTGTCTCTTTGTGTGACAGTGTAGGCCTGTGTGTGTCATGTATGTACAAGAGTGTTTGTGTTTATATGTATGTATACCTGCATGTGTGTGTGCCACTGTGAGAGTATGTATGTATGTATGTATGTATATGTATGTGTATACATTCATGTGTGTCTTTGTGTGACTATGTGTTCATGTGTGTGAATGTGCTATTTGTGCATGTGATGTATGATTGTGAGTGTGGGTGTGTGTGCGTGCTCATGCGCGAGCACATGTTTGAGGCAGAGGGTCAGAGGAATAGGAGATTTGAGAGAACAACTTGAAACATGTAAGTTGGAGATTGACTACTCCTCCCCGTCCCCAGCACTTCCTTCTCATTCACACCTTACCCCTTCCTCCACTTTGTATGCCTCTCTTCACCTTTCACATCCCTGCTTCCTTTTCAGCACAACATATGCCCTCTTCAATTTATAGTAGAGAATCTTGAACATGGTATTTTTTACATCATGTAAACACTAAAGAAATGTTGACTGGAGGTGGTGTGGAGCATGAGGTCATTATCTAATTAATGTCACATTTTATGACAAAATGTTAGGTTGTCTTAAAATTGAATTAAGGTGTTTTCGCAAAGCACTTTAATCACGATATTCAACACAGAAAATCAAAGCCTTAGAGAAGAATTGGCACATGCTTGACTTTTTTTTTCCTTCTAGAACAGATGCAGAGACTTTAGGTGGGTGGTGTTCAGTGCTGCTATAAACACGACTCACAACCATGTAGAGCAAAGTCCAAATTAAAAATTTTATATGAAATTGAGCAATCTGTCCATAGACTTAGCAATGAGATGAGAATATATAAATGTCAAGGGTTTTTTTTTGTCAAAATAGGCTCCAAAGTCATAAACAGAGGCGAAGACATCAATTATGAACATGCCATTGGAAGATAATTTTCTACAATGTGAAAAAACAATAAAAAAGATCCTGGATTTCATCATTCAAAAAGACAAAGTTCTGGTAGTGAGATATGTGATAAGGAAAAATCAGATAAAGCATTTCTGAAAAAGTTTACTCTACCATGAAGGGGAATCATGTTGTTTTATTTATTTTGAGCAATAAAAACAGAAACATTTGGCATTTAGTTTAGTTCTTGATGGATTCAGAGGGAACAGCAATTTTGGAGAAGGAGCAACTGATCATAAAACCATGATTTCTGGAGAATAAAGCAAAGGCAGAAGATCATGGCTGCTAAGTGAAACCACACTCCCTGGCAGGACAAAGAAAAGATGTATCAATACTGAGGGAAAAGACAGTAGTTACTGGATTCATTGGTAAAGGTGGTAAAGCTTTTGGAGGACAGCAGCTGGTAAGTTGATGAAAAAATAAATACATAAATTATAATTCAAAGAATTCAAAGAGCAGGTTTAGGGCTGCTAAGTGATTTATTTCATGTGACAAATTTTCCATTATTTTAAAGATAGTATCAGGTGTGTGTGTGTGTGTGTGTGTGTGATAGCAACTTAGGGAAGGAAATAGTTTCTGTCTCCAAGTCACACTACACAACAGGGTAGAAACTCAAGGAAGGAATCCAAAGGCAAAAATCATGGAAGAACAATAATTCCTGTTTCATAAATCATCCCCTGTCTAGGGATGGTATCACCCACAGTGGGCTAACCAATTAATAATTTAGACAAATTAGTTCTTCACAGCAAAGACTCCAGGGCAATCTGAACTGTGCAGTTCCTCTACTGAGTCTCCCTTCTCTGGTGACTTGATACTGTATCAAGTGGCATACAAGTCAATGACGAGGATGGAAGTCAACAAGTTTCAATGATCTTCTTTCGAGCAATTGTAATAAAAGTGGGAATATAGGACTTTGTGGAGAAGTCTGGCTTGACATGTGAGTGGTGTGAGCCAAGGCCACTTATGTGTTAAGTCAGTTACTAGAGAGCCAGCAATGGACATTTGCCCACTCTGGAAGAAAAACAATAATTAAACAGAATATGCTAGTACATCTCAAGACTAAAATCTGACTTGGGGATTTACTGAAAGGATCCATAACAGCCAGAAAAGTTATTGCATTGTAACTAGGATTTATTACAGAGAAAAGACAGAGGTCCAAACTAGCAAAGGACAAGATTTATGAGGCAATTTCCAGGAGAATCCAAGAGTCAATGTTCATGTCTGCCTATCTCAGTGGAGTTTCAGAGGGATGTGTTTTAGTCGCCCAGCCAAGGTATGTGACAACACATATACAATGATGCCATGTGGGGAAGTTCTTTACATCTTAAGGAATAGTCACATAAACATTCAGCATCCAAAGACTGATCTAAGGTACTCAAAAATCAATGTTCATCACCAAATGGAAAACAGGTTAGTATTCATCACAAATCACACTGTTAGGATAAGTTCGGGTCAAAATAGTAGAGTACACCTGGCTTCAGGGCCTTGTCAGGTAGAACAGGACTTGGGGATAATTAAGCCAGTGGCAGTCACAAAGGCATTTTTGAGGGTGTAATGCAGTTTACTATTGCTTTAATTATAATGAAAAGTGTGTCCAGTGAGTTCTTCCAGGAGATGCAACCACTGTGTGTGTATGTGGCAGGGGGCAGACAGGGAGGCACTCCTCAGAATTTACTACAAAACTCTATTGTTCCTATCTTATTAAGCTTATATAAAAGATTTATTTTACCTTTAATTATGTGTACATCTATAAGCTTGTACACGTAAAAGAAGATGCCCAGGTAGACCAAACGATAAATTATGAAGATTCCGTAAATATTCTATTATGTTGATGGTAACTTTAGGTTTTATTCAGAAACATATACACATATTTTTACCAACAGAAATAAATTACTTGCATCTTCAACTTTTTGGTAATGGATTATTATTCCCATACCAGTTTCAACTAGGGATTTCTTAATCATGTTGTTACACATTGTAATTGTATTTATACAATCAGAGGGGAAAGGTGTCATTAGAACTGGATTAGGAAAGAATAATGTGGTGTTTATCATTGGTTGTCACCTTGTCAGGATCTTTTATTAACTGAGCAACATACCTCTGAGCATGTCTATAAAGGTATTCATTGTAAGGATTACTGAAGGAGAACCTCTCTTCAGAGTTTATAGTACTTCTCAAGGTGACCAACCTATGAGGAAGTTCAAAGGAAAAGGTATGTGTGCATATATGTATTTAGCCTGCCTGTCCTCACTTTCTGTATCGAGGATCTTCTGTTGCTGCTATCATTTGCTTATATTGGAATCCAGCTTTGTCCAAAGAGGGCTGAAGACAAACTGCTCTAGAGGAATCCTCAGGAATCTCAGCATCAATTTGTAATTGCTGAGGTTTCCAACTTTATGAAAGGAGCAGGTACCAAATTCTGGTGTGAAGAAAGCTACTGTTGGACTACCCAGTATGTATCATGTAGCTCAACTTAATAAACTCCATATATATTACTACACAATATATTAATATATATAGCATATATATTAATATATCCTATATTGATATATTTTATATAATATAATATATTATATTTGTCTATAATATATTACATTATATAATTGTGCAAAGCATACTGTATGGTATATATTACAATACATATAGTATAGTATATATGTATAACATATACATATATATATGTGTGTATACATATACATATACATATACATATACATATACATGTACATATACATATATATATACATATATACATATATACATATACATATATACATATATACGTATATATGTATATACATATATATGTATATACATACATATATACATATACATATACATGTACATATACATATACATATACATATACATGTATATGTATATATTCAGTCTACTTTTTCTGTTCCTCTAGAGAACACTGTTAAATATATCTAGATATTACTAATATAAATTTGGTTAAAGTAAACAAATGCAATGTTCTGATAACTAATGAGAATATTCAAGGCCCATTTTCCATCACACTTATGACTAAGATCTATGGTCCATTAGCTACAAAGCTGCAGCTGTTTGCATCTGTTTCTTAGAACCATTCGTGGTTGGTAAAAAACATGTATTAGCTTTTGTTATATGCACTGTTTATGAATTATCCACATTTTCTTAGGCCTTACCATTTCAGAATATAGTGAAGTCCAGGTGTTACTCCCTTGCAGTCTTCCTCTAGAGACTCTAATATTCACTATCTACTATCAAAACTGCACAGAAGAACTCAAATTTGGTTCCTCAAAATAGAGATCAACAAATTATTGACAAAAATGATATATAAAAAAATCTCAAATTCCTTGTACCTTATTTTCAGTAATGTTGAAGTATGCATTTATACCAGTGTCCCTATGTCCCCAGGAAAGTTTATTTTCCCAATGGTAACTGGTGTGTAAGTTGCTCATTAGTTTCTATCCTTCCTTGTCTGATTTCCTCAGAATCCTCTACATTTCCCAATATGTTTTCTCTCTGTTGGTATAAATTTTCAGGAAAAATGCATGCAGACACAGAAGGCAACTAAGATAATATCTTCTGAATATAGGGAATAATTTAGTCTATTTTTTCCAATTAAAAAAATAAATTACTTGAAACAAAAGCTTTGCTCATTCTGCTTTTAATATGAAGGACTAAATAGCAAGTTCTAGAACAAAGTCAGGTCACAAGGATCAGTATATAGACTTGGAAACTCACACACACACACACACACACACACACATGTATGTTCAAACATTTATATAACATAGGAATGCTTGATTAATGTAAAATTGTAGTTAAAGATGACATACAGTATCATCTGATTGTATCTTAAAGAGCATTCACCTACAGTATACACTTAACATATTAATAGTTCACATAGAAAGAGAGTATTAGTTCTGTTATAGAGTCAATGTATTATACAAGAATTTCTTACTATAATTGCTCTCTCTGCAACCTGTCTCTATAAAACTGTCCCTGTAAAAACAGCCTCTGAAGTTCACAAACTGTGCTGTCACCAACTCCACTGCACTGCCTCTCCACTCAGTGACTCAAATGAGCTCACTGACTTAGAACACACAGATCTGCTTGCTTCTGTCCCCGAGTTCTGTCTCTTTTTATCCAAAAGGCATGTACCACCACATCTGAACCTAAGCTTTTCTTTTCAGTATGCCAACCTGGCCTGGAATTCAGAACTCTGCTTGCCTCTGTCTCCTGGGATTAAAGGCATATCTGTATGCCAACCAGATTATACAGATCTAGGGGTTCTTTAATGTGATCCTTTGCCAGAGTATCCATGTTGGTTTGCTACAATTCCTCTACATCGTCACCCCCATAGCAACTAATAACCTTCTACATTTCCAGTTTTAGGGATCAGATGCAATTTTCTGGCCTCTGATGGGACCAGGCATGCACATGGTACAAAGACATATGTGTTGCAAAAGCACCATACACATAAAATTAAACATTTTAAAAAGATGGATGTCATTGTTTAGATTTTATGTGTTTTGATATAAAGTTTAAGATAGTTTAAGATAATGGAGAAATTCATTCCTATTTTGATAGATACTGAACTGAATCTTCAGATCATTTTTTAAATATTTTGATTTCTCCAGTCTGTGAATGTAGACTTCTTTGTATTGGTTGGTTTAGTTTGTTTGTTTTGTTCATAGGTTTATTAGTTTCTATTTGGGTCTTTTATTTTTCTCTGGCAGATCTTTCACTTTTTCTGTTGAAAAATATTCCAAATTATCTTCTGAAGCTACTAAATTCTGGAATCTCTCTTATTTCTTTTTCAGACCATTGTTGGTGCATAAAAACTACTAATAATGCATCATACACTTGCTTACCAATTTTGTTATTAGTTCTAATCATTTCTTGTTGAAATCTTTGGAGTTTTCTAACTGTAAGACCTTGCCACCTGCAAGTACTGAAATGCTCCCTTCTTTTCCAGGCACTTGCCATTTGTGTCATGCTTTTGGGTTTTTTTGTTTTGTTTTGTTTTGTTTTGTTTTGTTTTGTTTTGTTTTGTTTGTCCTTTCTAGGGTGAAATTGCCATGCTTGTCAAATCCTAGATCTCCGAAAGCTTTCAGTTTCTTTCATTCATTTTTATGATAGTAGTTGACTTATAAAACATGGGCTTTCTTATGTCGAAAATATTTCCATGTACCACTAAAAGGCTTCAGTGTTTGCATGCTACCCACATGTTCAGTTTTATTAAAAGTTCTTATTTTTTGCATCTATTAGATGACCACACGTTCTTTTTCTCATGTTTGCTATAATGAATTATGTTTATGTGTTTCTATGCAAATTGATATCTTTGTATCCTTGAGATGAATCCCACTTGGTCATACACACAATGTCTTTAATGTGATTTTTATGTGATTTTGAATTGTTTGTTAGTTTATTTGATGAAGAATTTTATGACATTGACCAGTAGTTTTCTTTTCTTGGTACCATGCCAGTATTTATCTTCTGAAGCTAAATACAGAAATGTGCACAAGCTATTTCCTCATCTACAACTTTTTAGGAACAATTTAAGAGGAATTGCTTTTTTTTCATGTTATAATACTTGATAAACCTCAGTAGTGCATCTATAAGCATTTCTTCGATGAGAAATTTCTGAAGATGTACTCCTGTTGTTAATAGTTGTTTTTTAAAGTTTCTATGTGTGTGTGTGTGTGTGTGTACGTGTGTGTATACATATATATGTGTGTATATACATACATAAATATGTATATACGTGTGTGTATGAATGTGTACTTATTCATTTATTTATTATGTATGTATTTGTGTCTTTGTGTTTATGTTTATACTTATGTATGTATATGATGTTTGCACTCTGTGTGTGTGTGTGTTTTATATGGTACCAGGCTGTCTGAACACAGAAGAGTTCATTGAACCTTCAGAAGTTGGTGATTTGTTGTTATAGAAAGTATATGTGTGTGTGTGTGTGTGTTGTGTGTCTGTTTGTCTGCCTGTCCAAAACTTTCCACTTCTTCTAAGTTATCAAGATGGTTAGTGTTTAGTTTTCATAATAATTTCAGTGATGCCAAAAAGGACATATCATGACTGCCCTCTGAAAGACCCAAGAAGCAGCTGAAAGTGTCAGAGACAGATATACACCCAACCAATGGACACAAAGCTGCTAACCCCTGTTGTTGAATTAGACAAAGCTGGAAGAAGCTGAGAAGTGTGAAACTTTAAGAGGATGAGAAGTCTCAATTAACCTGACCCATGAGATCTCTCAGACACAGGGCCACCAACCAGGCAGCATACACCAGCTGATATGACACCGCCAAAATATATACAGCTGAGGACTGCCATTGTTAGACTCAATCAGAGAAGATGTACCTAACCCTCAAGAGCCTAGAGGCCCAAGAGAGTAGGGAAGTCTGGTAGGGTGGGGTGTGTGTGGAGTGGGGACATCCTAGTGGAGATGGGGGGCAGGGAAGTATGGAACAGTCAGAGGGTGGACCAGGAGGGGGATAAAATCTCGACGGTAAAAAAAGATTAAATAAAAAAAGAACAAAGAAAAAAAGAAAAGTATAATTTCAGCGATGCAATTGTGGTACCAACTGTAACATCTTTGTATTTTAGTTTTCAATTTTACTTTTTCATTTTTTTTACTGAAGTCTTTTTATGATAATCTTGTTGGTTTTTCTTTGCTGATGAACAAAGAAACTTGTTAATTCCATTTTATTAATTTTTTTTCTGTTTATTTTTCTTCTTCTTCTAATTTTGGGCTTGATCTCCACCTTAAGATTCATGACAGGAAATTTAGTTAAGCTCATCTTGCATTTTCCTTGGGTGCTGGTTTTCTGGTTTGTCTCATGCTCTATAGTTTTAAATGCTGTTTTCATATTTGTCTCAAGATATTTTCAGCCTACTTGATGCTTTTTAGTTTAACAGAATCAGAAAGAAATGAAAATATATAAAACAGAAAGAATGTGATTTTAATTTTTTAAACTTTAACCCATTCGTCCACATACTTAGAATATTTGAAATCCCACTTATTTTGTTCTTGTGTTATATAGAATGATATAGATTAATTTAAGTTAAAATTTTGCAATCATATTTATTTATTTATTTATTTATACTTTTTAATCATCCTATTAGAGATAGGAAGGCTTTCTGACCTACATTTGCATGATTAGAGAATTCCAAAGCTCTCTTTAGTTATTCTTATTCATGAAATTTATACCTAATGACATTTAATTTACTTATCGACACCTATATCTTTCAATTTGAGGAATTTTTGTTTGAGCAAGGAAATTACCCTGCAAAAGAACTTGCTCCACAACCATGAAGACCTGAGTTCAAGTTGTCAGCATCCAAAAACATTAGAAGTGTGGCTACAACTGCATGTCATCCCAGTGCTGGGGACAGTGCAAAACTAGGAGGGTGGCTGGGGTTTCATGACTACTAGTAGAACTCTAATGCAAAATATATTCTCAAGTGAGTGTAGTAAACAGCGATAGAGTGGGGACGAGTATAGCCTCTGTCTCTCTTTTGCTTTGTCTCTCTCATTTGGTGAGAATACATTCTATTATTTTTGTTAGATTGGGCATGTCTTTATTCCTTCACTTATAGTTTTGCGGATAAATATGTTCTCATATGTAGGTCATATAGGACATCATGAATTTTGCAGGCAAATGGATGGAACTAGAAAATATCATCCTTAGTGATATAATGCAGATCAAAAAGACATGCATGGCATGTACTCACTGATAGGTGGACATTAGCCAAAAGGCACAGAATACCTAGGATACAACCTATAGATTTTAATAAGTATAACAAACTGAAATGCCCAAGTGAGGAGGCTTCAGCCCACTTAGAAGGGGAAGGAAATAATCAAAGGAGGCAGAGGGAGTGAGTGACCTGTGTGGGAGAAAGGAGACGGAGAGGAAAAGGAGAACAGCATCAGATATGGGAAGAGGGTATAGGATAGAAGCCCAGAAGGTGAAGAGAATGACTGGAAATAAGCAACCACAGGGGTTGGAGGTCGGGGGGGCCCTCTAGAAAGTACTAGAGACCTGGGAAGCGAGGAACTCTCATGACTCATTAGAAATTGACCTTAGTCAAAATGCCCAACACTGGGGAAAGAGAACTCGAGGAGTCTACCTCTAGTAGGTATTCAGGGCTTCAAGTGAAGCGACAGGGTTACTAACCCACAGTCAAAATTCCTGACCTAGAATTGTTCCTGCCTAAAAGAACTGCAGAGACAAAAATGGAGAAGAGATTGAAGGAAAGGAAGTCCAATGAGCAGCCCAGTCAGGGATGACTCATTCATCTCATGGATGAACCAGAAAGACTGACACTACTATGCTATGATATACTTACAGATGGGAGCTTGGCTTGGCTGTCCTCAGAGAAGCCCTACCAGCAGCTGACACCAACCCATTGGACTGAAATAGGGGACTCCTATGGTTGAATTAGGGGAAGGATTGAAGAATCTGAATGGGAGAGTGACCCTATAAAAAAGAAGACCAGGAGACTCAAATAACCCAAATGCTAGGGAGCACCAACCACACAGGGGCAGATCTGAGACCCCTGGCATGTATGTAGCAAAGGTCTACTGGTTTAGCCTCAGTAGGTTTAAGAAAGATGTGCTTAATCCTAGAGATCCTTCACATCCCAGGGATGGGGGAAGTCGTGATGGGGGAAGTCTGGTTGTGGGGGGAGCACCCTCTCAGGGGCAAAAGTGGAGGATGAAAGGGATTCTGACCTGTGGAAGGGGGGATTGTAGGGGCGGTGACTGAAATGTACGTACATAAAATTATTTAAATAAAAAAATAGTTTTGTGGGCAATATAATCTCATATGTAGGTTTGTTTGTTTGTTTTAATTTACTGCAGGAGTCTCATGCTAGTATCTTCTGGACAACAAAGCTTTTAAGAAGTTGACTCTCTGGTGAATTGAGAAGTCCTTATGTGTTATTCGTTGCTTATCTCTTTCTTTTGAGCATTTCCTTTAAGCTTTGAGAGAAAAATTATAACAGCAAAGTTGAGTTTGTGTTCATTAAATATATATATATATATATATATATATATATATTTACTTTCTGTGTGGTTTATTTAACAAAAATAACATATTATGTAGTTAAATTACTTCAATCTCAACATGCTTTTTCAAGACGATTCCATTGAGCTTGATTAATTAGAGAACTTAATGTGGTTATTCACAGAAGTGGCTGTAATTACTTAAGTATACAAACATGGTACACATATGAATCATGTTTGCAAATGATACTCATAAACATGAGATAGATCATTATCATAGATTTGTGTTTTCTTCTTTTTCCAATTGTTTAACATGTCTTATTTCCTAACATGTTTCTACATCAGGGGATCAGTAAACACCAGGACATTCTGAGTAAAATAATGGAAAACAATAGCGACATTGAAGTAAGGGACATGATTCACAGGAACTACATTTTTTAAGGATACCTAAAATAGCAAGAGATAGCTGACTGACCTACTTTAAAGTTTTAGCTGGAAGACTCAAGAAAATCAGGGAAAGGTGAGATAGTTACAATTAGAACTTATTACTGTAATAACTTATTGCAATTAGAACTTATTAAACAGTATGGGTTAAAAACAGCAAGAGGGAGAGAGGGAAAGAGAGAGTTAGTTGCAGGAGCTTACTAAGTCACAGGCTTCAATAATCCTTGCTTGGTATCAGAATATGCATAGATTGTTTGATGTAGATATCCATACAATAATTTGAATCCAGAGCCCTTGTGAGATAGATATAATACCCAGGAGGGTTTAACTGTCTATCCAGCTTATCTCAGAATTTCTTCTTTCAATTCAATAAGTCAAGTCAGTATTTCAGGTCTTAAATAATTTACCCCAAACCACATTTGAGTGTGGTTTTAAAGCCTGCTGAAAGGTTATCCTAGGAGACTTAAGGCATTACTGACAAGAAATCAAGGGCAAAGTGCAAACCATTTTAGAAAAAACATATTTGCTGGGTATGGCGGTCTAGAATGAGACTTTTGAACTCTTCCAATTGACTTGACTTGATGCATCTGGCTTAGAACTGATTTCCAAGGGAGGGTTTTAAAATTTATGCCTCAGATTAAATATATTGGTTTTATGCAATGTGGTATTTAGTAAAATTTGATGAAGAAATAATATTTGAGACTTTATTTTAAATTTTAAAATTTTCATTTTCAGGCTTTTTAAATAAATCAATGACTTCAAACAAATACATTAATGATGTTATAATTCTTTAAAGTTCAGAGGAAATATAAACTATCCAGATTAACCTAACATGGATTTTAAAATGAATTATTGTGAATTAAGCAATGAGCTACATAGTCTTATACATAGTTATTACCTAAAAATAAATACATCACTTTAGCTTTCAAAATGAAATAAATAACTTAGTTTAGAGATGATGCTATTTTTAGACTGATGTTTTTCATTTCAAATGAAAACCCACATTAGAATAAATAATCACAGGAATTATTTTATCCAAAGCCCCAAAATATACCTTAAAGGAGGCTTTTTAAAAACAAAATTTGTTGAGAAAACTGTTAATGTAATGCTAATCTAAATGTAAACAATGGAGCTATATTCATATATCTTACCTTGCACAAGTAGCAATTTTTAAAAAGAGATTAAAGACATAACATGAGATCTGAAATGTTTAAACTGATACAGGAAGACACAGATTAAACAATTTAAGATTGAGCATAGGCAAGAGTTTTCTGAAAAGGTCATCAATATCACAGAAAATAATCTCAATAACTGACAAGTGAGAATAACTTAAATTAAGAAGACTCTGTATAGCAAAAAAACCCAATCATTAGAGTAAATACATAATCTATAAAATGGGATGAAATTTTTGCTAACCTTTCCAGGTGAGAGTTAATATCTAAAACATAAGAAGGACTCCAAAAATTCAACATAAAGCTCAATTCATCCAATAAATTATTGGAATAATGTAATTAATAAATCTGAATAAAATTTAATAATACATATGGCCAATAAATACTTTAAGAAATGGTCAATATACTTAGCCTTTTGGAGCAATGTAAATGGAGCTTATTTTGAAATTTCCTTTCATTCCAATTACAATGGCTAACTCCAAAATCAGAAAATAAAGAATACAGAGATGGGTGAGTGGGGAGGTGGGAGGATCTGAGAGGAATTGGGAGAGGGGAAAACCAAGATTACATTTTATTGTATTAACTATTTTGAATACAAATTGAAAAAAAAGAAAACCAAAGAAAAGCAAATGCTGGTCAAGATGCGAGGAAAATTTAACCCTTATTCACTGTCAATGAAAATGTTAGGAAACAACTACAGCCCAGCTGTAAATCATTATGAAAGTACACAAATGCTTAAAGTTGAACAAAAAGCCACTATTTCTGTTTTGAGTGTCCAAATCCAATGTCTCTAATTCTTACTACAGGGATGCTTGTACAGTCATTTACATTGGGCTAAGAACTGGGGCCAGTGATGAACAGATAATCAAACTGTGTATCATATATCCAGTAATATTTCATTCAGCTCTAAGGTAAATGAGGAAGTAATGAAATTTGGGGGGAAATTTTTTTGGAATGAATGGAGTCAGAAAGTGTTATGTCAAAAAATATAAGCCAGACTGAGACAAAATAGTATATGTTCCCCAGAATTATGTATTTTTCAGTTGAGTGTGGTGTGTGTGTGTGTGTGTGTGTGTGTGTGTGTGTGTGAGAGAGAGAGAGAGAGAGAGAGAGAGAGAGAGAGAGAGAGAGAGAGAGAGAGAGAGTGAGAGGAGATTAAAAACTAGAAAGTAAACATTGAGTGTGAAAGGCAAGAAAGATTTCAAGTGAGGAAGACAAAGCAAAAAAAAAAAAAGACAACAAAATACAGGCAATATTAAATAATAATAGTGGGGTTTGCAGGGTAGCGAGAAGGAGCCAAGCAAAGGTGTCAGTAGAATGGGTAGTTGCACAATATATCTATATATCTGGAAAGCCTTAAGGAAGAATATATAATTATAAAATATCTATAGAGAACATATAAAAACAAAACATAAATCATGCTATTAACATATTTTTTCAGGCTGAAAAGATGGCTGAGCACTTAAGAGCACTGAGTAGTCTTCTAGAGGTCCTCAATTCAATTCCCAGCAACCACATGATGGCTCACAACCATATGTAATGTGATCTGGTGTTATCTTCTAGTGTGTCTGAAGACAGCTACAGTATATTCATATATATTGAATACATTATTTTTTTTAAAGTATAGTTTCTTCATAGACAAAGTGATGAAATCAGAGACTTGATACATAAATCTATGAAGTAGTTTTCATCAAACCAGAGCATGAACTGGGACCACACTGGGTTAGCCAATACAAGATTGTGTTTATGTTCAGTATGAGCCTAATCCACTGTTGACTCTTTCAAGGAAGACACCAATCTTCTCACTGGTGACTGGTCACTGCCTCTTTCTATTTTGTGGCTGTCTTCTCATGATATCTGGTGGAATTTTGTTTACATATATCAACATTCCAGGCAACATAAAATGGGTATAGGAAAACCAAAGAGGCTAAGACTGTCTCAAATTAAGATACATAAGAAAGATAAACTATGTCCTGTTGTCTCAAATACAGGATTTTAGTGGAAATGTTTAAAAATAGACTTATAATCTTCAGAAGAATATCAAAACCTGATGTTTTTACAGTAAGAGAGGATATGCAGTGAGAGATATGGATTACATTACTTTGCTATGCATTATAGTATGCACCTATTAAATAATCATTTACCCTAGACTCAGATTAAAAAGTATTGAATCAAGTCAACACAGACCCTACCGTTTACTGTGCTGGAATTATGGTAATAGAAATTAGATTAAAAACCACAGTAGCTAAACTCATATGTTTGCCAATTTTGATAAATCATACAGAAGGGAAATAAAATCTAGACTCTATGAAAAAGTTTATGAGTGTCAAGTTTTGAGTAGCAGGAAAAGTCAGCTCAGCTTTGAGTCAGGTCATCAGGAAAGGATTTTGATAAGAAGAAATGATGCATTTGAGCCATGAAGAAGTATTGGTTTTGGTGAGGGGGCAAGAGAGGCAGTGGTGAGAGCATAATATAAGAAGGCAGCAGGCTCCAAAGCACAGGGATGTATACTATAATTAAATTGAACATGTCTGGCATATGATGACTTAGAAAGAAAAATCAGGAGACAACAAAACATGGCCAATTTATGTTTCATTTCTTTACACTATGCATTTAAAGATACCTAGATGTTGATATACCAATGACTTGAAGAAAATTGATGAAGCCAGCATGCAGAATACAAGCTTCATTGCCTAAAGTCAAATAGCTAAAACTAAGGGCACTAAGGAAATCTCACAAGATAAAAAGTAATGTCTCACCTTACAGAGTAGAAGAGATTTTTTGGTTTGTTTGGTTTTGGTTTTGTCTTTTTCAAACTGAGAAAATGAGAGTAATGGAAAACTAAAAAGAATGTATTTATGGAGTATAGCACAAGATAGAGTCATTTTTGAGCATAGCTCAGATGTCATAGGAGCAGTGTGTGTCTCTGCAACACACCCTTCTTTTTTAATCATAGCATAGTAAGGAAAAAATGAATGAAAACCAATAAAAATTTTTTAAAAGTCATATTCTAAGAGTGTTGCACAATACCACAGTTTTCATTTTCTTTATATCCCACACATATTTATTCAACACATAATTAGTTCATATTTACTCCGAGTTAAATATTAAGCCCACTCTCTAGAAAGTATTCCATGAGGATACTCAAAATTCACAGGAGATCTTTGATTTGTTTTTACTTGGGTATAATTCCCTGCTACCTTTGCACTAATATCTTAGTTGAAACTCTACTTACTCTCTCTAGCTTAAACATTCAGTCATATTGCTCTGTCTATTGTATACAAGTCATGTTGCTATTAGTCGTTCTATGAGTTGCATTCTTTTTAGGAATAGTCTGGCATATTTGTGTTTCAACACTGCTGAGTCTGTTACTAAAGAGCACGATAAGGTCAGAACCCCTGTTATGTGAGGAGCTGCATCAGAGATCCTTGCAACTGATGTTTAAAACATTTTTCTGCAATCCAGGACAGGGGATTTGGGCACAAAGATCTCTTTAGTCACTTGTTATTCTTGTCACTGTTTTATTGGCACCTGTCAGGAAGGGACACATGCTGTCTCTGTTTTGTATGACATGACCATCCTGGCTATCTAGCAAGGATGCGGCAATTCCCACAAGCGAGTACTTAACATGGACGGCAGTACCAGTGCTGAGACCTGCTCATCAACCTTTCATGAATTACAAATATTTCAAGTTGGATTCATTTTATTTTTTAATGTTTTTCGAATGCCTTGAGATCCCCAGCATGGTAGAAAACTCCCTGGAGGAGCAGGTGCTTTTCTTGCAGTTCTGAGCAATCAAATACACGCAGTCACCCTTGAGTGACTGTGCTAATCATGCTATTTCTGAGAAATTATTGGAGCTCTCTCTTCATATGCCTTAGTGGCTACTCACACCACAGATTACCATACATATTTACCTTTGAAAACAACAGATATTTCAAGTTAAAACCTTATTGAGTCAGATATATTTTAAACTCTGTTTCCCTTATTTGTTTATTTAATCTCATGTGAACATTCCAAACAAAATGTGCTTGATAAAGTTTGTTTCTTTGAAATTCACTTATCTCTAAATAATAGTGAGCAGTTTTAATGTCGACTAGGCTTAGGGGACATCTAAAGATTAGCTACATGGTCAATTTAATTGAGAGTAGTCTTCAGAGCATGTATTAGTATAAACCTGGACAAATACAGAAAAGGGAGAGATGTGGGAGATAGTGAAAAATGGACTGACCTGCATCAGCCCCCATTTCCTATCTGTAGGATTTACTCCTGTCTAATTTCGTGTATGCAAAACAGAGATGAAAGGCTAGAGAGATGACTCAGTGCTTAAGAGAACTTACTGTTCTCCCAGAGGACCCAAGTTTAATCCCGAGCACTTAGCTCATAAGTATCTGTTACTCCAGCCCCAAGGGATCTTCTAGTATCTGTGTGTACCAGACACACATGTGCTTCACAGACAACATACATGCAGAAAAACTAAATAAATACAAAGAATGGAGTTTATTTTTCTTATTTTATCATAGTTTTAAATAATTGACATTAGAATATGAAAGCAATAATAAACAGTTAAATGTCATGTAACCAGATGAATTTATTACTGTGAATTATAAAGCATTGCTCAAAACACTAACTAGGAGAGGTTCAGAGCCCACATGCAAATTTTAGTTTAGTCTAAAATTCTCAAGTTGAGCAAAATCTTTTCAAGCATGCCTCCATTTATTGGATGTAAGATTATGTTTTAAATTAGAAGTTTTGTGACTTTTTCTGTCATAAGTTTATTTTTCTTTAGACAAATTCATTAACTTACCTTCTCTGTGCTTATAATTAGAAAAATTATTCAGTCAGGATGGCTTTCTCCTTAGCTTCTACAGATATGTCAGGATGAGCCCAAGTTAGTGATGGTCAACTTGATCACCTGTGGTGGGATTGGTCAAACCTAATCCTGTGATGCAGATCCAAAAAGAGAAAGAGAGGATGTGTGTGGGTGAATGGATAGAGGTAGATGATGGATAGATGATAGATGATAGATAGATAGATAGATAGATAGATAGATAGATAGATAGATAGATTGATAGATAGATAGATAGATAGATGATAGATAGATAGATAGATAGATTGATAGATAGATAGATAGATAGATAGATAGATAGATAGATAGATAGATTGATAGATAGATAAATAGAGATAGATAGATAGATAGATAGATAGATAGATAGATAGATAGATAGATAGATAGATAGACAGACAGATAGGCAATCCTAACTACTGGACTCTTAAAAGAAAAGATTAAATCTTTGAATTTAGGGAACAGAATAATTTAATAAGAGAGCAAAAAAACTGGGCCAAGCATGTGGCTCCATCAGTAGAGGGCTCACCAAGAATGCAAAAAGCCCTGGATTTGACCCTAGAAGCTAATATATTGGACATGGTAGGAATAGTTTGTGAATTTGGGAGTCGGGAGCAGAAGTATCAGGAGTTCAAGGCCATCGGTAGTTTTATAGAGAGTTTGAAGTCAGCCTGGGATATGAGACTCTTTCTGAAATAAATAAAATAATGAAAGACTTCAACACTTGCCCTTATATTAGCAAATTTTTCTGTTCTTTGCAAGAGAAATAATTCTGTGTTATAATTCTGTTGCCTTTTTGAGAAATGTAGTATACATTGCCTAGCTCTCTTGGGCCTGTGGATTTTACAAGATCACTTGTGAGCTTTTGAATGTTCCCAATTCCCTGTGATAAAATGATCAGTGCTGCAACTACTTTGGATCTTGAGTGAGTAAAAACAGAATCTGTTGTCACTGTGAACAGGAGGCCAATGTTTTACATTATAAATTACATGCAAGTTTGGCTTTGTAATTATAGCTTAATCTACTTCAACTTGATTTAATAGATATATTATGTACTGCTTGTGATCCCTTGAAAAAATATGTTGAGGTTATAAGGTCCTTTAGAATGTGACCTTGTTTGGAAATAGGGAAATTGGAGAGTAACCAGCCATGATTTATACAGATTAAATCATACTGGAGTTCAAAGGGCACCAATATGATATGACTAGTGTTGTCATAGGAAGAGGGGATGTGGGCAGACACACAGGAGGCAAATGTCATTTGACTGGCAGATTGATGTGTTTTGTGTGCCAGCCAAGGAGCTCCAAGTCTCTCCTCTGAAACCCTAAAAAAAAAAATCACACAAAGCAGTTCAACAATGAGCCAGAAATTCAAAGAGGCATATGAGGATTACAATGCCATCACACAGTGTAGTGATATTTGTGCTGTGGTGATATTGTGTTATTCTGTCTTCCTTTGTGGAGTTAAGGGAAGGGGGCAACTTCAGTGAAACTTCAGTGACTCAGTTCTTTGCTTCCATGATGAAGCTCTCAAAAAACAAAAACAAAAACAAACAAAAAAACAAACAAAAAACACACACACACAAAACTAATGTTATCTATCTCAGTTGCAAGTACCTTTTGCTGCTGAGCCTCTCCACAGGTCTTAGAATTATTTTTAAATGTTCCACTTAATTTATCTATATTAATATGACATAATCATAAGATACAACTAAACAAGAGCCTATGTTTTTGTAGGCAGGTCTGTTTTGCATTAGGTTTTTAGGAAGCAGAGTTTCCTTCCCTGGTTTTCAACTGAGAAAAATTCATCTGTGACCAGAACCTGAGGACCTTTTGATGCCCCTCCAGAACTGGGGTGAGGTGGGTGGGACATGCACTGAGCCTAGAAGATGTCATTGACAGCAGTGACATCTTCCTTAAACTCAGAAAATGGTGTTTCTCTACATAGGACTGGAACCATCAACACAGAGTTTCTATTAATATGATTCACTGGATGGAAGCCAACCTCTAAGAATTTGGCAGCCCAATGCTGGCTTCTACTTCCGTCTTTAATTTCCACTGAGATTAATTAATTTGGGGTCATTTTATAGAATCCCTGTTTCCAAGGTGAAGGAAAGAAGATTTCTCCTCAAATGACTCATATATTCTGTAACCTAAACAGATTTCTTAGGTTTGTCTTGGTAGCAGGGTGGCTGAGGAGGTGAAAAATTTTTCGCCCAGAGAAATGATGTGGCTCTTGTTTAGTATTTTACAAGTTATGCATAAAATGATTTGAGAATTTTCTTGACACTGTCAAGAAACAGTTTGAGAAAAAAGTTGAAGATTTAAAAAATTATCTGTTCCATGCTTCATATGGTAACTACCTTTCAAAATACTGTTCTTTTAATTAATTAATTAAACAATTTTATTAGATATTTTCTTCATTTACATTTCAAATGCTATCACGAAAGTCCCCTATACCCTCCCCCGCCATGCTCCCCAACCCACCCACTCCTGCTTCCTGGCCCTGGCGTTCACCTGTATTGGGGCATATCAAGTTCTTGTTACCTGTTGATTTGAGATCCAGAATTAAGACTCTATTAAAGAACATAAAGATACTATAGTTATACTCTGTTGGATTATGGTTCTGAGAAACTACTGATGTGTCATACTTCTATGTTACAATGTATTTAATAGTGAATATTGTATTACCTATACTCAGAATTTTTAGGTAGATTAGCATTTGCATTAGTTGCCATAACTTGCGTTGGCTAAAATGGAATTCATTTAATCTATAATGTTGCCCATGATTTCTGTCCATATCCTGAAGCCTGAAGAAGGAGTTTGGTTTTATTCCTGGATCTTGAATTTTGTCAAATAAATTGATAAGATCGTGCATTTTTCTTTTTAAAATCACTCATATGATGACTTTAAGCGTGTTGAATTTTTAATGTATTCTTCTCTCATGTATTATATCTTAACAGCAGCTTCCCCTCCCTCCTCTTTTTCCAGTCACCCTCTTCCACTATCCCAAATATCCATTCTTTCAATCAAACTTATAGTGAGCTTCTTTTCTGTAAGAGTAGACAAGCTTATTGTACAATGTATGTGGAAGGGAAATAAAACAGCAAGTGAAGCTATTAAAATAAATATGGAGTTCAGTAAAATAATAGCTTCATTAAATAAAATAGCGAATAGGAAATTGGATATTTGCCTATGATCCACACAGCACACACATGCACATGCACGCACACATGCACGCAAGCATGTACTTGTACACTTGCATCAGGGGCACACCCCTGTATTTATACCCATTCATAAAAATAAATGTAGCACATAGACAAAATATCCATCAATATCCTTATAAATCCCAGGAACTCTGCAGGTTAAAGAGCATCAGGAAAAAGGGAGTGGTTTCTTGGAAAGATACACATCTGTGTTTCTTGAATCAGATGAATTCTAGCTATGCTGGTTGACAAAGTCTCAAGAGCTAAGGTTTTAACATAAATGAAGGCAAAAATGTCCACAACCAAAAGTTTGCTAGTTGATAAATCCTCAGCCATAGATTTAAATTAATTACATGGTGATGAAATGTGTCAATATAAATGGAAATACTATGATTTTAAAGATAAAAAGGCAATAGCTTTACGTTTAATGTTAACCAGGCAATGTAGCACAGTGATTTTCACAACCTATCTACCTTATATAGGCACAGGAACTTCACTGAAATGGAGGATACTGGTATTTTTGTATTTGCATAATATTTACTTTTCATTTTTGTTCATTCTTGGTTGTTAATTAACTGGAATAATATCACAGTGCAACAACAATAACAATTATAAAAGAACAATAATAATAGTTTTATACTTCCTTCTTCCAAATGTTTCATAGATATATGCAGACAATATCATATTCTAAATTTCTAATCTTATCATTTTTACATACATGACTTTGTAGCCTGAGTTACAAGAATTGAAGATGTGATATTATTTTGGCCAATGCCCAAAGAATGTCTACTGTATATCCTTTCTCTTTTTATCTTCTTTTTCCTTACTCATTTTTCATGTAAATTCTCATTCTTCCTCATATAGCCATCTCCATGTAACACATTTGTCTTTGACATTCTTTAGAACTTGTTCTCATTTTGAGCTTTGAAATGGTATCTACTCAAGCTAGACCTCCAAAATGCAGCCATTGACCTTGACCAATTTATCTGGTGTGCTAATGAGGGTATTAGTATAAAAATGTTGGTTTTCAAGACAGGATTCCATGATTAAGGAAGCAGGTACAAGCCATAGAAGGTCATAGACATAGGTTTTCATATACTTGACATTAAAGATAGAATAGAGGGACACTGAATATCTAAAATCTTATTCATTCTCTAGATGAAGTTGACTTTCAAAGTGGAATAATAGAAGGAACATTCCACAAAACAACAACAACAACAAAATCTGTGTTGTCCTTCTAGAAAAAGGTAATAGAAAATTCTACTTATTTGGAAGGATTTGTCAATGGTATATTATTTTATAATTCCTGGATACACAAATAATGCAGGGAGGGATGGAGCCTCCCAGGGGTGCAGACAGGTCTGTGAGTGCAGGTAGGACCACCACTGATGTTCAGAAAAACCCATCCAGAACCCTCAGGACACAGGAACCTAGGGGCTGGGACAGGAGTCTTCCGGTTTCCATCTGTGCCCAGAGCTGATCCTGTGCCACAGAGCTACAAACACAAATAACACCAGGAGAGAAGTGATCTTATAGGAGTGCCTACACACTTTCGAGCACAGGTAATATCAACACTTCTCTTCAAATTCCTGGACCACGAGGGACCCTCACAGAGCCATCAGGACACAGAAACCAAGGATCAGCTGGGTACAGGATCCTTCTGATCTCTGTCTCCACCCCAGAGCTGACCCTGTAACACACCTCTCCATAACCAAATTCCTCCCTGACAGAACTATTCACCCAGGAGGTACTGACACACAGCCTTACAGGAGGGACAAGCCAAAGTCAGAGACAGGAAGACAAGCTAACACCAGAGATAACCAGATGGCCAAAGGCAAGTGCAAAAACATAAGCAACAGAAACCCAGACTACTTGCCATCATCAAAACCCAGTTCTCCCACCACAGCAAAGCCTGGTTACTCCAACACACTGGAAAAACAAGACTCTGACTTAAAATAGCATCTCATGATGATGATAGAGAAATTTAAGGACATAAATTACTCCCTTAAAGAAATACAAGAAAACACAGGAAAACAGGTAGAAGACTTAAAGAGGAAACACAAAAATCCCTTAAAGAATTACAGGAAAACACAACCAAACAGGTGAAAGAACTGATCAAACCATCCAGGATTTAAAAATGGAAATAGAAACAATAAAGCATATATCCAGAAGATGTCCCAACCGGTAAGAAGAACACATGCTCCACTATGTTCACATCAGCCTTATTTATAATAGCCAGAAGCTGGAAAGAACCCAGATGCCCCTCAACAGAGGAATGGATACAGAAAATGTGGTACATTTACACAATGGATTACTACTCAGCTATTAAAAAGAATGAATTTATGAAATTCCTAGGCAAATGGTAGGACCTGGAGGGCATCATCCTGAGTGAGGTAACACAATCACAAAAGAACTCAAATGATATTTACTCACTGATAAGTGGATATTAGCCCAGAAACTTAGTATACCTGAGATATAGGAGACAATTTGTAAAACACATGAAACCGAAGAAAAACGAAGACCAAAGTGTGGACACTTTGCCCCTTCTTAGAATTGTAAACAATCAACCATGGAAGGAGTTACAGAGATAAAGTTTGGAGCTGAGACAAAAGGATGGACCATCTAGAGACTGCCATATCCAGGGATCCATCCCATAATTATCCTCCAAACAATGACACCATTGCATACACTAGCAAGCATTTGCTGAAAGGACTCTGATATAGCTGTCTCTTGTGAGACTAGGCTGGGGCCTAGCAAACACATAAGTGGATGCTCACAGTCAGCTATTGGATGGATCACAGGGCCTCCAATGGAGGAGCTAGAGAAAGTATCCAAGAAGCTAAAGAGATCTGCAACCCTGTAGGTGCAACAACATCATGAACTAACCAGTACCCCGGAGCTCTTGACTCTAGCTGCATATGTATCAAAAGATGTCCTAGTAGGCCATCACTAGAAAGAGAGGCCCATTGGACTTGCACACTTTATATGCCCCAGTACAGGGGGAACGCCAGGGCCAAAAAGTGGGAATGGGTGGGTAGGGGAGTGGGGGGGGGTATGGGGGACTTTTGGGATAGCATTGGAAATGTAATTGAGGAAAATATGTAATAAAAATATTAAAAAGAAAGAAATCACAAAGGGAGACAACCCTGGAGTTAGAAAACCTAAGAAAGAGACCAATACTCATAGATATAAGCATCATCAACAGAAGACAAGAGATAGATGAGAGGATCTCAAGTGCAGAAGATACCATAGAAAACATTGACACAACAGTCAAAGAAAATGCAAAATGCAAAAATCTCCTAAACTAAAACATCCAGGAAATCCAGAACACAATGAGAAGACCAAACTTAAGGATAATAGATATAGAAGAGAGTGAAGATTCCCAACTTAAAGGGCCAGTCAATATCTTCAACAAAATTATAGAAGAAACTTCCCTAACTTAAAGAAAGAGATGCCAATGAACATACAAGAAGCCTACAAACCTCCAAATAGATTGGACCAGAAAAGAAATTCCTCCTGTCAAATAATAATCAAAACAGCAAACACACTAAACAAAGAAAGAATATTAAAACAGTAAGGGAAAAAGTCAAGTAACATATAAAAGCAGGCCTATCAGAACAAAACCAGACTTCTCACCAGAGACTATGAAAGCTAGAAGATCCTGG
This sequence comes from Mus caroli, assembly GCF_978045245.1. NCBI lineage: Eukaryota > Metazoa > Chordata > Mammalia > Rodentia > Muridae > Mus > Mus caroli. The sequence goes on along the minus strand of NW_028227262.1, from coordinate 75,057,803 downwards.
ACAGATCTCATCCAGACCCCAAGAGAACATAAATGCCAGCCTAGACTACTATACCCAGCAAAATTCTCAGTTACCATAGGTAGAGAAACCAAGATATTCTATGACAAAACCAAATTTATCCAATATCTTTCCAAAATCCAACTCAGCAAAGGATAATAGATGGAAAACACCAACAAAGAAGGGAACTATACCACAGAAAAAGCAAGAAAATAATCTTCTTTCAACCAACAAAATAAAAGATAACCACACAAACATAAAATAACATAAATAATAACAATGAGCAATAATCACTAATTCTTAATATCTCTTAACATCAATGGATTGAATTCTCCAATATAAGGACATAGACTAATAGACTGGGTAAGTAATCACAACCCAGCTTTTTTTTTTTTTTTTTTTTTTTTTGGTGGCTCTTCAAGACAGGGTTTCTCTGTATAGCCCTGGCTGGCCAGGAACTCACTTTGTAGACCAGGCTGGCCTCTAACTCAGAAATCTGCCTACCTCTGCCTTCTGGGTGCTGGCATTAAAGGTGTACTGGCTACAACCCAGAATTTTGCTGCATACAGGAAACACACCCCAGTGTCAAACACAACCCCAGAGTAAAGGGCTGGAAAACAATTTTCCAGGCAAATGGTCTCAAGGAAAGAAAAAGCAGGAGTAGCCATTCTAATATTGGGTAAAATTGACTTTAAATCAAAGTGTCATCAAAAAAATATAAGGAAGGACACTTCATATTCATCAAAGGAAAAGCCTCCCAAGGAGAACTCTCAATTCTGACCATCTATGCTCCAAATGCAAAGGCACCCCCCTTCATAAAATAAACTTTACCAAAGCTAAAAACACAAATTGCACCTCACACAATAATTGTGGTGTACTTAAAAACCCCACTCTCATCAATGAACATATCAGGTAAATACAAACAAAACAGAGACACAATGAAACTAACAGAAGTTTTGGACCAAATGGATTTAAAAGATATCTATAGAACATTTCATCCTAAATCAAGAGAATATACCTTCTTCTCAGCACATAATCCTACCTTCTCCAAAATTAACCATATAATCAGTCAGAAATCAGACCTCAAACAGATATAAGAAGATTGGAATAATCCTATGTCCACTATCAGATCATTACAGATCTGATCAAGGCTGGTCTTCAATAGCAACATAAACAACAGAAAGCAAGCATACACATAGAAGCTGAACAATGCTACACTCAATTATAACATGGTCAAGCAAGAAATAAAGAAAGAAATTAAAGACTTTTTTAGAATTTACTGAAAATGAAGATACAAAATACCCAAACTTATGGGACACAATGAAAGCAGTGTTAGGGGAAAACTCATAGCTCTGAGTGCCTCCAAAAGGAAACTGGAGATAGTATACGCTAGTAGTTTAACAGCACACCTGAAAACTCTACAACAAAAATAAGCAAATACACCCAAAAGGAGTAGAGAACAGGAAATGATCAAACTCAGGGCTGAAATAAACCAAGTAGAAACAAAATGAATCAACAAAATCAGGAGCTGGTTCATTGAGAAAATCAACAAGACAGATAAACCCTTAGCCAGACTAACCAGAGGGTACTGATACAGTATCCCAATCAGCAAGATTAGAAATGAAAAAGGAGACATAACAACAACAACAACAACAACAACAACAAAAAAACAAACAAACAGGAAATCCATAAAAATTACCAGATCCTACTACAAAAGCCTATACTCAACAAAACTGGAAAACCTGAATGTAATAGACAATTTTCTAGACAGATACCTGCTACCAAAGTTAAAACAGGATCAGATAAATAATCAAAATAGTCCCATATCCCCTAAAGAAATAGAAAGAGTCATTAATAGTCTTCCAACAACAACAACAAAAAAAAGCCCAGGACCAGATGGGTTTAGTGCAGAGTTCTATCAGACCTTCAAAGGAGACCTAATACCAATACTCTTCAATCTATTCTACAAAATAGAAACATAAGGTTCAATTCATCCTATGAAACCACAATTACTTGGATACCTAATTCACACAAAAACCCAACAAAGAAAGAGAACTTCAGACCAATTTCCCTTATGAATATCGATGCAAAATACTCAAAAAATTTCTCACAAACCGAATCCAAAAATACATCAAAAAGATCATCCATCATGATGAAGTTTACTTCATCCCATGGATGCAGGGATGGTTCAATATATGAAAATCCATCAACATGATCCACTATATAAACAAACTCAATGCAAAAAGAAAAAAAATATGATCATCTCTTTAGATGCTGAGAATGCATTTGACAATATACAAAACCCCTTCATGATAAAAGTCTTGGAAAGATCAGGAATTCAGGTCAATATATAAACATAGTAAAAGCAATATACAGCAAACAGGTATCCATCAAACTAAATAGACAGTAACTTGAAGTAATCCCACTAAAATCAGGGACTAGACAAGGCTGCTCACTCTCTCCCTACCTACTCAACATAGTACTCAAAGTCCTAGCAATAGCAATTAGACACCAAAAGGATGTCAAACAGATATAAATTGGAAAGGAAGAAGTAAAAATATCACTATTTGCAGATTGTGTGATAGTATACTTAAGTCACCCCAAAAATACTACCAGAGAACTCCTAAACCTGAAAAACGGCTTCAGCAAAGTCGATGGATATAAAATTAACTCCAACAAATCAGTGGCATTCCTCTACTTAAAGGATAAATAGGCTGAGAAGGAAATTAGGGAAACAACACTCTTCACAATAGTCACAAATAACATAAAATACCTTGGTGTGACTAACTTGTCAAGAAAAATCTATATGATAAGAAATTCAAGTCTCTGAAGAAAGAAATCAAAGTTGATCTCAGAAGATGGAAAGATCTACAGCTCATGGATTGGCAGGGTTAGGATAGAACTAATGACCATCTTGTTGAAAGCAATCTCCAGATTCAATGGAATCCCCATCAAAATTCCAGCTCAATACCTCACAGAGTTAGAAAAAGCAATTCTCAAATTCATCTGAAATAACAAAAATCCCAGGATAGTGAAAACTATTCTCAACAATAAAAGAACTTCTAGGGGATTCAGCATCCTGAACCTCAAATTGTACTACAAAGAAATAGTGATTAAAAACTGCATGGTATTGATACGGTGGAAAGCAGGGAGATCAATGGAATAGAATTGAAGACTCAGAAATGAACCCACACACCTATGGTCACTTGATCTTTGACAAAGGAGATAAAACCATCCAGTGGAAAAAAGACAGCATTTTCAACAAATGGTGCTGGTTCAACTGGTGGTTAGCATGTAGAAGACTGCTAATATATCCATTCTTATCTCCTAGTGCAAAGCTCAACTCCAATTGGACCAAGGATATCTACATAAAACCAAATACACTGAGACTAATAGAAAGAAAGTGGGGAAGAGCCTCAAGCACATGGGCACAGGGGAAAATTTCCTGAACAGATTACCAAAAGCTTATGCTCTAAGATCAAGAACTGCCAAATGGAAACTTATAAAATTGCAAAGCTTCTGTAAGGTAAAGGACACTGTCAATAGGACAAAATGTCAAACAACAAATTGGGGAAAGATCTTCACCAATCCTATGTCCAATAGAGAGCTAATATCCAATATATACAAAGAACTCAAGAAGTTAGACTACAGAGAACCAGAGTACTACAGAGAGTAGTACTCCATTGTGTAAATGTACATTATCTGTATCCATTTCTCTGTTGAGGGACACCTGGGTTCTTTCCAGTTTCTGGCTATTATAAATAAGGCTGCTATGAACATGGTGGAGTATGTGTCCTTGTTACAGGTTGGAGCATCTTCTGGGTATATGCCCAGGAGAGGTATTGCTGATTCTTCTGGTAGAACTATGTCCAATTTTCTGAGGAACCGCCAAACTGATTTTCAGATTGGTTGTAACAGCTTGCAATACCACCAGAAATGGAGGACTGATCCTCTTTCTCCACATCCTAGCCAGCATCTGCTGTCACCTGAGTTTTTGATCTTAACCATTCTGACTGGTGTGAGGTGGAATCTCAGGGTTGTTTTGATGATTGTTTTGTTTCCCTGATGATTAAGGATGTTGAAAATTTTCTTAGGTGCTTCTCAGCCGTTCGGTATTCCTCAGTTGAGAATTCTTTATTTAGCTCTGTACCACATTTTTAATAGGGTTATTTGATATGCACTTTGATTAGTGGATATTAGCCCAGAAGCTCAGAATACCCAAGATTCAATTTGCAAAACACATGAAACTCAATAAGAAGGAAGATCAAAGTGTGGACACTTCAATCCTTCTTAAAATGGGGAACAAAATACCCATGGAAGGAGTTACAGAGACAAAATTCAGAGAAAAGACTGAAGGAATGACCATCCAGAGACCGCCCCACTGGAGATCCATTCTATAAATAACCACCAAATCCAGACACTATTGCAGATGCCAACCTGAGCTTGCTGACAAGAGACTGATATAGCTGTCTACTGAGAGGCTCTGCCAGTGCTTAACTAATACAGAAGTGGATGCTCACAGTCATCCATTAGACTGAGCATAGGGTCCCCAATGTAGTAGCTATAAAAGTACCCAAGGAGCTGAATGGGTTTTAAGCCCCTTAGGAGGAACAACAAAATGAACTAACCAGTAACTCCAGAGCTCCCTGGGGCTAAACCGCCAATCAAAGAAAATACAAGGAGAGACTCATGGCTCTAGCTTCATATGTAGCTAAGGATGGCCTAGTTGGTCATCAATAGAAGAAGAGGCCCATTGTGCTATGAAGGTTCTATGCCCTAGTATAGCAGAATGCCTGAGCCAGGAAGTGGGAGTCACTGTGTTGGGTGCAAAGTGAAGTGGATTTTTGGAGGGGAAACTAGGAAAGGGTATAACATTTGAAATGTAAAGAAAATATCTTGTTAAAAAAAAAAAAGAAAACAAATGTTCAACATCCTTAATCATCAGGGAAATGCAAATCAAAACAACCCTGAGATTCTACCTCACACCAGTAAGAATAGCTAAGATCAAAAATTCAGGTGACAGAGGATGCTGTCGAGGATGTGGAGAAAAAGGAACACTCCTCCATTATTGGTGGGATTGCAAGCTGGCACAACCACTTTGGAAATCAGTTAGGCAGTTCCTCAGAATATTGTATGTAGCACCACCTGAGAACCCAGCAATACCACTCCTGGTTATATACCCAGAAGATGCTCCAACATGTAATAAAGCACATGCTCCACTATGTTCATAGCAGCCCTATTTATAATAGCCAGAAGCTGGAAAGAACCCAGATGTCTCTCAACAGAGGAATGGATACAGAAAATATGGTTCATTTACACAATGGAGTACTTCTCAGCTATTAAAAACAATGAATTTACGAAATTCTTAGGCAAATGGATGGAACTAGAAAATAACATCATCAGTGAGGTAACCCAATCACAAAAGAACACACATGGTATGCACTCACTGAGAAGTGGATATTAGCCCAGAAGCTCTGAATATCCAAGATAAAATCCATAGACCACATGAAGCTCAAGAAGTAGGAAGATCAAAATGTGGATACTTTGATCTTTCTTGGAAGGGGGGACAAAATACCCATTGTAGGAGTTATTGAGAAAAAAATGTATACTAAATTCTCAAGGAAAGGTCATCCAGAGACTGCCCCACCTGAGGATCCATCCCATATACAATCACCAACCCCAGACACTATTGTGTTTGCCAACAAGTGCTTGCTGACAGGAGCCTGATGTAGCTGTCTCCTGAGGGGCTCTACCAGTGCCTGACAAATACAGAGGTAGATGCTCTCAGCTAACCATTGTACTGAGCACAGGGTCCCCAGTGTAAGAACTAGAGAAAGGACCCATTGTGCTGAAGGTGTTTACAGCCCCATAGGAGAAACAATAATATGAATCAACCAGTATCCCCTGAGACTAAACCACCAACCAAATGTCCACATGGAGGGACCCATGGCTCCAGTTGCATATGTAGCAGAGGATAGTCTTGTTTTTGTCAATGGGAGGATAGGCCCTTGGTCCTGTGATGGCTCTACCCCAGTGTAGGGGAATGCCAGGGCCAGGAAGCAGAAGTGGGTGGGTTGGTGAGGAGGGGGGAGGAATCTATAGGGGTTTTTTTTTTGGAGGGGAATCCAGGAAAAGATAACACTTGAAATTTAAATAAAGAAAATATCTAATAAAAAAAGAGAAAAAAGTCAGTAGGTTACAGTGATCCACTGGCCTATGAAAAGAAATGATAGGCCAGATATGATCATTTTCATTTTATGAAGAGTATGATAAAGGACTCCATGTATACATTCTGCTTTTGATAGATGCTTCCTGACTAAGGGTGAATTCAATAAACTAATATTTTTCCAGACCTCCAGAAAGGATTTCTGTAATATATTAAGGTAAACAAATGTTCTGAAGCTAAAAGTGTACCTATTTCTTTCTGTCTCTATTTTAAACTAATCTTTAAAAATTTTACAATATTTATCTTTATTTTTTTACAGTCCAGTCATCATCTCCCTCCCAATCCTACCTCATCCCATTCTACCCTCATCCCTTGTCTTCAAGAGGATATCCCTACCTTCCTCCCCACTCCCCCTCCCATATTTACACTCACAAATATCAAACAATAAAGAAATTACCCTTGGTCATTCTTATTTTTAGATCTCAGGATAACACATAGTTATTGCCAACATAGCAATAATTTTAATGATATACATTAAAAGTTTGAAAGTCAGAGGTTGTCATTGCTAGTCCAAAAATCCTGTATTTTAGAATCTCCCCAATCCCCAAGTGTTAGAAACTGGCAAGACTCAGGTATCCTTCACCACTAAGGTGTAAAATACACTAAAATCAGAGTACATTTTACTTCTAAGTTACATTGTCAGTTTGTTGTTGAACCTACATTTCAGAAACACCCAATCTTGTGTAATGGGTAAAAATTTGAGAGAGGAAGTTAGATCATCCATTTTGAGATCTAGTGCTGTTACTTACATTAAAAACCCACTAACCATTGCCTTGGAAAATGGCTTAGTGTGTTAAGTTCTTGTTCTGTAAGTTGAATGAGCTGATATTGAATCCTCAGAGACCATGTAAAGCCCTGTACTATCACACACAAGCCTTAATCCCTGTCTTCCCAATGTGAGAAGAATGGCAGAAAGAATTCCTAGAAGCTCTCTGGCCAGCTAGTTTTGTATTCGTAGCAGGTAACAAAGACCTTGCTTCAGAAAAGGTAAAAGGCCAATGTTGGCTTCTGAAATCTAGGTGTGTATTTGGGTATGCACATTCCCACATGTATATATACACTGGCACTAACTATCATTAAATACATTGGTTGCTTTCTTATAAATCATGGGTAAGGAAATAAATAAATATTGAGAGGTTTCATGAAGAAATCAAATCCTAATTTAGCAAAAATGCAATTAAGGGCAAGAGAGACAGATGTCTGTTCCTGCATCATTTGCCCTGAACAGAAAAGCCTTGAGAGTAATCTACCTCTCAATTTCTGGGTAGGTTCCATTTCTAGAATACTTTCAGCTTTCTGATCATTACACATGGAAACAAAGACTGGGTAAAAGATGATATTTGAACCTAATAAATTGTAAGAATGTACCAATAAAGAAATTACCTATTACCCTCTCAAACACTCCCTTCTAACCAAGAAGCAGAGCTGTATACAGATGTTTCTCAGCCAGGGATATCCCAAACTAGGCCTTAGATTTATAAACGTAATCAGTTTAGCAGTTTGGTCATACTTAACAAGAGCAGGGATCATGGTAAAGAATGAGCACACGAAGTGTTTTATTAATGTCTGCTTCTGATGTGATGCATATGCCACATGAAACATGGCCAAATCACTGCAGAGCTATGATTTTCCAGAAGCATCAGAAAGCAGATGGAAATGCAATTCCAAGGTCAATGATCTCACCTAGTCGATGTTTATAGGTCTTAACATAATTTACTGCTTACACAAAAGTTTAGGCAAAATATTTCTTAGTAAGTTTTAATTAATTCTGTCTTTCGACTTTATTTATTGACACGCACGCGCGCGCACACACACATACACACACACACACACACACACACACACACACACACACACACACATATCCATGTTATCAAAATCAGTTTAAAAGGGTATAACTACCATGGGATTTCTCATAGCCACAATATTGAACAAATATTGCCATTTCCTATTATATTTTCTTTTAAAATTTATTTCAATATAATATTTTATTAGTTACTTGAGAATTCAATACAAGGTATTTTGGTCATAGTCACCTCCCATTATTCTTCCTCACGTCTGTCAGATCTACTCCTCCCCTTTTAATAATAATTTAAATTCAGCCTAAGAATGCCTGTATTTCCTGGGTGGGGTGTGGCGTCATTCACTGGAGAATAGTTAACCTGTGAGGAAGCACATAATTAGAGAAAACTGACTTTGCCCTTGAAGCCATTAACTGTTGATAGACCTTTAAATAGAGATGAGGGCTTGTTTACCCCTCCATTCCCATGTTAGAATGCTGACAGGCTTGATCTTATTCAGGTTTTTTTGTAGATAACCACAGTTGCTGTAAGTTCATGTGTATAGTAGTCCTATCATTTCTAGAAAAGCATTAACTCCACTTCTCCCTGACCCCTGGTACATAAGCTTAGACTATTTGCACCCCTTTTATGTTTTTGTTTGTTTATTTGTTTGTTTGTTTGTTTGTTTTGAGACAGGGTTTCCCCCATACAACCTTGGCTGGTCTGGATTCACATATGTAGAGCATGCTGGCCTCAAACTCAGAGAGATCTTCCTGCCTCTGACTCAGAAGTGCAGAAATTAATGACAAGTGCCACCATGTTCAGAAGGTTGTGAGGTTTATATATATATATGTGTGTATATATATGTATATATATATATAAAGCATGTTTTTTTTTGAGAAATTTGTACATCTATACAAATTTTCTCTAACGCCAACATAAACTCTTAACCAATACTTGCACATGATCCTTCCTCTTTGAACCCCAGCAATAGCCAAATATATTTCATTTTAAATAAATTTGCCAACCTCTGATGTTTTCTCTAAATGGAAACATGAAATATTTGTCTTCATTGCTTGTGAGTAGTTTAGAACTAAAACAATATTGTAGGGCTGTCTGTGGCCAGGACATTCTGATAGGTGGATTAGCAGGCAGGAGACCTTGGTTTGATCTCCTTCATGAAAAGACTTTTTTGTAGAGCATTTTCGGGTTTCTAGTAAACTCAGAAAAGGTGCAGGAACATAACAGCTCTGTTTCCTACATATGATTAATGTATGATTAATCTCCTTCACTGTCAGCATTCCACACCATGGTCTCTTTACCACCATAATTACCTAAGTCAGCTGTTTGTTCAAGGATCCACTCTTGCTGTTCTACATTCTGTATGTTTGGACAAGTATATAATGAGACTTATCCTCCATAATAGGCATAGATCTTAGTTTTAGCCCCATATTTGGTTCTTTCACGGCTCTTTCCTTAATATCTCTTAACTACTGATATATTTTTTTCATTTTTCCATAAATGTACATTTTCAGAATATTATGTAGTTGGAAGCATACAAAATGCATTTTAATATTAGTGTCTTTCAACCTGGACTGATTTCTTCCATATTTTTCACATCTAATATCTAGCTTATTTTTAACTTAAATAATATATCATTCTATAGCTACATCATGATTTTTAAGTCCACTAAATTACTGAATTTATGCACAGTTTGGCTGGTTCTAAGTAAAGCTGCTATGAGTGCATACAAGCATTGGTTACAGACATTTTATACCCTTTGTGTGAAAATCAAGATATCTGGAAGTTAGAAAGCAGGGGATACGGAAAGGTTGAGGAAAAATAAAAAATGACTTCAAAGAGAAAGTGGAAGAATGGAAAATATGGAATTAAAGAAGAAATAACAAGAAAAGTGGTTGAGAGGGAATAGGGAAGAGAGAAAAGGGATGGGAGGAGGGAGGAACAGAAAATACAGAGAAATTTGCCCAAAGATATCATATAGGAAGATACAAATTCAGGGCAAAAGAAGTAGTATTGTATTGATCGTCAACAACAAAACAAATATCCTGGGCATAATTAGGAATGACTTGATCTGGGAGAGCAGATGGTGAGACACAGCCTGAACATTGTTCATGAAATGATTTGGATGTAACTAATGGATAGACAGACACTCTGGCAATTTTCATCAATATGGCCAGAGTAGAAACTATGATATAAATCCATGTTTCCTTGATGTTCCTATATAAAGAGTCTGAAATTAAACACAAAAGCATTAATTGCTTTTTTGGTTTTTGTTTTTTGTGGTTTTTTTGGCGGGGTTGGGGGAGAATGGGGAGATGAGTTTAGAGACAGGGTTTCTCTGTGTAGCCCTGGCTGTCCTGGAACTCACTCTGCAGACTAGGCTGGCCTTGAACTCAGAAATCCACCTGACTCTGCCTCCCAAGTGCTGAGATTAAAGGCTGTGCCACTACTACCTGGTGTAATTGCTTCTTTGATTTCACTTTCTCCTCTTTCATTTTTCTTATACTTCTAATGTGGATTCTCTGAGAACAACTGAATAGGAATGATAAAAATGAATGGAGTGGTGACATTTTCCAAACTATAAGCCAGTTAATGGTATTATGTAGGGTTTTCTTTTCTGTTCTTTTGGGTAGGAGCAGTGTAGGAGGACTTAATTGTAGACAGTTTTCTTCATAGCTAAGAAATAGGTTACTATCATTCTTTTTTCAACACTATTTATAATTAACTTAATTTTGATTTTCTTATTAACTGCTAAGATTGGACTATTTTATCTGACAGCTCTTGACATTTATTTTGTAGCACATATTAAGATTACATTTGTAAATTGCTACATGAAAGAGTAAATTATTTATTTGTTGTATATTTTGAGGGAATTCACAGAACAATTTTGAAACACCTGTATTTTTTTTTTGAGTATGGAAATTCTCATCTAATTTACTCTCTATAATTTATTAAAGTTATGTTTTATATAAACCCATGAGTATACTAGAAAGCATTAAAAGAGCCATATTTATAGGAAGAAGAAAATATTATTACATTTTTAAGAAAGTTATTGAAGGCTAAATTAATCCCAATCTTACACTTACATAAATGCCTATATTTGAGGGAAATATTTTGTTATAATCTATGATGTTTCCTTCTGAATAATAATAATGTATTTATACATGAATGTGGAAGTTCAATTTTCATCTTTCCTTTCTATAGGGAGTCCTCCTCAAAGTTACAGGTTAGTATGATGTAGGGGCTAGGAGGCAGAGGGAAGGCAATTATCTCTTAGTCATTCAATGGAAGTCTTATGTGGCAAGGAAATTATTACTAACTTTTACAAGTGACCTTTTAAACGTAACATATGCTCTTGATTTCTGAGATCATGGAAGTATCACTTTATGTTCTAATCATCACCATCAGTACCACAACAATTATCTGCAGCAATATCATAACTGCTATAGTCAAAGCTACTTGTTGAAGGGGTTCGATGTCATTTCAGTGATGTTTTATCTTCAAACCTGTATACTGTTAATACTGCAACAGCCAAATGTCCAAACATCGTCTTACTTTACAAGTCAAATGTGGCTTTTATATAGTGTTCAAGTATCTTACTTACTGCTCCATTGCTGAGAAGAGATAGAATGACTCCTAAAGGAAAGCATAAATGGGGAATTGCTTACAGTGTTAAAGGCACAGTACATTATTATAAGGGGAAGAATCAGGGATGGTGCTCTATCAGTATCTAACAGCTGTACATCCTGATCCACAGGCACCAAGGAGAGAAAAACAGATACCTAGTCTGGTGTGGACTTTTGAAACCTCAAAGCTCACCTAAGTGACATATCTTCTCCAACAAGCCTATTCTTTCCAATCTTTATCTTTCTCAAATAATTCCATCCCCTATAATTAAGCATTGAAACTATGAGTTTATGGGGCCATTCTCACTCAAATTACTACACTTAATAACCACAAATTTCACTGGTTTGAACATAAGAAGTCAAATATGACTCTCTTACACTTTTCCTGTTGTTGCTTGCAGGCATGGCTTATCTGGCAGGTAAACCACTGAAAAGGACTTCAGAAAGGGGAAATGAGAAGGGATCATAGAAGCCCCAGATGCTTTAGGTTTATGAAACTCACAGCTATCTCTGCACAAACCTATTGTCTGGAATTAGCACCCTGGCTTGACACCACTGCACCTGCTGTGTTTGAGGAACACCAATGGCTCCTTCTATATCTTACTCTACCTTTCCTGGCACCATCTCCAAACTCTCCAGCATCCATTTCTCAATGAGGAAATAGTGTACACAAAATCCCTGGTTCCTCATCCCTACCATTTCTACCCTTATTGATTAGGTGCTTATTTTCTTTGAATCAAATATTTATTTTATAATTTCAACAGGAATATGTCATTGTCAGCAATTCCTTTGAATTGCTGATTTTCAAATGGCTTTTGTCAAACATCTCTTTAATTGATCCCATTAATTGGTTGTTAATTCAAAATCTGTGTTCATATGTAAATAGGTGTAGTAGATTAATAAAAATACTTTAATGTCTTCACAAGGAACCACTGAAAGAAAATGCCATAAGCATAATTAGCAACTTTAATGAGAGTAATAGAATACATTTGCACTATGATTGATAGACTTTAAAACAAAGTTGTCCACATCTCATTAAATACACATCAGACAACCTAAGACTCATTAATATTATCAGGTATAGACAAGATAATTAGGGATAAAGGGATCAAGGCGCTTGCCCTAAAGCCGCACAAATTATGTTACAAAACTTAGATTCAATGTAGGTTTGAAAAAAATTCCTTATTTCTCATTTGACTTTAATTACCAAATAAGTAGTAGGAAAAGTTTTCTGGATCACTTCAATTACATCTTACAGACACCATCTACTTTGATCAATGGATTAACAAAATGGATCATTACTGTCCTTTTATTCTTAATTGTAATCCAAAAAACTAACTGACAGAAAACCTGGCAAAGAACAGGTTATAAAAGTCTTGGGAAACAAATACAAATATCAAAAACTAAGAAGGGGACTCAGGGAACCAGAACGTGAGAAAGAGACAGGTACTTAATATCAACTCAAATGTGTCTCTTACGTAAAAATCTATGAGATCCCAAACAGTCAAACAAAAAACCAAATATGAGCCTGGCAGCCTTTGTGCACGCCTTTAATCCCAGCACTTGGGAGGCAGAGGCAGGTGGATTTCTGAGTTTGAGGCCAGCCTGGTCTACAAAGTGAATTCCAGGACATCCAGGGCTATACAGAGAAACCCTGTCTCAAAACAAACCAACCAACAAACAAAAAACCCAAATATGGACTCTGTCAAGACAGAACTTACTTAATACAATTCTATGAAGGAGGATGGAAACAGCCATTACAACAGTAGCAACAATAAAATGTTCTCATCATCTCATTTTCAGCCGTCACAGTCTGACAAAAATAGGATTTTGTTTCCTAGAGAGAAATGAACATGATGTCAACACTTAAAGATTAGGCAGACTGGGCTTGGAGTAGCTGTCACATGATCAAACAGTATTATTGGGAACATTTCAACCTCAGGCTAGCCTGCTTTTAGGATGGCTTTTCAGTGCAACCAGACTAAAAGGATCAGAGTTCTGGGGCCTTGAAAAAAAAAGAAATTTAACAGTGCACAGCTTTGCATTCTGATCAGTTGAAAAGCATTGGTCCACTTGTCATTTGTGAGATAAGCCATGAGTGGTTGTCTGCAGCTAAAGTCTATTTGTGGGACAGGAAGGCACCATTAGAGACATGAACTCACAGAGGATGTGACCACATTCACAAGACTGCACCAGCAAAGGTCATATTTTGAGACAATCCCAGTTTTTAAAAATTAGAATGTTTGCTTATAAGTTAGTTTGTCTGCTCCTGAAATACAATGATCTATAATGTATTTTATTCTGTGATTTTTTTCCCCAAGAATCTGAAGAGATGGGAAAATAGCTACATGCATTCTCTCTATGTAGAAAGGAAGCTGGCAGTTTTGAGAGAATGTTTCCTCCAAGAGAGGAAAGCAGATGGGTGCTCACGGGATGTATTCAGGACTGCCCTTTTCATCGTGAAGTTCTTATATGTTAGTTTTTTTCCTCCAAATAATTGAACTTGGATGATGTTTTCCTGAAGTTGGAGAACAGGCAAACTTTGAAGTGGCATTGAAAGGTAAAGTGAGAGAGACTAAGACTTTCACAGAGGCAAAGCAATAGGAGAGAATGAGGGATGATGAGCTCCAGCTCAGGGATTTGAGGACCGGGATGAAGAGATTTGATTAGCTGGTTCAGGGAGAAAATCGATAGGGAAGGTAAGCCATTTGAAATCATGAATTGAGGGAAGCCCAGGATCAATCTGGCCTAGGAATTACTTTTTCTATGGCTCAGACATACTATTTTCAGTCAGACAGGCTTAGAAGAAAAAGTATCAGGTCTGAAATGAATTCATGAATGCCTACCTTCTAAAATAAAAACAAGCATATGGAATTTAAATGCTATGATGAAGAAAATTCTTAAACATTGTACTTCTTCTGTATCTCAGTATATTTTTGAACTCTACTAAAAATTATTTACAAACGGTTTGAAGGCTAAAACTGCGGATACAGGTGGATATGGTTGCATAATCCTCAAATAAGCATGTCATCCAAATTCAAGATTAGTTTCAAATGGAAAGTTTGTTTTCAAACAGCGGACAAGGCTCTCATCATTTGATGAAACAAAAAAAAAAAATCACAGATGTAATTTTAGTTGATATATAGCACACGAAGTATACTAAGATATTCGTCAATGAAACAGAAAATTCCCGATTCATCTTAAGTATACAGACTAAGAAAAGGAACTCTCCTCTTTCATCATCAAGATTCCATCTCCAAATGGTACCATTTATATTTTATCACTGGTGTAGTTATGGTATTATTGCTATAATTAAACATTATGAGCAATGAAATTTAGGGAGGAAAGGGTTTATTTGGGTTAATCTTCCACATCACTGTTTATTTCTAAAGAAAGTCAGGGGAGGAACTCAAGGAGGGGAGGAACCTGGAGGCAGTTGCTGATGCATAGGCCATGGAGGAGTGATGCTTACTGACTTGGTCTTTTTGGTTTGCTCAGAGTCCTTTCTTATAGAGCAAAGGACAACTAGCCTAGGGATGACACCACCTACAATGGACTGGGCCTTCCCCTGTGAATCACTAATTAAGAAAATGCATACCTATAAGTCCGATCTTATGGTGGCATTATCCCAATTAGGTCCTGTCCTTTCAGATAATTCTAGCTTGTGTCAAGGAGACATAAAGGGATATGGCATAATCACTCTTTGGATTATCTTACTTTTGAACTATATATAAATGAGATATCAAAAAAAGGAAACAAATTAAAGATCAAGGACAAGGACAAGTAATAATTACTTTCTTGTATCACAGAACATGCAAAAGTATGCATATCTTTTTTTTCCCCGCAGAAAATCTAATTTGCAACAGGCTAACATTGCAACTATCATTAAAAAACAAACTGAAAAACTAAAAACTGAACCAGATCAGTGGTCACCACAACTTTTTCCTCAGTCTCACTGAAGTTACTAACCAAGTGAATTTACTTCCTTTCAGAAGGAGAAGAATCTTAGAGATGGGAAGATATAAATGCTGATATCTAAAAGTCTTTAAATTAATTTGAGGCTTAAAGACATTCTGTTCTATTGCAGTTTTAAAATGCCCAAATACCTACTTTATAAACTACAGTTTTATAAGGCTAATTTTGATAAAGTCAAGATACTGAAAGACTGAAAGATACATTTCAGAATAAATTTCATTCATCTGTGAATTTTCTGCACAGTATGTGGGAGAAACTTTAATATTGTTTAAAATAAAAGCAAGTCATTAGGAGTCATTTTAATATTATGTCCAATTAGCATAATTATAGTATTAAGTTCAGCACTCATCAAAGAAGCTTCCCCTTGAAGTTGATGATTATGAACATACATGCTTTGCGGTTAAACTACACAGTAGGAGAGACTGTAGAATGCTAACCTTCAAGAGGACTTACTTATTATACCACATGCTGAAATACTCAGGGGACAATGTGGAAGAAGGATCAGAAAGACCTGGAGGCAGAAAATGATCAAAACAGTGGTTGCCACACACAACAGTGCAGTTATGAAATCATGGGGTTTGTGACAGTAGTCATCCAACATGTACAAGCTCAAGCCAGACAAATCTCAGCCCAAAGCATGGAAGCTAAGTCCAAATTCCACCATTGATTGAGGAGCTAATAGTTTTGGATAAACACAAGGAGGAAGACAGTCAGTTTTCTTTAAAGATGTAATGCCTGATTAGTTGACCACATCCCAGCAAAGATCCCACACCCAAGAATATTTGGGCAGCACATGCTGGAATCCATGAATTCAAAGAAAAATGAGAAAAATTCCAAGCTGGGTGGTTGGGAGATTAAGGTGGGGTGATCAATTTATTGTGAAAAGTTTTCAAATACTTAATAAAATCATAATACAAATTAAGTAAAACCTTGCCTGCATATGCAATAGTGTCTGTTCTTGGTGGCTGATTATGGGATGGATCCCCTAGTGGGGTCCATCCTTTCATCTTAGCTCAAACTTTGTCTCTGTAATTCCTTCCATGGGTATTTTGAAGGGGTCTGCAACCCTATAGGTGGAACAACAATATGAATTAACCAGTACCCCCAGTGCTCATGTCTCTCTCTAGCTGCATATGTAGCAGAAGATGGCCTAGTCGGCCATCATTGGGAAGAGAGGCCTCTTGGTCTTGCAAACTTTATCTGCCCCAGTACAGGGAAAAGCCAGGGCCAAGAGGTGGGAGTGGGTGGGTAGGGGAGAAGGGTGGGGAGGGTATAGGGGACCTTCGGGATAGCATTTGAAATGTAAATGAAGAAAATATCTAATAAAAAATTGAAAAGAAATAAAGTAAAAGTTAATCAACTTCAAATATTTTTGAGGACATTTGAATTGTTCAAAATTATTTTGAGCAAGGATGTATAAAAATGTTAGTTTCTTAAAATAACGACTAGCTGACATTAAGCCATATTTATAAAAAGCATCTAAACATAGTAATTTTTAATCATAAATATCTTCAGCATAAAATTTTGAATTATTTTTATAATATATTCTTACACTTAAAATATTAATTATACAAAATTTGTCTGAGGTTGTTGCCAGTTCTTGATGTAGCCCAAAAGTCATGGGAAGTAGAGTAAGTTTCTACTCTGTGACAATAGTTAGCATAGTACATGCTACAGCCATTTAATGTTAATTATTTGCTTTACATTTTATGAAATTATAAATGAGACAATATCAGCCACCAAACCCAGACACTATTGCATATGCCAGCAAGATTTTGCTGAAAGGACCTTGATATAGCTGTCTTGAGTGAGGCTATGCCAGTGCCTGGCAAATACAGAAGTGGATGCTCACAGTCATCTATAGGATGGAACACAGGGCCCCCAGTGGAGGAACTAGAGAAAGCACACAAGGAGCTAAAGGGGTCTGCAACCCTATAGGTGGAACAACAATATGAACTAACCAGTACACCTCAGAGCTCGTGCCTCTAGCTGCATATGTATCAGAAGATGGCCTAGTCGGCCATCATTGGTAAGAGAGGCCCCTTAGTCTTGCAAACTTTATATGCCCCAGTACAGCGGAATGCCAGGGCTAAGAAGTGGGAGTGGGTGGGTAGTGGAGCAGGGCAGGGGGAGGGTATAGAGAACTTTCGGGATAGCATTTGAAATGTAAATAAAGAAAATATCTAATTAAAAGAAGGAAAAAGAAAAGAGATAATAGCTATAACAAAAACTTTACAGCCATCTTCACCAGTTATTGTGACTAATTATGTATACTTTCATTTTAAAGACGTTTAGAATCATAAATTTATTTAGTTCTAGGTTTGACATGATAGGGTCTATTAATAGAAGGTATAATGTTCTGGGTTCAGTCTCCAGAGAGGAAAAAAAAAACGGAAGGGGAAGTTGGGGATAGGAGAGAAAAAAAGTGGAAGTAAGAGAAAGGAAGTAAGGGAGGGAGAAAAGGAATTAAGGCAATTTTGCACGATGGTAATGGAACTGAAATGTGTCTAGAACTCACAATAGTACACTTTTTTTCTAACCCACAACAAAACAACAGCAAACACAAAGTCTGAATAATTTACAAAGGTTCAGAAGTATATAAAATGATTTAAACTTAATGGATACGATAGAATAAATGTATCTTTAATTTTAAATATTCTGGAGAAGATATATAAATGTAAACAGTAAATTTGAGGATATATTTATTATATTTTAAGGCCTTTACACAAAGCTAATCCGTAAAGCAAAAGGAACTTGATCAATAAGATCATTTATAACATATTAAATGAGTGAGTTAACTAATCATACTCATCTCTTATATGCTACAAAGTTCAAGGACCTGATAAAAATTTGAATCATACATTTGTTGTAGTCTAGTAAAATGTTCATTATGGAATTTTAAGATATTTTTGTTTATTGAAATTAATTTTTTTCATACACTGTATTCTAATCATGTTTTCCCTGACCTCAACTCTTCCCAGCTGCTTTCTAACTCTCCTCTCACCTACTCCATGTCTTTCTTTTAATACGTTATAAATATAAGTTCATGAATGCAACAATGTAGGAAAAGCTAAAATTATGCAATAGTTACATAAATGATATGAAATTATTGACTTGTAATGGAAGAGAATGAATGGTAAATTAGAGTCCTGAGATCACTGCTTTAATTTACTCTTAGCCACCAGAAACATTACAGTGTAAATGAAGTTTTGAAATGCACTTTAGCATTATAATTAATAAAACAAATACAAATTGAAATGGTTACTTAATCTTTTAATAAATATGTCTTAACTCTGGTGTGCCGTGTTCTATTTTAGGACTTTTAGTCAAAATAGGAGTTCTATTATTCTGAGAACTAGAAAGAAGAAGAAACAGTACTAGCTATGCGTGTGCATCTGTCTCTGTCTCTGTCTCTGTCTCTGTCTCTGTCTCTGTCTCTCTCTATCTGTGTGTGTGTGTGTGTGTGTGTGTGTGTGTGTGCTAGAAGACTGACAGTTGAGGACTGTTCACTACAGAAGTTAAATAGGTAGAAGCACACACTCTTTCTAAAGGCAGTTCTGACCCAAGATCTTCCTGCTGCTTATGGAACCCTAGGTGTCCCTCTGAAGGAGTCACTTGTCCTAAAAGTCTCAGGGGAACGCCAGGGCCAAAAAAATGGGAAAGGGTGGGTAGGGAAGTAGGGGGAGGGTATGGGGGACTTTTGGGATAGCATTGGAAATGTAATTGAGGAAAAGATGTAGTAAAAAAAAATAGTTTTCTATGTAAAAAAAAAAATGACAGAGATGGTGAGAGCAGTTTAACAATCGGAGCTTGTCTTCATGAGACCTAGCAGCCCTTCAGTGTTTTTGTTGTTGGTGGTGGTTGTTTGTTTGGTTTGTTTGTTTGTTTGATTGATTTTAGAACAATCTGACTTTTTTATACCCTTTGTACAGCTTACGAACGTCATTGTATCCTGCCCTCATATGTTTAAGGTGCTCTTGGTGTTATCCATAATCTGCTTCCTTTCTTCCCTGCTGATGCCCCAAGTCTATTGCTTTAGTTTGCACACCACATATAGGAATTGCTCTGCCCAGTTTGCTCCATCAGCTGAATTCATCTCTAGAATATATTTCTTAATACATAATGATCAGACACTGTTAATCACTGATGCTGATAACAATTTACCAAATAGGAGAAACTAAATGGATAAAGATGAATATATTTACTATTTTGATAAAATAGAGCATTAAACTTTAGATGGTTGATACATGACAATCTATAAATAAATAATTTTGAAAAGTACTTTATAAAAGACAGTTGGGAATAGCAATGCTAAAAAGCATCTTCAGAAAAAAAGAAAAAATGGGAGGAAGAAAAAGAAAAAGTAAGGGAAAGTAACTAATGTGAGGAAAGGAGGGATGAAAGCAATTTTATACCACAGTAATGGGACTGAAATTGTATCAGGAACTCACAATAGCACATGTCCTTTTCTTCAAAACTACAACAAAACAACTACAACAAACAGCCTGAATAATTTGCAAATTGCATTTTTGCTCACAAGATGTTATTCCTGCTCAATGTCTTCCCACTACCTATATGTAACCTAATTTCTCAGCAAAATAAACTGGCTTTCTGCCCTAGGCATTTAATTAATCTCTCAATATTCTTCACCCGTGGATATGTACTCTCTTACCCATGCTTTGAAGCACCCATCTCAGCCATGTGGACTCAACATGGTGGCCTTTTGCACTCAACTGTCAGAGATTTCCCTTGAAGTCTAGAATGGAATTCACATGTTTCTCTGAGCTGTGAGATACATTTCACTTTTTTGATCCAAAATTCTATGAATTCCATTTTATTTTTTAAACATGTCTTCATATTTGTCAGCATCTTCCCTTATGTTTTAAAAACATTTCAACTTTTATTTACTTTTTTAAAACAGTTTGAATATTATTTCCCATTTCTATTGTTTCCAAACTTTTCTTTTTTTTATTTTTTTTTTAATATTTTTATTACATATTTTCCTCAATTACGTTTCCAATGCTATCCCAAAAGTCCCCCATAGCGCCCCCCCACTTCCCTATCCACCCATTCCCATTCTTTTGGCCCTGGCATTCCCCTATATTGGGGCATATAAAGTTTGCAAGTCCAATGGGCCTCTCTTTCCATTGATGGCTGACTAGGCCATCTTTCGATAAATATGCAGCTAGAGACAAGAGCTCCGGGGTTCTAGTTAGTACATCATGTTGTTCCAACAATAGGGTTGCAGATCCCTTTAGCTCCTTGGGTACTTACTCTAGCTTCTCCATTGGGAGCCCTGTGATACATCCAGTAGCTGACTGTGAACATCCACTCCTGTGTTTGCTAGGCCCCAGCATCGTCTCACAAGAGACAGCTATATTTGGGTCCTTTCAGCAAAATCTTGCTAGTGTATGCAATGGTGTCAGCGTTTAGAAGTTGATTATGGGATGGATCCCTGGGTACGGCAGTCTCTAAATGGTCCATCCTTTTATCACCGCTACGAACTTTGTCTCTGTAACTCCTTCCCTGGGTGTTTTGTTCCCAATTCTGAGAAGGTGCACAGTGTCCACACTTTGGTCTTCATTCTTCTTGAGTTTCATGCGTTTAGCAAATTGTATCTTAAATCTTGGGTATCCTAAGTTTTGGGCTAATATCCACTTATCAGTGAATACATATTGTGTGAGTTCTTTTGTGATTGTGTTACTTCACTCAAGATGATGCCCTCCAGGTCCATCCATTTGGCTAGGAATTTCATAAATTCATTCTTTTTAATAGCTGAGTAGTACTCCATTGTGTAAATGTACCATAATTTCTGTATCCATTCCTCTGTTGAGGGACATCTGGGTTCTTTCCAGCTTCTGGCTATTATAAATAGGGCTGCTATGAACATAGTGGAACATGTGTCCTTTTTACCGGTTGGGACATCTTCTGGATATATGCCCAGGAGAGGTATTGCTGGATCCTCCGGTAGTACTATGTCCAATTTTCTGAGGAACCGCCAGACTGATTTCCAGAGTGGTTGTACAAGCTTGCAATCCCACCAACAATGGAGGAGTGTTCCTCTTTCTCCACATCCTCGCCAGCAACTGCTGTCACCTGAATTTTTGATCTTAGCCATTCTGACTGGTGTGAGGTGGAATCTCAGGGTTGTTTTGATTTGCATTTCCCTGATGATTAAGGATGTTGAACATTTTTTCAGGTGTTTCTCTGCCATTCGGTATTCCTCAGGCGAGAATTCTTTGTTCAGTTCTGAGCCCCATTTTTTAATGGGGTTATTTGACTTTCTGGAGTCCACCTTCTTGAGTTCTTTATATATATTGGATATTAGTCCCTTATCTGATTTAGGATAGGTGAAGATCCTTTCCCAATCTGTTGGTGGTTTTTTTGTCTTATTGATGGTGTCTTTAGCCTTGCAGAAGCTTTGTAGTTTCATGAGGTCCCACTTGTCAATTCTCGATCTTACAGCACAAGCCATTACTGTTCTATTCAGGAATTATTCCCCTGTGCCCATATCTTCAAGGCTTTTCCCCACTTTCTCCTCTATAAGTTTCAGTGTCTCTGGTTTTATGTGAAGTTCCTTGATCCACTTAGACTTGACCTTAGTACAAGGAGATAGGAATGGATCGATTCGCATTCTTCTACATGTTAACAACCAGTTGTGCCAGCACCATTTGTTGAAAATGCTGTCTTTCTTCCACTGGATGTTTTTAGCTCCCTTGTCGAAGATCAAGTGACCGTAGGTGTGTGGGTTCATTTCTGGGTCTTCAATTCTATTCCATTGGTCTATTTGTCTGTCACTATACCAGTACCATGCAGTTTTTATCACAATTGCTCTGTAGTAGAGCTTTAGGTCCGGCATGGTGATTCCACCAGAGGTTCTTTTATCCTTGAGAAGAGTTTTTGCTATCCTAGGTTTTTTGTTATTCCTGATGAATTTGCAGATTGCACTTTCTCTATTCGTTGAAGAATTGAGTTGGAATTTTGATGGGGATTGCATTGAATCTGTAGATTGCTTTTGGCAAGATAGCCATTTTTACAATGTTGATCCTGCCAATCCATGAGCATGGGAGATCTTTCCATCTTCTGAGATCTTCTATAATTTCTTTCTTCAGAGACTTGAAGTTTTTATTATACAGATCTTTCACTTCCTTAGTTGGAGTCACGCCAAGATATTTTATATTATTTGTGACTATTGAGAAGGATGTTGTTTCCCTAATTTCTTTCTCAGCCTGTTTATTCTTTGTGTAGAGAAAGGCCATTGATTTGTTTGAGTTAATTTTATATCCAGCTACTTCACCGAAGCTGTTTATCAGGCTTAGGAGTTCTCTGGTGGAATTTTTAGGGTCACTTATATATACTATCATATCATCTGCAAAAAGTGATATTTTGACTTCATCTTTTCCAATTTGTATCCCTTTGATCTCCTTTTGTTGTCGAATTGCTCTGGCTAGGACTTCAAGTACAATGTTGAATAGGTATGGAGAAAGTGGACAGCCTTGTCTAGTCCCTGATTTTAGAGGGATTGCTTCAAGCTTCTCACCATTTACTTTGATGTTGGCTACTGGTTTGCTGTAGATTGCTTTTATCATGTTTAGGTATGGGCCTTGAATTCCTGATCTTTCCAAGACTTTTATCATGAATGGGTGTTGGATCTTGTCAAATGCTTTTTCCGCATCTAACGAGATGACCATGTGGTATTTGTCTTTGAGTTTGTTTATATACTGGATTACGTTGATGGATTTCCGTATATTGAACCATCCCTGCATCCCTGGGATGAAACCTACTTGGTCAGGATGGATGATTGTTTTGATGTGTTCTTGGATTCAGTTAGCAAGAATTTTATTGAGGATTTTTGCATCAATATTCATAAGGGATATTGGTCTGAAGTTTTCTATCTTTGTTGGGTCTTTTTGTGGTTTAGGTATCAGAGTAATTGTGGCTTCATAGAATGAGTTGGGTAGAGTACCTTCTGTTTCTATTTTGTGGAATAGTTTGTGAAGAACTGGGATTAGATCTTCTTTGAAGGTCTGATAGAACTCTGCACTAAACCCATCTGGTCCTGGGCTTTTTTTGGTTGGGAGACTATTAATGACTGCTTCTATTTCTTTGGGGGATATAGGGCTGTTTAGATCATTAACCTGATCTTGATTCAACTTTGGTACCTGGTATCTGTCTAGGAACTTCTCCATTTCATCCAGGTTCTCCAGTTTTGTTGAGTATAGCCTTTGGTAGAAGGATCTGATGGTGTTTTGGATGTCTTCAGGATCTCTTGTTATGTCTCCTTTTTCATTTCTGATTTTGTTAATTAGGATGCTTTCCCTGTGCCCTCTAGTGAGTCTGGCTAAGGGTTTATCTATCTTGTTGATTTTCTCAAAGAACCAGCTCCTTGATTGGTTGATTCTTTGAATAGTTTTTCTTGTTTCCACTTGGTTGATTTCACCCCTGAGTTTGATTATTTCCTGCCGTCTACTCCTCTTGGGTGAATTTGCTTCCTTTTGTTCTAGTGCTTTTAGGTGTGTTGTCAAGCTGCTAATGTGTGCTCTTTCTAGTTTCCTTTTTCTTCATCATTATTCTCAGAGATTTTAGGACTGACATTTCCAACATCCTTCCCCAAGTCTAGAAGACAACATGTTTGCTTATTATTTTAGTTTATTCAGTAAAATCTTATGAAGGAAAATTATTTATTGATAATCTTTTGAGTACAGTAGAAGCTGGGGCAACCTAAAAGGCAAAGTTTTCGTCCTCATTTCATGCACATGTCTTTGTGGGGCTTGTACAGTAAATAGAAACAGCTTATTATAATAGCCTTTAATATGGAGGAGAGAGCTTGCAATTCAACCATAGCATTTGGAATTCTCTAAGAATTTGTGCGTTTATTTGAATGACAAATGTCCTCTATAAGATTCATTCTATGAAGTCATAGGGCTCTTGAACTTTGTTCCTGCCTGATGGATAAAAAAATGGTCTTGTATCTTTGATGTTATGATTGACGGAGTCTCCTGATATCAATTCATGTTTTATTTTCAGTAAGCATACTTTCTATCATTGCATCTAAAAGGACTCTACCATAGCAGTTTGACAATTTAAAAATACTCCTGATGACAACATATGAGCAGAATGTTGGAAGGTGAGATGATTTTTAATTCTCCCTTTGCTGTTTCAATTATAAGCTTAGAGTCAGTTTAAATCCCTTTGACAGAAATCCACATCAAATGGCTCAGCAAATATAGCCACCATGCATTATTTAGCAAGAATTTTGCTCTAATTTCTACAGTCAGTGTATTCTTACATTCATCATAGTCCTCATTGCTGAGTGTTCTGTGTAATGGTCCTGCTTTAGATATTAGTCTTCCTCAGATTTCACACCATAAACCATTTGACCAACTGTGGTTATGTGTTAAATGTACCACCTGAACTCAAGTGCTCAAACATTTTGTAGCAAGTGGTGGTGGTGTTTTACAAGGTTCTGAAACCTTTAAGATGCAGAGGAAATAGGCCTTTTGTGTGGAGCTTAAAGTTTTCTAATATAGTTCCTTTCCTATCTATTCTTGCTTCCCCTTCCACTGAGACTTGAGAAGGTGAGGCATAAGAATAGTATACTCTTGCCACGGTGGAGATGTTTGTTGTCATGCCTTTCCCCACAAGGACAGACTGTGGCCTCTGAAACTAAGTAAAAAGGCACACTTCCTTTCTTCAAGTGCTTCTTGTCAGATACTTGATCACAGTGAGCCAACAAGAAGTACCAGGTCTGGCAAGAAGGCTTAGAAGGTAAAACTGCTTAATCTAGATTCCACATGGTGGACAGGATGTACTGAGTTTTTCTTCTAAGCACTACAGATGTGCCTTTGCATGTACATATATGTGTGGATTTGTGCAAAAGCATACCTCCTCCCACTAAATAAAGAAACCCACTATCAACAGAGAAGCAACTAAGACACTTCTATATACCTATTCCTGTAGGATCATGGGGGACAAAGAATGGGGGATCAATGGAGTTTTCTGAGATGGTCCGCATATAGCACAGTGTCCATAGCTGTCTGCATATAGCACATTTCCCATAGCTTCTGCATGGGAATGCAATGCAACAATGCAATGTCCATAAATCCATGCACATAGCTCAATGTCCATAAATTCCTGCATTAAAATAAACAGACATTCCCAATGCAATGTTTATTTACAGTTTTATAACATTTTGTACATATTAAATGTCTGTGTGTTAGTTTAATTTTTGTCCTATCCAAAATTTTACATGGTTTAAATGGATATGTGTGTCCCTATGAATCTGTGCCCCAATGATATCATGTAAATCCAAGCCTTCTGTGGGTACCCGAGATCTATCTTGTAACTTCATGCTCTGAATGACTCAGCACTTTTGAGTTTACAATTATGTTGGCACTAAAAGTATGACCTTAATTATTCCAGGGTAATGAGACAACAAAAGTACTCATCTTAGTAAGTGAAAGATGACACTGTGCCAAGGGAGAGCCAGTTGGTTCATAGATTGCTCTACAACTCATGTTTTTACAATTCTTTGTACAGAGATATGTGCTGGAAAATTGAGTCCTCCGGAGACCCAGGGAAAAAAAGAAATGTTGACTCAGGATTTTGCAGCATAGTAGAAGGCGAAACAGCCCCAAAGCATGTTAGCAATTGGTTCAGTAAACGCCCACCCCCCCATTAGCTGACACTTTAAACAAATGCTGCTAATTTGAAGTTTTACTGGTTTTATAGTTTTCTTTTATTTAATGCATACATTTGTTTTGGTTTATGGATGCATAAAAGCTATAACATTAGGAGTTTGCTTTATATTTAAATGTATTTAAGTCACATTATTATGACCATAAGTTAACTCAACAGTGGGAGGCTGAGACATCACTCCTTTTCAACATATTGAATTATACATTACCCTGAACTAGAGAGACAGTGTCCAAGATCAGCATATTTACTTCTGAAAGCGAGTAATTCAAGGGTGTAAGGAAGCAGGGCCAAAGCTATGAATGCCCATGCAGTTTCTGCTGAGCTTTGGGGTAGCTCGAAGCTCCTTCTACTGTGTTGTATTTAATTACATTAGTGTCACTTTTTAATTTATATTGTATCCCCAAGCTAATATCTCACATAAAATGTAGCATTCACTGTGCTTTAAATTTTTATTTGACATTTTTTTTATTAATGTGTCATACACAATTCCCTACTTTATTTTAATTTAAGTTGGGGGATTTTAAACTTGTTGTTCTTTTCTCAAAATGAAACAAAATATTTCAAAAAACTGCAATCAGAAGAATAAAAGAATCATTTGAAATATCTTTAAGGTTTTTTATTATAATCATTATATTTATATTTATTTTATGTGATGAATGTTTGTACATCATGTACCATTAGCATACTCTATGTCTTATGAACGTCAGAAAAGGGTGTTAGATCCCTTAAATATAAATTGGAATTAAGCATGATGGTAGTATACCATTTAAGAGCTGGGACCCAAACCCAGGTCCTGTGTGAGAACACAAAGAGCTCTGAACTGCTGTACCATATTTCCAGCCTTGAATTCTGATTTTATTTACTTACTTCTTATTTATTTATTTACTATATATTTAGTGTGTTTGTGTGAGTGCTCAAATACATGAGAATGTGCATGTGAGTGTGTGTGTGTATGTGTGTGTGTGTGTAAATGCACATGTGCCATTGCATATACATGGAGGTCACAGTAAAGACTCTTTGGAGTCAGTTCTTCCCTGTCACTTTGTAGGATTCTAGGGTCCAATCAGGTGTCCCATACAAGCTCCTCTATCTGCTGAATCATCTTGAGAGTCTTTTCCTTTGAATTTTTCCTATCATTCTTATGAAGGACCCAAATCTAACCAAACCTATGTGTCACTTACATGCTTTAGAGCTAGTAACAGAATAAAAAGCCAATGAGAGTTGTCTCATTCTATATATTCAACGTATTAGGAAACAAGTATCAATTGATTCAGATGACATTACAAACCTATTTTATAGATTCCCTCTTAGTTTATAAAATACAGTAAAATCATACATTTACTTTATTTTTTAAAAGTCAAACTATCTTTATTTGCAGATGACATGACAGCAAACATATATGACCATAAAAGTTCCACTGGAAAACATCTACATCTGATAAACATCTTTAGCAAAGTAGCCAAACATGGGCCTGTGTACCCATGGCTTTCCAAGGAGATCTCCTGCCAGGTCAGATCCGAGGGTTCATAAAAGTGGGGAGAAACCTAGCATGAAGGGGGAATTGCCTCCACTGCCTCCACTGTGGCAGCTGCCTCCACCACTGCTTCAACTGCTGCAGTCACTTTTGTTGCTCCAAGATGCTACACAGGTCTGCTCTGTGCTGAGTTATGCTGGGCTGAGCCTGCTTGAGGCTGACTAGCCATTGAGAGGTGCAGGTAAGCTTCTGGTGGTATTTCAGGGGAGCAGGTCTCTTCCCTGTTAGTGGTGTTACAACTTTTTTTTTTCCATTTTGATGGTATATTATTTTATTATTTATAAATGGATATTTTATTTATTTACATGTCAAATGTTGCCCCTTTTCCCTGTTTCCCTTTTGTAAACCCCCATCCCATCCACCTCCCAATGCTTCTATGAGGGTGCTCCTCCACCCACCTACCCATTCTCACCTCACTGCCCTAGAGCTCCTCTACACTGGGGCATTGAGCCTTCACAGGACCAAGGGCCTCTCCAATGCCAAATAAGCCCCCCCCCCCACACCTTCAGCGTCTTTACTCCTTTCCCTAACTCCACCATTGGGTCCCTGTGCTCAGCCAGATGGTTGGTTGGCTGCAACATCCGAGCATCCACATCTGTATTGGTAAAGATCTGGCAAAGCCTCTCAGGAGACAGCTATACCAGGCTCCTGTCAGCAAGCACTTCTTGGCATCAGCAATACTGTCTGGGTTTGGTGTCTGCATGTGGGATGGATCCCCAGTGGGGCAGTCTCTGGATGGCCTTTCCTTCAGTCTCTGCTCTATTCTTTGTCCCTGTATTTCCTTTAGACAGGAGCAATTCTGGGTTAAAAGTTTGAAGATGGGTGGATGGCTCCATCCCTCAACCGGGATGCCATGCCTAAACCTTAGATATGTTCTCTACAGATTTTCCCTCCCCTTAGTGGGGTATTTCAGCTAATGCCATCTAAGCTCTCCGAAGACAGAGTAATTCTCACCCTTTATTCCTTCTGGATAGGATCCTTATATACAGCTTGGGGGTAGGTCAGGGTCTGACAGTAAGTGCTTCCTATTGACTTGGCCTGAGAGGTTGGGGATACCTCATTTTTTACATGTGGGAGGGCTTGGGATGCTGTATTTTGATGTGCATTTAAAAACTAAACATGCTAAATCACATTTCAAATACCCCACATACATTTTTCCATATCATTAAAAAGAGTCTCGTGTGGCATTGGCTGTGGACATAGGGTGGTGAGAGCAGCCTGTGTTTCATCTTATGGAAGCCAGTAGATAAGGGATGGGGTGGTGTGTTCTTAGGTTGCCCAAGGAATTGGCTGCAGACAGTGCTTTGTTGCTCTCAGACAAGGGCTAGGCCACACTTTGAGATCATAGACTAAGTAATATTGTGTGAAGGATGTGAAAATGAAGAGAAAGGATGGACAAACATAACAAACACGATGCCTGCCATTAGGAAACTCACAATTGCTGTTCTAGTTTACTTTCTATTTCTGCAGTGATGACCACGACAGACGCAGCTTTGTAAGGGCAGGGTTTGTCTTTGGATTATGTATCCACACAACACTGTCATCCAGGGAAAACAAGGCAGGAGCTCAAGGTAGAATCAAGAACTGAGGAGATATGGAGAAGTGCTATCTACTGTCTTGCTCTGCATGGCTTTCTCTGTCTGGTTTTTAATGTAAGCCAGGACTACTTGCTCAGGGATGGCACCACACAGCAATCATTAATCATGAAAATGCCCCACTAGACATGCTCACAGACCATTTTCCAAATTAGGAGTCCTCTTTCCAATGACTGCAGCTTACACTAAGTTGACCATAAATAACTGACTATAAAGCAAAGGTGGCATTGTTAATATTATAAATGAATTGATCCATAGGAGAAATCTTGCATGTACAGGTTATGATAGTATATTGTGAATTAAGGAAACTTTGACTCAGTGACATCAGTGAGGCAACAAATAACTAACTTAATATGGAAATCAATATATTTTATTTATTATTTTCATATTTAGTTAAATATAAAACTGGCTAGGAAGAAAACCTACTAGTATTGAAGAGAGCAATTCTATGGATGATATAAAACAACCTTTACTTTAAAATAAAAGCGAATTCCATAAACACATTTGATCTCAAAAGTTCACTTTGGGGCACAATATGGTGATGCAGACAAGAAAGAAATGACAATAGAAAGGTGTTATATTTAGGGTAATACTTTATACTAGCACTTAAAAACACTACAATTTCCTTGAGTTTGCTGGTCCAAAGTGATTTACTATCAAAGGAAACAATTATGAAGACACTTAAAAGGAAAACTGAGCATGGAATTGACGTTGCATTAACATGCGGTTCTGTCTTCAGGATAAACAAAATCATGTGAGCAGGTTTATTCTGTATAAGAAAAGAAGAATTTTTCCTTATATGATTTCAGTGATGTCATTGGTATGACCCCTTCAGTAACTTTCTTATTTTATTATGTATATAATTTTCTATACATTCAAAATAAAGTATATTCATGCCTCTCTTTCAATGGTGTGTGTGTGTGTGTGTGTGTGTTTGTGTGTGTGTGTGTGTGTGTGTGTGTGCATGTGCGTGCGCATGTGTGTTTTGGTGGTAATATGTAAAAGTAACAGGCAGTGGTAGGTGTGCACACTAATGAAAGTAAAAGATTTCAATATTCTGTCTATTCCATTATCATTATTATTATTAGTGACATATGATTATGACATTTGAGGCAGCAGTTTGCAGATCAGAATTGACTGGAAATTTGGGCATCAGCTCAGAGTTTCACTTTGCCAGAGACCCTAGAGTAGAACCTGATGCTATCATTCTGCTAAGTAGCTACAATATTAAATTGCCCCCCACTTAAATCTTATCTCTATATCCTTTGTTTAGAGCCTCTCTTAACCCACATCACAGATACTTGTTTTGCTGTAGGTTGTGATTAATACAGAAACTCATAAAGTGCTTTTCACAAATAAAATGATAGACTGTGGACATCTCAGCTCTAAATGGAAATCCCTCTCCTGGAATCATCCTGGAAATGGAGAGGGAAGACTGTACAAAGGTGGAGAACATTTATAGAAAAACAGTATTTGCCAGTTATGAAGTGGAAACTGCTGTTTTCAGTTATATCTAAGGATATTTTGCTGGGGCACACAGTTAAAAGGATGTGTTACTATGGCAGACATGTGAAGGACACATGATGAATGAATATATATAAGACCCCACAGACATTGGGACCTAGAGCATTGATTTGCTTTGTTCTGCCTCACTATTCTTTGCTGACGACATGTATGTACTTGATCACCATACATTTTATCCTTAAGCTTCACTTGATAGAAAGAAATTCACTGAAGAATGTTTCCTAAGATTGCTACAGCTTCTTGTTGCTTCTGTATACTGTGCCAAGTTGGTAAGCCTTGTGGTTTCTTCTAGATTAAACAGAAGCTGCTAATTAGTGGGTGGTGATTGCTGAATGAACTAGACTGCCACTGCTGATTCTTGTTGGGTTTTTGCTAGAGAACTGGAATGTTGATATCCTGACTGGGCTCTTCCCTAAAGAACTATTTTTAAACAGGTCTACTTCCCTGTATCCTAATATCTTTCCTCTTCCACTATTTCGAGGGTGGTGGACTAGAGGGGAGATTTAACATTTGTTAAAGTAGGTTAGAAAAAAATTATGCCTACCTAGTTATGGCAGGACAGTTTGAGACTTGAATTCACAATACCTGCACTGCATGTCTAAAAAATGGTAAAGCCAACAACAATCCCAGCATGGATGGAGGGAGGGCTCATAAAGTCCCACCCTTATTTAAGGGCCTATTGGTCACCTACTGCTGCTGGGGGAAGAAGAATCAATTTTCATCAGAGATACTGTCTCTGAGAAACTACCCACGCTGCAGCAGTACACATACACTCATACACATATAAATTGAACTAAATGGACCCAGTAGGTCTCAGAAAAGGATCTTGAAACTGGTAGCAAAAAATGGTGTGAGACTAGTAGAGGAACTGGAGGGGAAGAGAGATGGGGTCTGCATCTAGTATTTGCAACCCAATACAGTGCTAAAACCAAGGATAATACTGCATGAGCCACCAAGATGCAAATGCAAAAGCACAGATATAAAAATGTCCTTTCCTTAGGAAAGAATCAAGGAAGGCTCCTATTTTGTCTCACAAAATAAATGTGTCTTAATAGAAACAAAGAGGCATTGATGTGTTCTACCCTCTTATAACCATGAAGGCATCCAGGGAAAGAAAGAACACACAGTAAACTGCACAGCTCTGCAGCAGTGACAGGAGACCACACACAGAACACTGCATTTCCAAGAGTGGAGATGAAACAAGAGATTGATTGCTGTTAGAAATGTGGTTCAATTTCTGTTGTTACAAGCTATAAATGTATATGTATATATATATATATGTTAGTGATAGGACATTATAGGGAACAAAAAGGGAAAGGAAGGAAAGAGAAGAAAGGCAATTTAAATGAGATATATAGATACTTATAGAGAACATAGACCTGGTGCCATAATTTTTGTTCCTAAATGAAAGCAGTCCTTCTGTTCAGATTTTCTAATACAGTGTTAATTTCAAGCATGTGGGATACAGTTAGTGTAAGCTAACAGAAGAGGAGGGAATATTTTAAATTACAACATTTACACAGTAAGGTAGGAGATGGTAGAGATTAAAAACAGTAAACAATGGAGAAGCAATTTGCATCTGTTGTGATTTTAGAAAGGGGAAGGGTAATCTGTAATCTATGATTACAATAAAGTCCGTTAGAATGCAAACTCTAGAGCATCCTTTACACTGGCCATTATTGTACTTCTAACGGCTTTTCTTTTCTCCGTAGCTGCCTCAGAGCACAGTCAATGAAGGGAATCATTAGTTGTTTAAATAAAGGGTGAAATATTGTACAGCAATATTTGAATGATGAGAAAGTTTTAGCATAAAAGGGGGCATTAGATGTCAAGATAACTTCAGTTTGTCAAATCTAATTAAAGGGTTGGGATAGAAACAAAGATTAACTACGTAGTATTCCCACTGAAAGTAGTATGGATGAATCCTTCTGTGTTTTGTTGGCACCAGTTATTTTAGAAGAGAGAAATTGAATTCAAATATTTCTTTGTAGCTATGGATCCATTATGTATTTCTCAACTGTGAACAAAGATGCCCAGAAATACTTTGGAGTCCTGGATAAATCAGATACTCTTTCCCTGGCCTCTAGAAACATTAGAAATGTACTATGACCAAAATGCTGATGACAACAGACTCAGTCCAGTCCTGCACTAGCCCTCAAACCAAATTCCTGAGCTTTAAAAGCTACTGTACAAAGGTGTCTCAAGTCACCTCTGTGGGATCAAAGAGGTTGGGTATGCATGCTTCTGCTTGGTAAAGCACATTGGCAAATGGGTGCTTGGAACTGAACCCAAGTCATGTCAAAACTACGAACTCCTTTTAACCATTGAGCTCCACTCATTTTTTAAAAAAGTATTGGAAGAATACATATACCCATGCACACTGATGCCATAAATATGTATTTAAATATAGTATCCTAACTGTTAGGATTTGGAAAAGTACTGAACATTGGAGAAATGCTACCTCATCCAAGATGAGTAATGTGTGAATTGTAAGAACTAATACAATGCATCAAATTTGAAAACACATATTAGAATGAATTTGGCCTTTATGATGGAGGACCAGCAGTAGACTTTATGCCATGCATCCATCCCATTTCTCCACCTTCCTCTTCTCTCACCCTCATAACCTTTAAAGCTTCCATTTCCAGTTGTGTTATGCTTTGGTGTGAATTGAGATCATTTTGGAAGGCAGCAACCATCTGAACTGAAATTGAGGGAAATGCATGCTTTTGGTATCCAAGAAATGCAAACATCAAATTCTGAAGACTGGCATTAAAAAAGGATGGCGTACCGTTTTCAGGGAATTGGTGCAGACAATGGGAGAAGAGTGGAGGACCCTGAGCTTGTGACCTACACACTCTTTCATAAAGTGGGTGGCTGGTACCTTCTATAAACAGAAGAGTTGCTTAAAGCAGTGTGCAATTTATTTCTTCCTCCTGTTTAAAAGCTCCTGGCACTGTGTAAGGGCAGAGTTCAGGTTTTCGCTCCGAAGCTTTTAATTACTGACAGTCAGTGTTAGTCCAGAGTTCATGGGGTAAATTAATATTTAGAAAACCATTATTCATTTAGCAAGTTATTATTATTCAGCTTTTAAAATACTCAAGTTTACATCAATTTCAGAAGTACTTACATTAATGACATGTTTAGAACCATTGTAAATGCCATGAAGTAGCATGTGGGATGAAAATGAATGAGGTGAGTTGCCTGCAAATTCATTTATGGCAAAGAAAGTTTCCCATTTAATGAGATGTTCTACTTTGGAAGTGGAGTCGTAATTGTGTGAATAAAGAAATAAATTCCCTTTATGTTGGAGGTCAGTGTATCCAGGACCTCTGTGTAGTATGTATGAGTGTCTGTGGCAGGGCAGAGCAAAAGAGGAAAGGAAAAGGGACCAGAAACAGCAACTAAGAGAAACAAAGAAAGTCGACATGGTTTGAGGTGGAGCCCAAACTTGTTTTACGTTTGCTCAGCATTGCCCTAAAAACCTAAACACTTTACAAAGTATTAAATATTAAAAACTATAGCTATTAAGGACTTGAATCTGTAGGGTAGTCTGGCTACATAGACTATTTTACTGACACACTTCTAGTTCAGATGAAAAACTCTACCTTAAAGAAGAAAGTTGAGAAGGCCATAGAGAAGATACTGAAATTACCTTCTATCTTCTGTGAGCTCATTCATTCATGTGCTCATGTACCTGCTCACACAGCTATAACCACATGCTGTAAAATACACACACACACACACACACACACCACATACACACCACATACACAGACACACACACCACATACATATACACACAAAGATACCCACCACATACACACTCAGACACACACCACATACACACTCAGACACACACACACACCACATACACAGATGCAGACACACACAACACATACACACACACACACAGACATACACCACATACACACTCAGACACACATACCACATACACACACACACACACACACACACACAGACACACCACACACACATACATATACACACATACACATAAACAGATACACATATACACACACATATACATACACAGACATACCACATATAAACACACATACAGACAGACAGTCAAACACACACACACATACCACATACACACACAGACACACACCACATACACACTCAGATACACATACCACATATACACACACAGATGCACAGACACACACATACCACATACAGACACACAGAAACAAACCACATACACACTCAGACATACACACACACACACCACATACACAGATGCAGACATACACAACACATACACACACACACACACACACCACATACACACTCAGACACACACACACACACCACATACACACACACAAACACACAGACACACCACACCTCACCACACACACACACACACACATACATATACACACATACACATAAACAGATACACATATACACACGCATATACATACACAGATATACCACATATACACACACATACAGACAGACAGTCAAACAGACACACACACATACCACATACACATACACACAGACACACACCACATACACACTCAGACACACATACCACATACACACACACAGATGCACAGACACACACATACCACATACACACACACAGAAACAAACCACATACACACTCAGACACACACACACACCACATACACACATACATATACACACATAAACACAAACACATACACACACACATATACACATGCATATACATACAGAGACACACCACATATACACACACATACATACATACAAACAGACACACACACACACACCACATACACACACCCCATATACAAACACACATACACCCATACACACACACACACACACACACACACACACACACCTCACATACACATGGCTAAAAAGAAAAAAAAAAAAACCTTCAATGATACACGTGACATTTTAAAAGCCTGAAAAACAAATTCCAAAACCTAGTTCTTGTTTCAAACTATACTCACAGGGTGGATTTCCTATAGTAAGACATTATATGGACTTAACATGGAATGAGGATATCCAAGATTTAAAGCTGTGTTTATCTTACGAGTCTACCATTTGTCAAATTTCAATCAAGTTAGCAGATAGAATAACCATCCTATTTTCCTCCCATTCCCCAGGAAACTTGCCACCCAACTCTGAGTGAAGAGATTAAGACCCCCCAGTCATGCTATCTCCTTTCCCAGCCATCAGCTTCCACAGGCTTATCCTGTCTAAGAACCCTAGAGTTTACTTAGTCTAAAGACATAAGCTTGTCTGTCTCCAAGTGTTGAGCAAAGAGAATCATGGAATCTGATCAGTGGATTCCTTTTTCAAAGTGGTCAGATGTTTATCACATGTATTAGTGAAGTGACAGATCCTCTTGTCAGCAGCAGTGGGGTACAGACTTTAGTCACCACTTCTACTGCCCCCAGCAGCAGCTTGAGGCATTCTTCAAGATGGTTCTACCCCAGAGCGCAGGGTCGGGTGACACCCGCCAGCTACCCACGACCCCCGCCACAGGATTTTGAGACTGCTGGTGAGTGGAACACAGCTTCTGCGCCAGTCCAATCACGCGGGACCTGAGACTGCTTTGGTTGGGGAGGCAGAAATCCGGCCTCAGTAGGGCCACAAGCCTCTCCGGTCAGAAAAGCACCAGGGTAGCTAGGGCGCAGGGTCGGCTGACACTCGCCAGCTACCCACAACACCCTCCACAGGATCTTAAGACTTCTGGTGAGTGGAACACAGCTTCTGCTCCAATCCAATTGCGCGGGGCACCTGAGACTGCATTAGTTAGGGAAGCAGAAAACCGGCCTGAGTAGGACCACAGGCCTCTTCCGGCTGGACCAGCACCTGGGTAGCTAGAGCACAGGGTTGGCTGACACCCGCCAGCTACCCACGACCCCCGCCACAGGATTTTGAGACTGCTGGTGAGTGGAACACAGCTTCTGCTCCAATCTTTAAACAGTGACAACGACAACAACTAACCCCAGATATTACCAGATGGCGAAAGGTAAACGTAATAATCTTACTAACAGAAACCAAGACCACTCACCATCATCAGAACCCAGCACTCCCACTTCGCCCAGTCCAGGGCACCCCAACACACCTGAAAAACTAGACCTGGATTTAAAAGCATGTCTCATGATGATGGTAGAGGACTTCAAGAAGGACTTTAATAACACACTTAAAGAAATACAAAGGAATACTGGTAAACAGGTAGAAGACAGTAAAGAGGAAGCACAAAAATCCCTTAAAGAATTGCAGGAGAACACTGCTAAAGAGTTACAAATCCTTAAAGAAAAACAGGATAACATAATCAAACGGGTAGAAGTCCTTACAGAAAAACAGGAAAACACATCCAAACAGATGATGGAAATGAACAAAACCATACTAGACCTAAAAAGGGAAGTAGACACAATAAAGAAAACCCAAAATGAGGCAACACTGGAGATAGAAAACCTAGGAAAGAAATCTGGAACCATAGATACGAGCATCAGCAACAGAATACAAGAGATGGAAGAGAGAATCTCAGGTGCAGAAGATTCCATAGAGAACATCAGCACAAGAATCAAGGAAAATGTAAAATGCAAAAAGATCCTACCTCAAAACATCCAAGAAATACAGGACACAATGAGAAGAACAAACCTACGGATAATAGGAGTGGATAAGAATGAAGATTTTCAACTCAAAGGACCAGCAAACATCTTCAACAAAATTATAGAAGAAAACTTCCCAAATCTAAAGAAAGAGATGCCCATGAACATACAAGAAGCCTACAGAACTCCAAATAGACTGGACCAGAAAAGAAATACCTCCCAACACATAATAATCAGAACAACAAATGCTCTAAATAAAGACAGAATACTAAAAGCCGTAAGAGAAAAAGGCCAAGTAACATATAAAGGCAAGCCTATCAGAATTACACCAGATTTCTCACCAGAGACTATGAAAGCCAGAAGATCCTGGACGGATGTTATACAGACACTAAAAGAACACAAACTCCAGCCCAGGCTACTATACCCAGCCAAACTCTCAATTAACATAGATGGAGAAACCAAAGTATTCCACGACAAAACCAAATTCACACATTATCTCTCCACGAATCCAGCCCTTCAAAGGATAATAACAGAAAAAAACCAATACAAGGACAGGAACCACGCCCTAGAAACAACAAGAAGGTAATCCCTCAACAAACCTAAAAGAAGACAGCCACAAGAACAGAATGCCAACTTTAACAACAAAAATAACAGGAAACAACAATTACTTTTCCTTAATATCTCTTAATATCAATGGACTCAACTCCCCGATAAAAAGACATAGACTAACAAACTGGCTACACAAACAAGACCCAACATTTTGCTGCTTACAGGAAACTCATCTCAGAGAAAAAGATAGACACTACCTCAGAATGAAAGGCTGGAAAACAATTTTCCAAGCAAATGGTATGAAGAAACAAGCTGGAGTAGCCATTCTAATATCTGATAAGATTGACTTCCAACCCAAAGTCATTAAAAAAGACAGGGTGGGACACTTCATACTCATCAAAGGTAAAATCCTCCAAGAGGAACTACCAATCCTGAATATCTATGCTCCAAATACAAAGGCAGCCACATTCATTAAAGAAACTTTATTAAATCTCAAAGCACACATTGCACCTCATACAATAATAGTGGGAGACTTCAACACACCACTTTCACCAATGGACAGATCATGGAAACAGAAACTAAACAGGGACACAGTGAAACTAACAGAAATTATGAATCAAATGGATCTTGCAGATATCTACAGAACATTCTATGCTAAAACAAAACGATATACCTTCTTTTCAGCACCTCATGGTACCTTCTCCAAAATTGACCACATAATTGGTCACAAAACAGGCCTCAATAGATACAAAAATATTGAAATTGTCCCATGCATCCTATCAGATCACCATGGACTAAGGCTGATCTTCAATAACAAAATAAATAATAGAAAGCCAACCTTCACGTGGAAACTGAACAACACTCTTCTCAATGATACCTTGGTCAAGGAAGGAATAAAGAAAGAAATTAAGGACTTTTTAGGGTTCAATGAAAATGAAGCCACAACATACCCAAACTTATGGGACGCAATGAAAGCATTTCTAAGAGGAAAACTCATAGCTCTGAGTGCCTCCAAAAGGAAACTAGAGAGAGCACACATTAGCAGCTTGACAACATACCTAAAAGCACTAGAACAAAAGGAAGCAAATTCACCCAAGAGGAGTAGACAGCAGGAAATAATCAAACTCAGGGGCGAAATCAACCAAGTGGAAACAAGAAGAACTATTCAAAGAATCAACCAATCAAGGAGCTGGGTCTTTGAGAAAATCAACAAGATATATAAACCCTTAGCCAGACTCACTAGAGGGCACAGGGAAAGCATCCTAATTAACAAAATCAGAAATGAAAAAGGAGACATAAAAACAGATCCTGAAGACATCCAAAACACCATCAGATCCTTCTACCAAAGGCTATACTCAACAAAACTGGAGAACCTGGATGAAATGGAGAAGTTCCTAGACAGATACCAGGTACCAAAGTTGAATCAAGATCAGGTTATTGATCTAAACAGCCCTATATCCCACAAAGAAATAGAAGCAGTCACTAATAGTCTCCCAACTAAAAAAAGCCCAGGACCAGATGGGTTTAGTGCAGAGTTCTATCAGACCTTCAAAGAAGATCTAATCCCAGTTCTTCACAAACTATTCCACAAAATAGAAACAGAAGGTACTCTACCCAACTCATTCTATGAAGCCACAATTACTCTGATACCTAAACCACAAAAAGACCCAACAAAGATAGAAAACTTCAGACCAATATCCCTTATGAATATTGATGCAAAAATCCTCAATAAAGTTCTTGCTAACCGAATCCAAGAACACATCAAAACAATCATCCATCCTGACCAAGTAGGTTTCATCCCAGGGATGCAGGGATGGTTCAATATACGGAAATCCATCAACTTAATCCAGTATATAAACAAACTCAAAGATAAAAACCACATGGTCATCTCCTAAGATGCAGAAAAAGCATTTGACAAGATCCAACACCCATTCATGATAAAAGTCTTGGAAAGATCAGGAATTCAAGGCCCATACCTAAACATGATAAAAGCAATCTACAGCAAACCAGTAGCCAACATCAAAGTAAATGGTGAGAAGCTTGAAGCAATCCCTCTAAAATCAGGGACTAGACAAGGCTGCCCACTTTCTCCATACCTATTCAACATTGTACTTGAAGTCCTAGCCAGAGCAATTCGACAACAAAAGGAGATCAAAGGGATACAAATTGAAAAAGATGAAGTCAAAATATCACTTTTTGCAGATGATATGATAGTATATATAAGTGACCATAAAAATTCCACCAGAGAACTCCTAAGCCTGATAAACAGCTTCGGTAAAGTAGCTGGATATAAAATTAACTCAAACAAATCAATGGCCTTTCCCTACACAAAGAATAAACAGGCTGAGAAAGAAATTAGGGAAACAACACCCTTCTCAATAGTCACAAATAATATAAAATATCTTGGCGTGACTCTAAATAAGGAAGTGAAAGATCTGTATAATAAAAACTTCAAGTCTCTGAAGAAAGAAATTATAGAAGATCTCAGAAGATGGAAAGATCTCCCATGCTCATGGATTGGCAGGATCAACATTGTAAAAATGGCTATCTTGCCAAAAGCAATCTACAGATTCAATGCAATCCCCATCAAAATTCCAAATCAATTCTTCAACGAATTAGAAGGTGCAATCTGCAAATTCATCTGGAATAACAAAAAACCTAGGATAGCAAAAACTCTTCTCAAGGATAAAAGAACCTCTGGTGGAATCACAATGCAGGACCTAAAGCTTTACTACAGAGCAATTGTGATAAAAACTGCATGGTACTGGTATAGTGACAGACAAATAGACCAATGGAATAGAATTGAAGACCCAGAAATGAACCCACACACCTATGGTCACTTGATCTTCGACAAGGGAGCTAAAACCATCCAGTGGAAGAAAGACAGCATTTTCAACAAATGGTGCTGGCACAACTGGTTGTTAACATGTAGAAGAATGCGAATCGATCCATTCGTATCCCCTTGTACTAAGGTCAAGTCTAAGTGGATCAAGGAACTTCACATAAAACCAGAGACACTGAAACTTATAGAGGAGAAAGTGGGGAAAGCTTTGAAGATATGGGCACAGGGGAAAAATTCTTGAATAGAACAGTAATGGCTTGTGCTGTAAGATCGAGAATTGACAAGTGGGACCTCATGAAACTGCAAAGCTTCTGCAAGGCTAAAGACACCATCAATAAGACAAAAAAACCACCAACAGATTGGGAAAGTATCTTCACCTATCCTAAATCAGATAAGGGACTAATATCCA
Source organism: Mus caroli (assembly GCF_978045245.1). Lineage (NCBI taxonomy): Eukaryota > Metazoa > Chordata > Mammalia > Rodentia > Muridae > Mus > Mus caroli. The sequence continues at coordinate 75,016,433 of NW_028227262.1, read as the reverse complement.
TTATATATAAAGAACTCAAGAAGGTGGACTCCAGAAAGTCAAATAACCCCATTAAAAAATGGGGCTCAGAACTGAACAAAGAATTCTCACCTGAGGAATACCGAATGGCAGAGAAGCACCTGAAAAAAATGTTCAACATCCTTAATCATCAGGGAAATGCAAATCAAAACAACCCTGAGATTCCACCTCACACCAGTCAGAATGGCTAAGATCAAAAATTCAGGTGACAGCAGATGCTGGCAAGGATGTGTAGAAAGAGGATCACTCCTCCATTGTTGGTGGGATTGCAAGCTTGTACAACCACTCTGGAAATCAGTCTGGCGGTTCCTCAGAAAATTGGACATAGTATTACTGGAGGATCCAGCAATACCTCTTCTGGGCATATATCCAGAAGATGTCCCAACCGGTAAAAAGGACACATGCTCCACTATGTTCATAGCAGCCCTATTTATAATAGCCAGAAGCTGGAAAGAACCCAGATGTCCCTCAACAGAGGAATGGATATAGAAATTATGGTACATTTACACAATGGAGTACTACTCAGCTATTAAAAAGAATGAATTTATGAAATTCCTAGCCAAATGGATGGACCTGGAGGGCATCATCTTGAGTGAAGTAACACAATCACAAAAGAACTCACACAATATGTATTCACTGATAAGTGGATATTAGCCCAAAACTTAGGATACCCAAGATATAAGATACAATTTACTAAACATATGAAACTCAAGAAGAATGAAGACCAAAGTGTGGACACTGTGCCCCTTCTTAGAATTGGGAACAAAACACCCAGGGAAGGAGTTACAGAGACAAAGTTTGTAGCTGTGATGAAAGGATGGACCATTTAGAGACTGCCGTATCCAGGGATCCATCCCATAAGCAGCTTCTAAATGCTGACACCATTGCATACACTAGCAAGATTTTGCTGAAAGGACCCAAATATAGCTGTCTCTTGTGAGATGATGCCGGGGCCTAGCAAACACAGGAGTGGATGTTCACAGTCAGCTATTGGATGTATCACAGGGCTCCCAATGGAGAAGCTAGAGAAAGTACCCAAGGAGCTAAAGGGATCTGCAACCCTATTGTTGGAACAACATGATGTACTAACCAGAACCCCGGAGCTCTTGTCTCTAGCTGCATATGTATCGAAACATGGCCTAGTCGGCCATCACTGGAAAGAGAGGCCCATTGGACTTGCAAACTTTATATGCCCCAATATAGGGGAATGCCAGGGCCAAAAGAATGGGAATGGGTGGGTAGGGAAGTGGGGGGCGCTATGGGGGACTTTTGGGATAGCATTGGAAATGTAACTGAGGAAAATATGTAATAAAAATATTAAAAATAAAAAAAAAGATGGTTCTACTCAGGCAAGACTGGAATTTTTTAATCTCACCACACAAAAGGGATCTCTGGATGGGCATGTGGAAGAGTTAAGGAGATCCTGCCAGCTCTTGAACCTGGGACCATCCATGTTGTTTTGGCTCTGTCACTGACTTTCAGTCTTTCATCTCTGCCTCCCTGCCGTCTCTCACTCTCTTATTACTAGCTGTCCTTAGTAGCTTACAGATTCAGCCTTCTATTACTTCTCTGATCTCTGGAACTTTCCCATCTGCTTCCTAGTGTTATAACTCAGAGCGTCAGGTACTGAAATATTTAGCCTTTAGTGACTGTAGAACTCAAGCCATCTGAGCCTGCTGTTGTCTGTTTTCTGTGGATCAGCCTCAGCCTACTCCACTGGTGAGAAAGATAAGTGGATGAAAGATCAGTAAAGAAAAAGCTTCACTAGGTCATAATATTGCAGCAGTATCTAAGGGAAGGAAGTAAGCCAAAAGAAAGAAAGAGAGAGAGAGAGAGAGAGAGAGAGAGAGAGAGAGAGAGAGAGAGAGAGAGAGAGAGAGAGAAAAGAAGGAAGGAAGGAAGGAAGGAAGGAAGAAAGAAAGAAAGAAAGAAAGAAAGAAAGAAAGAAAGAAAGAAAGAAAGAAAGAAAGAAAGAAAGAAAGAAAGAAAGAAAGAGAAAGAAGGAAAGAAAGAGACTCCAAAACAGTTTCTAACTAATACACATGCAGGTAGAAATGTTGTGTGGCCCACTTGTGATTGAATTGTAATTATGTTGATTACAGCTTGCCCTTTAAACCTGCCAAACTTCATAGTGTGATCAGTCACAAACTTGGCATAAATAAGGCTCCCTTTCTGTCAATCACAAGGTATTTCCTGAACTACTGCCAAAGTAGTCTTCCTCTCCATCTTTGTTCAAGGCTGTTTTTAGCACATTCAGAGTAACTTGTGTAAGGCTATCTGGAGGCCACCCAAGCTTGCAGGGTTGAGATTTCACCTGTGCTTGTGGAGCCTGGTACAGTTAGGACTGTAGTGACAGCTTTGCCTTCAGCAGCTGGTGTGATTAAAACACTCTTTCTAACTGGTATGAGACTTCATAGGAGTTAAGTTGGAGTGTTGCACCAAAAAAAAAAATCCCCCAAAACTGGTTTACACTGTTAGCTGGGTATTAAAGAGGAATCAGACACAATGGAGAACAGGATCTGTCAGCTATCATTCAAGGGCTGGGATCTCTAGTTCCCTCACTATTTTTCTCACATCATCAACAACAACAACTACACCCTAAAGAGTGAAAAAAGCTTTTGATTAACATAACACAAGCACTCATTGCTCTCTGCATTCTAAGTGTAGATATAGTATAACTGGCCATTACTTCTTCACCCTAATTACTGTATGCCTTCAAAGTACGAGCCAAAATAAACACTTCCTCATGTTGTTAATTAAAAAATTTTATCACATAGATGGGAAAAACAACTAATAGAGCACAGGAATGGTATATTTAGAGAATTTAATGAATGTATGTGAGAATGAAAAGATAATTCTTTTTTATTATTAGGTATTTTCCTCATTTACATTTCAAATGCTATCCCAAAAATCCCCCATACCCTCCGCCCCCATTCCCCTACCCACCCACTCCCACTTCTTGGCCCTGGCGTTTCCCTGTACTGAGGCATATAAAGTTTGCAAGACCTGTAATGAGGCATATAAAGTTTGCAATGGTGTCGGTGTTTGGAGGCTGATTATGTGATGGATCCCTGGGTGTGGCAGTCTCTAGATGGTCCATCCTTTTGTCTCAGCTCCAAACTTTGTCTCTGTAGAAATAATAAAGAAAACCCAAAGTGAGACAACACTGGAGATAGAAACCCTAGGAAAGAAATCTGGAACCATAGATGCGAGCATCAGCAACAGAATACAAGAGATGGAAGAGAGAATCTCAGGTGCAGAAGATAAAAGATAATTCTTGTGGGAGGTAACTTTAAATTTTTATTTAAGCATTCCTATTTGCATAGAAGCATTATCAGGGTAGGCAGAATGGATGGTAAGTTGCTCTTTTGATTATTTTTTCTTGGAATTGGTTTGGTTTTGTTTGGGTTTTGGTAGGTTGGTTGTATTTTGTGGGGACATCATTTGTCTCTGTAGCTGCAGCTATCCTAGAATTTGTTGTGTCTACAAGGCTGCCCTCTATCTCAAGGAATCCTCCACCTCCTCCTCCCAAATGCTGGGTTAGAGGTGTGGGGCACCTTCCTGGATTCCTATCTGAGACCCTAAATTGTCTTTGTCCTTGATGTTACTAATAGAGTCTCATAGTAAGCTATTAGTTTGTATATGTCTGCATCGATAATGAAATTCCATGCTTTAGTTAATAGTTATATCATGATAAATTTGAATGTTAAAGACAAATGAGAAAAAAAAAATTTAGGTCACATGTTTTCTGTAGACAGCTAAGAGTAGCAGTGGTGATAGAGCAACAATAAATGAAAAAAAAAAAAGAAAAACAGCATGAGAGGCATAAAATGGTGAGGGAGAAAGAAAGATCTACTAAGAAACATTCTGGTCATTTAGTAAACAAGAGTTTACTAAACAAGGCAAAAGGCACTCAACTGTGTTACCAAGGTATCATGTAGGCTGTTATCACTTTTGTCTTATGGGATCTTACTGTATATAAAATTACTTAAAGACATATGCACAGTCACCAAAGAGTCATGAGGTGTGTACCATCACCTTCATCTATGCTGTTGGCTATGGTGACATTTATCTTTCTAATCATCACATCTTGTGTCTCTTCCTTGAATATTAAGTGACTTCTTGTTGACTATTTCTTTCTGTAAATTCATGATTACGTAAACTCATGGTGCTCATCTCTACATAGGCAGCTAAAATGAACAGTGTTTTACGAAAATTAGCTTTCTTTGTTCAGTATGGTATGGCATTCCAGGTGATCTAATAAATTTTCATTTCCTTATTTTCTAGACAGTACATACACCTTTCCTTCTACCTTCTCCCTCATAAATATACTTTCAAATACTATTAATTATATTCCTGTTTGACACTTTCAGATGTTTACATGATAATTTTTATTCACCATTACTCTCCCTTCTCTCTCCCCTCTTGATCTGTAAGGCTTCCCAACAAGCCCTTCCCACTACCCCTTCCCACTACCAAGTCTTCTTTCTGTGTGTGTGTCCACTGAGTTTAATAAAAATTAATTGCCTGCTCAGGTTATCTATGTATCAAGAACAACTGATCTGTGGCTACATAAAGAAATAAAATGACAATCTCTCCATTATCAACCTGTTGTCAGCAGTCCCTCTGGTAAGGTGGATCCATGGTGAGTCAAATCATGTTCATGTCTTGTACAGATATTCACACTTGTAATGATTTCATTAGAATATTAGCCCTGTAATGCCCAGAAGACATGTTTCTGTTATTCTTACATATATCTCTAACTCGGCTCTTACATTTTCCCCACTTCTTCATTGTTGTTCACTGAGCTTTTAAGAAGACATAGATGTCCAGTTTACTGGTCATACTCCACCATCACTTACTCTGGTCATTTTCAGTCATTTAATAGTTTCTAAATTAGCTGCAGTAAGAATCATCTCTTATGTAGGCTATGCACAGAATTAATATATGCATATGAAAATAAGTATTTAGAATGCATCTTCACATATGACTATTTAGGAGAATGATGGTAATATAAGCCCCGCTAGGGCCTATGGTCTACCAACAATATTTATGCTCCTCAAACAGCTTGGTATTTATAAGTGAAATCTTATTTTGATAAAAATTTCAATGTGAAATTAGTATCACTGATGCTAAGAAACTGTCTCAGTGGGTTAGGATGCTTGCTATACAAGCACTGAGACATGATTTTAAATATTCAACACCAACATAAACAGAAAGGCATAGCTGCAAGTGTCTAGAACCCCAATATTGTGGTGTAATGACAGGCAGCTTCTGGTCCATTTGAGGTTCTGGATCCTTTATTGGTTCATTTCCAAAGATGAGAGTTACAACAGAAGACACATCAAGTCTATCTCTGTGTCCTTCATGTTCACTCAGGGGCACATATATGCATATGTTGATTATATGTACCAGAAATACAGACATACACGTATGCACATGCCATTACATATACAACAATACATACAACAACATACAGAAACAGTACACACAGCAAACACACAAAGAGAAAACCATATATACATCCCTTTACAGAGCACAAAAACCATATACACTACACAGTCACATACCACAAACATACACATATACCACAAACTTATACCCTATTCTATAATATACCTATATAAAATTATCATATGTATACCACACACATAAACCTACACTTATATGCCCCATCTATATAATCTCTAAACTCTCACACATACCTTTCACACATATAAACCTCACATACATGTATATGAGATTTATATGCCACAAAGATATTTCAAGCTAATTGCACTATATGAGTGTGGAGGTTTGAATATGCTTGGCCTATAGGAAGTGCTACTATGAAGAGATGTAGTCTTGTTGGAGGAACTATATCACTGTGTAGGTGGCTTTCTAGTCTGCCTACACAATGCCTTGCAGACAGACAGACAGACAGACAGACAGACAGATACACACACACACACACACACACACACACACACACAGTAGTTAGTAACACTTCATACATGATATAGGCATTGGATCTTTATTTAGCATTTAACGTCTGCTATTGCTATAATGGTTTCATTAGTCATACATGACTTGTCTTAATAAGGGTTCCCGTTGCTGTGAAGAGGCACAACGACCAAAGCCACTCTTATAAAGGACAACATCTACTTTGGAGTTGACTTACAATTTCAGAGAGTCAGTCCACTATTATCATGACAGGAAGCAAGGGAGTGTGTAGGCAGACATGGTACTTGAGAGTTCTACATTTTGATATGAAGACAGACAAGAGGAAACTGACTCTTCCACAATGGGCAGAGCTTGAGCACTAGGAGTCCTCAAAGCCTGCCTACACAGTGATACACTTCCTCCAACAAAACCACATGTCTTAATAATAGAACTTCCTATAGGCCAAGCATATTCTAACCTCCACACTTCTGTAGTGTGAATAGCTTGAAATGTCTTTGTGTCATATAAATTTCATTTTATCCATTGTTCAGTCCAACTTATATTGAAAAGGCAGTGTTCTGTTGGGCTTCCACCCTGTTCAGTATCATGATAACAATTTGAATGTTATATTTTAATTCAGTGAAAATCTTCAAGTAGGTATTTTGTTATTGTTTTGTTTCGCTTTTAGTTTGTTTTGTTTTTAAATTCTTATGAAATATTTTGGACCAGTGATTCCAAGTACAGTAAATACTCTGATCTATTCATTCATTCATTCATTCACTCATTTTTATTAGATGAGTGCATGCATTTTTTTTTCATCTACTCCCGAGGATCCAGGTATCTAACTCAGATGTTCAGGCTTGACAGAAGTGCTTTTTGCCTACTGGTTCATCTCACTCACCCTATATAAACCTCTCATTTTCTAATGACTTCCTGCTATAACCAACTGTCCCATATGTCCCTGTCATGTTGCCACATATATAATTTGGATAAAACTAAGCTTCCAGCTTTAGACAGGGTATAAATTTCCAACTGTCTGTCAGCTGTCTCACTCTTGTGTTCCAAGGCCATTCATACTCTTAGATGAAAGTATGAATTTCATTTTTACATTTGCTGGCCAGAGCCACTTTAGTCTGTTCTGTGCTTTTCAATAGTTATGTCAGTCTACCTATAGACAAATTACCTGGCAACATTGGGAAACTCAAGTGTAGACTCACAATTAATCTGTATCCAAAGCTATCCTAATATTTTTAATTATGTATTTTTATTTTATGTCTATGTGTGTTTTATTTGCATGTGTCTGTGCACTGCATGCATGTAATATGTACAGTGGCAAGAAGAGAGGTTCACATTGCACAAGACTTGATAGTTGTGAGCCACAATGTGGGTGCTGTTTTTAACCACTGAATCATCTCTTGGACTCCCCAAACCTTCTTATTTACTTCACTTTCTGTAGTGAATTTTAACTTGATGTTGATATGAACTGGTGGAAAACATTGTTTGTAATCATATTCCAACCTGCTTCTTGCCAACACTTCCTCATTTTACCATGTCCCATGTTCTGATCATAAAACTTTTCACTGGGCATGGCATATTTGTGTATGCTCTTTTGTCCTTCTGGAGTGACTCTTTCCCATTTTAAAATGTGTTACTCATTAATACTCAAACTCAGTGATTCACTTTCTGTAACTCTATGAATGACCTAATGATATAGTGCTCTTTCTAAACTATTAGCCATTAAAACACATCATGATGACCTTTGCTTGCATATATTTCCTTCAGAAGGATTAAATTTTAATGGAAGGAGAATGCTTAAAAGTCTTTTATGTATATGGGTATAGAAACACACATACTCTATCCAACACATAATAAATACAAGCATTTGCTAAATTTTAAACAATGATGGTTTATGGCTGGATTTATGGGGTATTTTTCTTGAGAGGTTTGGCTTCCTTTCTTTTACCCTCTGTTACTCGCTTTCTTAATCAGGCCCTGTGCTTAGAGCCCACGTCACTTGTCCTCTAAATTTATTTGTATCCAACAGGTCTCGGGTTATTTTTGCATGTAGAATTTTAATCACCTTCAGCATTATTAAGCAACCATTACTGATGGCCTTCTATAATTTATTGTCTTGGATTTAACAAAAAAAAATAATATGTGGTGATTAGCAGTCCAAACAATGAGAGTTGATACTTCCACTCTGATCTTTTTGAGAAATTGACAGTAAAAAAAGTTAAATGTGCATATTCCTCTCATGAAGGGAGAGAACTGAAGCTTGCCCAAGAGACATTTATGTTCTGTTTGAGGCATAACACTGAGAATATGTAAGCCAAAGTACATGACATTTGATTTACATAAAACTCATTTTTGATTATTTTACTGCTTCCTACAATATTATCAGGAAATACCCATGTACTTACTATTTTGTAAATTAACTTAGGTATACAGGACTCCTTCCCAAGATGCATGTGTCTTTTCCTGCATGTGTCTGGTAATGTAAAGTGGATTATTTGCCAAAGGTCACCAAATACATGTAGATTTCTAGGCTCTATATTCTGAGACATGATGTAGTTTGGTCATGTAGAAATGGAGTTTTTATCTATAGTCTATTTCAGTACAATTTCCAGGCACTGAATGGATTTTCCCATGCCAGGCATACATCTAAAATGTTGAAGAGCCTGGTTGGGTTGCTGTGTAGTAGGGTGGTTGCAGATCCATTCTGAAAATACGATCCTTTCTAAGTAGAAGAAAAGGAAACAAACAAAACTAAACAAAACAAAATAATTCTGAACTAATGGAGTACGTTTTGAGTATTTACTTTGCCAAGTGAACTTTTCTAGGATTTTTTTTCAGAGACTATTATACTTATTCCTTATAGCAACTACATAAAATAATTATAACACATTGAATTGGGAGACAAATTTGCTCACAATAGATAAATGTTTTCACTGTCTGATTGATCCACACAAAGAGTTTATCTTACCCCATTGGATTTCTACAACCAGGATCTAGTGAGATTGCTCAGTGGGTAAAGATGCATTTATACCTGATGAATTGCTCTTAAAAAAAACAAAAACAAAAACAAAAAAACCTGTTTTTTTTTGTCTATAACAACCAAAAATAGGTTAATATTAAACTACCATCTATCTTAGACATTGGTATCAAAACTATCATGGTTTCAAAACAAAAGCCAGAACTATTTTGACAACCCTTCTATTCCAGCTTTTTACTCTATTGTTTTTCTTTCTTTGTTTTATTAGATATTTTCCTGGTTTCCCCTCCGAAAACCCCCTATCCCTTTCCCAAACCCCTGCTCACCAACCCACCCACTACTGCTTCTTTAAATGCTAGGGAATGGATCTCCCTAAGCCATTGTGCCTTACAGTGACTGCATTAGAATGAATATTTCTTCAAGTAGACTTATTCCTCCTGGAGAAGAAAATAATCTAAAATTTAATAGTGTTTAGTTAAGATTTCTACATCTTCCATAGTTGTACACAGTTTTCCAAGCAACATTGTTTTAAAATCTTTACATTTTACACTTGAGAGAGAGAGAGAGAGAGAGAGAGAGAGAGAGAGAGAGAGAGAGAGAGAGAGAGAGAGAGAGAGAGAGAGAGAGAGAGAACAATTCGTATGTAAAGATCAGAGGAAAACATTAGTGATTCTGTTTTCTCTCTTCCACATATGGGTCCTGGAGATTGAACTCAAGCCATGTAACATGGTTTGGCAGGAAGAGCCTTAACCTTCTGAGCCCTCTCTCCAGCCCCTCCAAACAATACTACTTACCACAATGATTTGCTGAGTACCTTGTGAACAACAAATTTATTTCACTTCATCAAAATCCTTCTCCAACGTCATCCATACTTGAAAACTTAACATGTTTAGAAATTCAATGTATAAGTAAGTTTTTTTTTATCTAAGTGTTCAAATATTTGAGTGTTCTAGTGACAAGGAAGCAGACAGATAGCTCAGCGTTTGGCATATGTTCTTTGCTAACTGCTACAGAAGCCAGCTGAGCAGTTGACATTTCCCCCAGTCACTGTCTTACATATGCTTCTATTAGACTAAAATCCCAGGTTGCACAGAACCTATTACTCATGCCCCAGTTGATTTCTTGAATCATAAAGCTGTATAACATTTGGATGCCTTAATTAGATGCTCTCCCTTACTGGAAGAACAATTTTAGTGTTTAAAATCAGAAGAACAACATCTAGACTGAAATGGATGGCTGGGCAATTTGTTCTTTACCTGTGTGGAAATGTAGAGAAGAAGAAAAACCAAAAAGTAGTAAAGGGTTCACATAAAGAAATGTTAACTCTTTCCTATTTTTATTGCTAAGATTTGATTTATTAAGTTACATGTTTTATTCTAAATCATAGATTCAATAAATCTTATTAGTTTATTAGTTGAAGATCTATCTTTTATGTCTTATCACTTAAAGTATTTAAAAGAAGTTATCAAAATAATTATATCATGAATCTTTAAGGAATCATTGCTAGATATTAGAGCTAGATAAAATAGATAAAACAATATTTTCATTTTGCTTAAACGTTTTGCTTTAACACAAGAGGATATAAACTATATCCCATTAATATCAAGATTTATCAATATATAGTGATTAGTTATGTTTCAGAGTGTATATGTCTTTGTATTTCTTCACCCAAAACACCTGATATCAACCAATTAGCAGTTAACTACAGCAAGGAAAAAAAAACATGTGTGAAAACAAACTAGAATAAATTATTCAGTAACAAATTGTTACAACTCTTTTTGACAATGTTACCTATGTGGGTGTGGGACTATGCTTGGCCCAGGGAGTGGCACTATTCGGATTTGTGAGCTTGGTGGAGGAGGTATGGCCTTGGTAGAGGAAGTATGTCACTGTTGGGCTGGGGTTTGAGACCCTCCACCTAGCCAGGTGGGAGCCAGCCTTGTCCTGTTTACCTTTGGAACAAGGTGTAGACTCTGAGCTCCTTAGCAGTGTAGAACACTTCCTCACGGACTACACTTTCTTCCTCCCCTCTCAGGGCCTAATTTGCTTGAGGCTGGTTATAGGTCTACAGGAAACTATTGGTGGGCTTTGAATAAATTCAGAATTGCCTGGCATTTTCTTCAGAGAAAGTCACTGCTGATTTATCTGACAATGAAGGATAACATAAGCCACAGATGTGTGCATGTATTTTAATAAGATGCTAAAAGGTAGTTATAAAGAGTTAGATGGGGATATTTAATATCTATATTGCCTACTAGATCCTTAAATTCCTGACTGTTAGAAATCTAACAATAGTTTTCTAATAATAATAATCTAATAATCTAATAGCAATACCTCAGGTAAAAAGGGCTGCATTTCAAGGGGTAGGGTTAAGGGCACTACTTCCTCAGGTGCGATAAACCCTTAAAAATCAGAGGAATCAAAGTTTTCAGCTTTGTTAGGGTCCTCCCACACATCTCCATCCCAAGGTATAGGATCCCATTTTTCCCCCAATTAATGCCTTGATTTTACTTGCTGACACCCTCTGAAACTGAGACTTGAATTTTTACTGTAATTTAGCCAACCTTATAAAGAGAGCTTTGGTTTGATTTTCTGCAGCTCAAGTGCTATGGCTGTGTAGAGAAGATTCTCTTCAAGGGCACACTTAGAAACCTTTAGATTGTTTATTTGCAGCTGGAGCCAGTCAACTTTATCATCCAGCTCATTCTGTTTCCTTATCAATTTATCCAGAGCTGCTAAGAGTAAGTAACAGGCCAGCAAAATCATTTTCCTTCTTTTCCCCCAAACTGTAGAAATTTTTGTGTACTGGTCATCTGAATCCATTGCCAGTCACAACTGATGGATCAAGACAAATCAAAGTTATTTTCTTCTTTAAGATTAAAATATAGTTTCCACCATGGACCTTAACATAAGCCACAGATATGTGCATGTATCTTAATAAGATGCTAAAAGGTAGTTATAAAGAGTTAGATGGGAATATTTAATATCTATATTGCCTACTAGATCCTTAAATTCCTGACTGTTAGAAATCTAACAATAGTTTTCTAATAATAATAATCTAATAATCTAATAGCAATCTAGTGTATTGCTACTCAGCACTTTTATATTTGTGAAGTGTAGCTTGTGGATACACCATTAAATATGTGCTGTATTAAAAACATATTGAGTTTATTTTCATCTTTTCCAATCATCCATCCTATGTCCTAATATTTAGGGCATAGTCTCCTAAACTTGAAATTCTACCCAAACACCTAAACATATTTATAAATGTGGTCTTCATTCCTCTGGTTTAGGATTAGTTTGCAAAGAAAAGAGACCAAATTAAGAACAAAATAAAACAAACAAACAAGCAAACAACAACAAAAAAAAACCTGAAACCTTTCTACAAAAACTTTCACAGAATCCCAGTGAGATACAAACCTTCTGGCATGTTCTGACATAAATCCAAACCATTGGGACTCTCTCTCCTCTCCCCACATCATGTTATTAGAAAATACAGTGTTTGTAATTGTACACAGCAGTTGGTAAACAATTTTAAAACTGAGCCTGAGGGAGCTAAAAGTGAAGAGCTAAGAAAATGTAATCGAATTAGAAAGAGCAGGGCTAGATGTTAACATTTGCAGAGATGAAATATTTTCATTGTAGTTAGAAAAGAATTGTCTGACCTGAGCACATTATGCTATACTGAACTTGGATAATAGAAATCTGTATTCCAAATTGTAGATTGTCAGTTTTACAAACCGTTCCAGATTTTAAGAAAATGAATAAATAAACAAATCTAATCCATTGTTTTAAATGTGTTGTGTAATATTTCCACATGGAACTGAGGAAGCCAGCATTTTATTCAAAATGATCCTGTAAAGGAGACATTTGAGTGCACAAAGCCCAGCACTAATGTACCCTGAAAGTGAGTTATGTTTGAAAATGTTAATTATATCTAGCAAATTTATGTTTCCTGCATTGCAGTTCAGACAGTGTTATCAGCATGGAGTGTCATCATTAGGAAGCCCTGGATTCTGGAAGGCTGCATTCTCAGGTCTTTATCTGGACTGATTGCTGTGCTTAACAATTGATTAGAGAACTCAGAGAGCTCATTTAAAGACAATAATAAAGAATATATATTCCTTAGCCAAGGGGAAAAGATCTGGAAAATAAAGCTAAGTTTTATTAATTTTATAGAGTCTACTGAGAGTTGTGTATATACCCTTGAAACTTTCAATATTAAAATAATAGGAAGATGGGTCAGCAAGATGGCTCAGAAGGTAAAGGTGTCTGCAGCCAAGCCTGGCAAATTTGATTTTAACCCCATGTCCTATGTGGTAGAAGGGAAGAATCAATTTTTTCCAAGCTGTCTTCAGATCTCATATGTGTACGCTGATACATGCAAGCACATATATACAATACTCAATCAATTAATAAATGTAATAAGGTCTTTTTAATATAAAATAATTGGAATGCCAGTTATTTTAATATCAGAGATAGAAAGAATAAAACACATATTTCTACTTTGGCCTGATATGAATGATACTTCAACATAAATAAATTGTTCCAGAATGATTTCATTTAAATATCCAAGTGCATCTTTGAAAGAATACTATCTATGGAAATTTGAATTCTTCAGAGACCACATAATGGATACCCATTGGGCTCTTTCTAGCCTGATGTAACAGAACATAGACATGCAAGTTTATAGATATTGTGACATTGGTTTAGGACAAACAAAATTTTAAAATATTTGATAAAAATAACGATTCCTTTCTGTATTGAACACACACATCATATTTCCTTGCCATCATACCTTAAATAGTACAGATAAACAGTATTTCTTTGACATGTGTATTGTATAAGGCATTATAGATGATCTACAAATACAAATGTTAGAAAATATATAGGCACACATATAAAGCACAAATGTTAAAAGCATCATTTTATAGATCAGACTTCATCACCTGATTTGTTTTACATGTGTGGACAAGTGGGGGTGGATGTGTAAGCCTTGCAACTGATCCTGTAGATTTCACAAAATGTGAGTCTATTGCAAAATTTCTCAACAAAAGTGGTCATATTAGCCTAATTGGAAAACCCAGTTGAACTGATAAGTTTGTTCTCACAGAAGGTAAGTGACTTCCAAAGATCATCGAAGCTATGAGGAAACAGAAACTCATTCTTTATTAATAGTATGACTGCTCTAGGATTTTCCATGTTAGGGATAATCTTTACTTTCGTCCTTCTTCAATCATCATGAATGGACAAGTTTTCCCCATGTTAACTATTCTACTTACAAAGTTGCATATATTTTTAAATACAGAAAAAATGCCATTTTGGATTATTTCCTAAATTTGTTTCTCTAAATTTGAAAGTAAGCTACTTTTCACTATTCACTAGGACTTCCCTCATGCTAGCTCCCATCTTTTTATATATAAAACTTTAGGCTTCACATGATAGTGTTTGTGGGCACAATTTTTTGGTTAGTTTCTCATCTAGTAAGAAGATAGAATCTATATTAATGGCCCCACAAAGACTTAAGATTTCTTGTATGCCATGTAGGAGATTCTCAGTGATATGAAGTATTTTACAGAAAAAAACTCTGAATGAAAACTTCTTTCAAAGACTTGCATAAGCTAGTTTACATGGGACACATTTGAGAAGCACACACACACAAGCACACACACAAGCACACACTAACTCTGTTTTATTTGGAAATCTTTTGCTTTAATGTCTTTTGCTTGTATGGTCTCCAGTTTTGTGATTTTGTGTTCGTGTGTGTGTGCGTGTATGTGAATGTGCATGTGTGTGTTTGAGAGAGAGAGAGAGAGAGAGAGAGAGAGAGAGAGAGAGAGAGAGAGAGAGTTTCTTGGACTTGTTAGTTTTGATCTTTTTTTTTTTTTGTTTTTTTCGAGAGTTTTGATCTTTTTGTTTGCATGTTTTAGAGAGGGAGAAAGAGAGAGAGAAGAGAGAATAATAGAGAGAACATAAAGTTGGGTGAAAAGGATATGGGGATGATTTGGGAGGGGTTGGAGGGAAGCATGATCAGAATATATCACACAACATAAAAAATTAAAACAAAACTTCTTGTACTTAGCTCTAACTTTACAATAGGAGTGTTTTGTTGTTCATTTTTTGGTTTGGTTTGTTTGTTTGCTTGTTTTTTTTTATAGGAAAGGATATTTACATTGTGGCTATCATACATGAGTATCCAATACTCTACTGACAGTGGTAATTTATGGTTGGATTTCAGACTCTTAATAGAAAACTCAGCCACTTTCAAAGCCATACATAGTAATTTGTGTTCTGTTTCATACAATAAAATATAGAGAACACCCTCAGTACATTGTCTCAATAAAATGTCAAGTCCAATATGCTGAGAAAGATGGAAAATATCATTTCATTTTGTTTATGACAGCCACCAAGGTTCATTTAAGTGAATATTTGTCCAATAAGAATCTCAACTTAGCTGGGATATAATGTTGACTTGAATAACAGGTTTATAAAGTAAAAAAGTATGAAATGGAATGGCTCACTCCATTGTAGAGGACAAAGCCACAGAGAATTGAAAAGTGAGAGCAAAACTGAAAGAGAACAGAGCCCAAATCCAACATCATGTGCTATACTAACAAAGTGTGTATGGGTCGAGCAGTAAGACCACAATGATGTATCAGTTCTCCATATCTGCTCGAACCCAGGGTCTGAAATAAGTTGAACACGACTATGACGTTTGCAGATGAAATGAAAAGTATTTCAAATAAGAAACAGGTAATTGTTATCAGAAGTTGACAGAGGAAGGGAGTCAACCAGTACCCCTGTGTTTGTAGACACCAAATATAGACACACTAATGGGAAAGGTTTACTGTTACAAGAGAGAAGGGTGCGGGAATCCTCTCAGTGAATGTTAGCACTGATAATCTGGAGGTATGCTATCTAAAAGTAATGGAGGGATCTGGCATGCCTGGTACAGTAAATAGGACTTTCAATGGTTGTTTTTCAGTTGCATGTGGGATAAAATAAGGGAAGTGCCTATAACTGAACAAGATCTGGCTGCTGTTGGACAGGGACAGTAGCTGTAAAGGAGCTTTGACTTCTTTGGTTTAGTAATTAGAAATTTGTCAACATGTGTCCTTTGTGCATTTAGACAGATGGTAACTTGAATTCATAAAATAGAAATGTTCTTCCCACCTTTGAATTCCTTCTTTTAAACATCCTGTAGATTTATAGAAATATGCACGTTTGTTTCAGAAATTCTTATAAGATAGGGGCTTTTGTGTTCATTGTTGTTAATTCAGAAAATCTAATCTAAACTCTCAACCTCTTTCTGACAATACCAAATACAGTTGCACGCTGCAGTAGGATGCCTATCTTGTCTGGCTATATAAACATAAAATATTCATGCTTAAAGTGTTTTCAATATCCAGATCTTAATGAAGATGATGGTGGTGGTGGTGGTGGTGGTGGTGGTGGTGGTGGTGGTGGTGATACACACTGGGATATGACATGTACTATTTCTGGCTTAAATTCTTCAGATATGTAAAAATGACACGATTATGTAATGTTTCTGAGAACTCTAGCATGGTTGAGAGGTTAAGATTTTTTTTTTTAATTCTAGAGCTGAAGGGGTTTGCAGCCCCATAGGAAGAACAGTAATATCAACCAATCAGAATCTCCAGTTTTCAGAAGGAGTAAACCACCAATCAAAGAGGACACATGGAGGAGTCATGCATATGTAGCAGAGGATGTACTTGTAGGGCTTCAATGGGAGGAGAGGCCTTTGGTCCTGTGAAGGTTCTATGCCTCAGTGTAGGTGAATGCTAGGGCAGGGAAGTGGGAGTAGGTGAGTTTAGGAGGGGGTATGGGATAGAGGTTTCAGGGAGGAAACCTGGAAAGGGGATAACATTTGAAATGTAAATAAAGAAAATATCTAATTAAAGAAAAAGATTTTTCCTTCTATTAGCTCTTCCAGAAAACAAACAAACAAACAAACAAACAAAAAACCAAAAAAACCAAAATCTCAATTTTGATTTAAAATAAAAAAGGTTTTTGTTAAAATTATTTTTAAATATCTTTTTTTTCTTTTTGTTTGTTTGTTTGGTTTTTTTTGTTTTTTTCGAGACAGGGTTTCTCTGTATAGCTCTGGCTGTCCTGGAACTCACTTTGTAGACCAGGCTGGCCTCGAACTCAGAAATCCGCCTGCCTCTGCCTCCCGTTTTTTTCTTTTTGTTCTTTTCTTTTTTCTTTTTTTATTAGATATTTTCTTTATATACATTTCAAATTTCAAATGCTATCCTGAAAGTCCCCTATATCCTCCCCCCTGCCCTGCTTCCCTACCCACCCACTCCTGCTTCTTGGCCCTGGCATTCCCCTGTACTGGGGCATATAAAGTTTGCAATACCAAGGGGCCTCTCTTTCCAGATCAAATACTTTTCTTTCTTTTTTTAATTAGATATTTTCTTTATTTACATTTCAAATGTTATCCCCTTTCCTAGTTTTCCCTCTAAAAGTCCCCTATCCCCTTCCCCTCCCTTTGCTCCCTAAACCATCCACTCCTGTTTCCTGGCCCTGGCATTCTCCTATACTGGGGCACAGAACCTTCACAGGACCAGGGGCCTCTCCTCCCATTGATGATCTACTAGGACATCCTCTGACGCATATGCAGCTAGAGCCATGAGTTTCTTCGTTTGGTGATTTAGTCCCAGGGAGCTCTGAACGTACTGGTTAGTTCATATTGGAGTTCCTTCTATATCGATGCAAACCCATTCAGCTCTTTGGGTTCTTTATCTAGATCCTTCATTGGAGTCCCTGTGCTCAGTCCAATGGATGACTATGAGCATCCACTTGTGTATTTACCAGGCATTGGCAGAGACTCTCAGGAGAAAGCTATATCAGGATCCTGTCAGCAAGCTCTTGTTGGCATGTGCAATAGTGTCTGGGTTTGGTGGTTTTTTGGAATGGATCCCCAGGAGGAGCAGTCTCTGGATGGTCATTCCTTCAGTCTCTGCTTAGAACTTTGTCTCTGTAACTCCTTCCATAGGCATTATGTTTCCCCTTCTAAGAAGGAGCTAAGTATCCATACACTGGCGTTCTTTCTTCTTGAGTTTCATGTGCTTTGCAAATTGTATCTTGGGTATTCTGAGCTTGTGGGATAATATCCACTTATTAGTGAGTGCATATCATGTGTGTTCTTTTGTGATTGAGTTACCTGTCTTATGACACAATCCTACAGATCCATCCATTTGTCTAAGAATATTGTTTTCCAAAAATTTATGAAAAATTTCTTTTTTCTCTATATAAAATATGATGGTTGACATAGTTAAATTTAATTAAAAAACAAATATGCAAAAGCAGATAATAATAGATTTGAAATATTGAAAAATGAGAAAATATTAGTCATTTGATAATTGACTATAGTCTTCTGAAAGAATCTATGAGATTCCTGTCTACATAGGCTGATATATTGAGGCAGAGAGTATAATAGTCATATCTCCAGACTTAAATGCTGAATAATGTTGGTGTTAATTTACATAAATCCTACAGGACAGCCAAGGGTAGTATAGCATCATATGAATGAAGAGTGAAAGACTGAAGATGCCTCAGCTTCTTCAGGAATTTCTCCATTATTTGTGTCAGTACTGAATGAATCCTTAACAATTGTTTTAATCAGTGTTTCTGTTGCTGCAAAGATACAACATGACCATGGCAACTCTTTTTTTTATTAGATTTTTTCTTCCTTTACATTTCAAAAGCTATCCCCTTTTCTAGTTTTCTCTCTGAAAACCCCCTATTCCCACACCCTCCACCTCCTCCCCAACCCATCCACTCATACTTCTTGGCCCTGGCATTCCCCTATACTGGGGCATAGAATATTTGCAAGACCAAGGGCCTCTTCTCCCATTGATGGCCAACTAGGCCATCCTCTGTTACATATGCAGCTAGAGACATGAGTCCCACCATGTGTTTTCTTTGATTGGTGGTTTAGTCCCAAGGGCTCTGGCAGTACTGGTTAGTTCATATTGTTACTCTTCCTATAGGGCTGCAGACACCTTCAGCTCCTTGGGTACTTTCTCCAGCTCCTTCAATGGGGACACTGTGCTCCATCCAATAGATGACTGTGAGCATCCACTTCTGTATTTGCCAGGCACTGGCAGAGCCTCACAAGAGACGGCTATATCAGGGTCCTTTCAGCAAAATTTTGCTAGTGTATGCAATGGTGTCAGCTGAGAGCTCTACATCTGGATCAGCAGGCAGCAAGAAGAGAATGAAATACTGGGATTGAATTGAACATCTGAGACCTCAAAGCCAACCCTCAGTGACACACTTTTTCCAACAAGGGCACACCTCCTAATAGTGACACTCCTTATGAGCCTATGGGGACCATTTTGATTAAAACCACCATGCCAGTTTTAATAAATTCTAATCATTGAGGAGGGCCATGTATTAATCATGATCCTAAGACTAATTTTAACAGTACCAAAATAGTGCTTAAACATCACTTTATTTCTAATTCATTTCTTCATTTTTTTTTAGATGAGACAACACAAGAGATAAGAGACAACGTGAATTATCCCCCAATATATTGTCAGAGTTGGATTTGCTTGGTTCTTGAGAGCACTATCTTCAGAAACAATTTGTTATTTAAGCAGAGTTGGGGACTAGTTCTGTGGCACAATGGTCACGCAGTATGAAACACACACACATACACACACACACACACACACACACACACACACACACATACTTTCTCTGTCTTTCTGCCACTCTGTCTTTCTGCCACTCTATCAAACATAGAAATGATAATAATGGATTCAACTTTAAGAAGGAAATCTTAAGTAGCTATGAGAGTAAAGAGTAAGGAAACAATTAAAAGAAGCTAGGAACTAAGGTTTTTATTTTTATTTCACACTTTCATTTGCATTTTTAATTGATTCAGCCAATAATGCAATCTACATGTACTCTGCATAGATGTTAGAGACACAGCCCTAAAAATAAATATAGAAAATGTCATCTCAGATATCATCTTGCTGACATTTATTTTATTGTCCTTTGTGTCAACTTAAAATTATGTATGTACCTTTAGAATGGTTTCTAAGATAAAGAAAAACAATAGCCAAAGGGCAATGATGAAGAAGTTGAGTGAGGAGGGAGAACATTGCTGACAGATGTATTCTTAGGACATTCCTTGAAGATACAAGTGAGCAGATGTTTCTGGGAAGAGCAGGTGATTCAATCAGTCATTATTCAATAAATACTGCTGACCAAAAGTTTCCAGGAACTCTTTTGGATTTGGGACTCTTAAGATTATAAGATTATGTTTGCATTTCTTCAGAAATTTACCATCTTTACTTTTTAGAAGTTCATTATAATTTGTAGTATTTCCCAGACATCAAGGTAGCTCTGCCAACTTTCACTTAGAGTTTATCACTCTGTGTTAGGAACATATATCAGCACAGAAGCTTTGTAATAGCTTATCTTGGACTTGGTCCTACCTTGAAGCTCTTTTTATATGAATAAAATAAACATATCTGAAAATATCTCACCTTTTAAAATCTTTCATAAGGGGCTGTAAGAGAGCCAAGGGATTTTTCTGGCAACAAAAACATCTTTCTCAAAAATATACACGTGCATCTTTTAATTTATTCAGGCGGTAACAAATTAACAACCTAATAAAAAAGACATGATTTTATCACTTATTATTTTTGTAAGTAACAAGGCTAAAATTGATATCACTGAGTTTATTAAACAAAAGTGTTGGCTGGAGTGTTTACATTTCTGATGGATCCAAAAGGAGTCTTTTTTTTCCTCTCACTTGATTTGTTGTTCAATTTATGGAATTCAATCTTCTTTTCATACTATTTTATTAATTAGTATTTTGATCCTCCTGTCTTCAATTGTAAGAATATTTTTTGTCATATTATGTTTAAAGAATTAGTTCAGGATCCCTAATCATGTCTTCAAAGCCTCCTTTTACCATTAACATAATGTGTTCACAAGTTCTCTCAATTGAAATATGGACATTTGCATGACAATTATTCAACCCATTATAATCTTCTATGTGCCCCAGAGATTCATAATTGTCTTATATTAAAAATTCAATTATCATACCCCCAAATTCTTAACTTTATAGCACAGTCTTCTTACTATTATCAGTTGAGTCTAAAGTCATGCCACCTAAATGATTCAGGTTTCCAAAAAGATTTGAATTATTAGAATTCTGGAGGAAATTTTCATTTTTTTTTCTTCAGTCTTGTGAAATTGGAACATAATTAACATAGCATAAAAACTGTATTAACTTGAAAGGACTATCAGATATAGACATTATCATTCTTAGGAGCAAAGTAGACACTACTCCCAGGCAACTATTAAAAACAAACTGAATTCTAGAAAGTTTCTAAAGCTGGAATTATTCTATTTCAAATCTCTTCTTTCTGGGTCTGCCCTTTGGGTCTATGGTTCTTCCTTATAGGGAATACTTACTTTGTCTAGAAGACAAGAAGGGTAAAAATATTTGCAGATGAATAGTTTTGTCAGCCTGTTCCCTTGACCATAGTCTTAGGGAAATCAATAAGTTTCTCATGCTTAAATCCTCCTCTGATCCTTTATGGGCAAACTTTCTGTGTTAAGCTTCTGTGACGGTATCCAGGTACAATGATTCTTCTGTGTAGTATCAGGAGTTCATCCCATTAGTTAGTGTGCAATTATAAACCTTTTAAAAATGCAACAAGAGCAATATAGTTTCTTGCTCTTTTGAACTTTTAGATTTGGACCTTATCACTTGCTTCTGCTCATCTTTCTCCATCTTTAACAATGAGCAGTTATTACCATCAATGACTACTTAAACCTTTCCTAAAATATGTCATAGTAATATTGACTGTATCTTCAAGGCTTTTATGGTCTCTGATTATTCTGACTTTGTCTTCTACATTTAAGGTTCTTGGGAATTCATTGAGCCTACCTAGGTTATCCAAGTTACTACTCATAATACGTTATAGGCTAGCAAATAATAGTTCCAACTGCAGCTTTAATTCCCCCTTGTTATGTACCACATATTCATTGGTTCTTTAGTGTTAGAACATGGAAATCTACTGCAGATGATAATTCATTCTAGTGCACTGTTTAACTGTCAGTGAGTAATGAAGTACAATTTTAATTTACTTTGGAGAGTTCTTAGTTCACTGTTGCATATTGTAAATGCAAATGTACATAAATTGAGTTTAAAGAAGCAGGTAAGAAAGATATCAGCTTTATGAAAAATGTAAATTAGAATATGCTCATATAATGCAGCTTTTCTTCAGTATAGAACACAGTAACCTAGACTTTCTGCTTATTCTCTAAAGTAAATCCTGCTCTTGGGACTTTGACTCATCGCTGGTGGGAAGATATACCACTGTAGTCATTGCTGAAACTAAATCAGCATCATCTGAAAAAAATGTATAAGTATGTTCTATGATAATAGAATTTCTGCTCCAAGAACATAAAACAAATAAATCCATGCTCTGATCCATAAAGAGTATGTACAAGGGTATTTCTCATACTGCATTTTATGTGGCTGGGAGCTAGAGGCAGCCTGTATTGTCAATGTGATAGTGGAGGGATGGAAATGTGGTAAATAATGAGGTGAACAGGAGAGATCTGTGAAGGAATTAAGAACAATGATCATTTACAAGGCAAAATTAGCATACAGTCTGCAAAGCTTACTGCTGCAGATTATAATTTATACAAATGTATAAATAAATCACTGTGCATTTTTCAAGAAAATATTTGGAGACCTATAACAAACACATATAATCAGTTTTATTTTGAATAAATTGTTTAACAAGCATGATTGTCAGCATATGAGACAGTAAAGTTCTGAAAACCTGCAAGCAATGGCAAAGTGGGAAAGAGAAAAGAAAAATAAGAAAATGAAAGAAATCAAAGGAAGGCATTTACAGATGCATGAAATGAAAACAATTTCAACATTGGGAAGTGGAGAGATATTTCAACTTTTAAAAGTATTTTGCTGGTCTTTGTTTCTCTGTACTCACATCAGGAGGGCTCAGGGTATTCAATGCTCGCTTCTGGCCAGTATCTTCACATATAAGCACACACACACACACACACTCACTCAAACACACACACACACACACACACACACACACACACACAGAGAGAGAGAGAGAGACAGAGAGACAGAGAGACAAAGAGAGAAACAGAGAGAGAAAATGGGGGAGAAGCAAAAGGGAAGGAGGGATAGTGGAAAGTACAATTAAACTGAAAATTTTGGTATACTTTAAAAAATATTTATATTACGTTTTGACATTATAATTAAATCGACTCCCCTTCCTCCTTCTGAACCTTCATATATATATATATATATATATATATATATATATATATATATATATATATTTCTGATGAATGCAATCCAGGAGAAAACATATTGTTAAGGTCCTATAATTTATATCACATTTCCATAATCTATGATACATGATATAGATAGATAGATAGACAGGCAGACAGACAGACAGACAGACAGACGGATGGATGGACGGATAGATAGATAGATAGATAGATAGATAGATAGATAGATAGATCGATCGATCTTAGGATCTGTTTCTTAGTCAACTGTATTGGCCAAATTAGAAGTTCTGGTTGGAAGGTACAATTCATTAGTGATAGCTTACAGGCTACTTGCATACCTGCACACACATAAGTACTAGGTATTCATCAGGGTGATTCAATTACATACTTCTGTTGAGTAAGAATCAAATTGAGCAAGTATAGGTGGTAACTTTAAAGAGATATGGGAATTCTAAATGAAAATATGTCTTAAAAAAGAAAATATGTCTTATAGTTAATTCTATATCACCATATTCATTATACTTTTTAAATTCTTTTTTATTAGATATTTTCTTTATTTACATTTCAAATGTTATCCCCTTTCCTAGTTTCCCCTCTGTAAACCCCCTATCCCCTCTCCCCTTCCACAGCTCAACAACCCACCCACTCCCATTTTCTGGCCCTGTCATTCCCCTATACTGGGGCATAGCACTTCACAGGACCAAGGGCCTCTCTTCTCATTGATGACCTAGGTCATCCTCTGCTACATATGCAGCTAGAGCCCTGAGAACAACCATGTGTTTTCTTTGTTGGTGGTTTAGTCCCAGGGACCTCTGGGGTACTGGTTAGTTCATATTGTTTTTCCTCCTATGGGACTGCAAAATCCTTCATCTCCTTGGGTACTTTCTCTAGCTCCTTCATTAGGGACCTTGTGTTCTGTCCAATGGATGCCTGTGAGCATCCATTTTTGTATTTATCGGGCATTGATGGAGCCTCTCAGGATACAGCGATATCAAGCTCCTGTCAGCAAGCTCTTATTGGCATCCACAGTAGTGTCAGGGTTTGTTGGTTGTTTATGATATGGATCCCCAGGTGGGGCAGTCTATGGATGTTCCTTCCTTCAGTATCTGCTCCACACTTTGTCTCTGTAGCTCCTTCTACGGGTATTTTGTTCCCCCTTCTAAGAATGGGATTTCAGAGCTTCTGGGCTAATAGCCACTTATCAATGACTGCTTATCATGTGTGTTCTTTTTTGATTTGGTTGCCTAACTTAAGAGGTTATTTTCTAGTTCCATCCATTTGCCTACGGATTTCATGAATTCATGGTTTTTAATAGCTGCATAGTACTTCATTGTGTAAATGTAACACATTTTCGGTATCCATTTCTCTATTGAGGGACAACTGGGTTCTTTCCAGCTCTTGGCTATTATAAATAATGCTGCTATAAACATAGTGGAGCATATGTCCTTATTACATGTTGGAGCATCTTCTGGGTATATGCCCAGGAGTGGTATTGCTGGATCTTCCAGTAGTGCTATGTCCAATTTTCTGAGGAACTGCCTAAACTGATTTCCAGAGTGGTTGTGCCAGCTTACAATTTCACCAGCAATAGAGGAGTGTTCCTCTTTCTCCACATCCTCATCAGCATCTGCAGTCACCTGAGATTGTGATCTTAGCCATTCTAATTTGTGTGAGGTGGAATCCCATGGTTTTGATTTGCATTTCCCTGATGATTAAGGACATTGAGCATCTTTTTAGGTGCTTCTCAGACATTTGGCATTCAACAGTTGAGAATTCTTTGTTTAGCTCTGTACCACATTTATAATAGGATTATTTGGTTCTCTGGAGTCTAACTTATTGTGTTCTTTGTAGATATTGGATATTAGCCCTCTATTGGTTTTAGGGTTGGTAAAGACCTTTTCCCATTGTGCTGGTTACCCTTTTGTCTTATTGACAGTCTCTTTTGTGATATAGAAGCTTTATTTTTATGAGGTCCCATTTGTCAATTCTTGATCTTACAACACAATCCTTTGATGATCTGTTCAGGAATTTTTTCCCTGTGCCCATATGTTCTAGGCTCTTCCCCACTTTCTCCTTTCTGTTTCTGTGTCTCTGGTTTCATGTGGAGGTCCTTGATGAACTTGTACTTGAGTTTTGTACAAGGAGATAAGAATGGATCAATTCATGAATCTCACCATGCTTTCTTTAGTTGGTCCCAGGGAGCTCTGGGGGTACTGGTCAGTTCATATTGTTTTTCCTCCTATGGGGCTGCAAACCCCGTCAGCTCCTTGGGTACTTTTTCTAGCTGCTTCATTGGGGACCTTGGGCTCCATCCAATGGAAATCTTCCTTCTCATCTATATCTATTATCCTTAGCTTTGGTCTTCTCATTGTGTCCCGGATTTCATGAATGTTTTAGGTTATGATCTTTTTGCGTTTTGCATTTTCTTTGATTGTTGTGTCACTGTTTTTACGGAATCTTCTGCATCTGAGTTTCTCTCTTCTATCTCTTGTATTCTGTTGCTGATGACTCCTGATTTCTTTCCCAGGATTTCTATCTCCAGAGTTGTCTCTCTTTGTGATTTCTGTATTATTTCTACTTTCAGTTTAGATCCTGGATGGTTTTCTTCAATTCCTTCACCTGTTTGGTTGTTTTTTTCTATGTCTTTAAGAGATTTTCATTTCCTCTTTAAGTGCTTCTGTTTACCTGTGTTCTCCTGTAATTCTTTAAGGGAGGTATTTAAGGGAGTCCTTCTTAAAATCTTCTACCAGCATCATGATATATGATTTTAAATCTGAATCTTGCTTTTTTTTTTTTTTGGTGTGTTGGGGTATCCAGGACTCGCTATGGTGGGGGCACTAAGTTCTGATGATGCCAGGTAGTCTTGGTTTGTGTTGGTAAGGTTCTTGTGTTTGCCTTTCACCATCTGATAATTTCTGTTATTAGATGTTCTTGCTGTCTCTCTCTGGAATTTATTCTTCCTGTTAGTCTGTATGCCTCTGTCAGAACTCCTGGGAAACCAGCTCTCTCCTGGCAAGTCCAGTGCATAGAAGGCTGTGAAAAAGTCCCACCTCCTGGGTGCAGAGGGAAGCAGGTGGAACCCTCTTCTAGCTGTTCGTATGCTTCTGCAGCCTGTGTGCTCCTGAGTGGTCCTGTCTTAGAGAGCTACCAGAGAGAAAATGATGGTCTCACCCGAGTTTTGGGGTCAGACACTTCCTTGAGGTAAGCTCTCCCCTGGCAGGGAAGGTGTACAGAGGGCTGCAGAAAAGCCCCACCACTTGGGTGCAGATATAGGCCCGTAGGACCCTGTACCAGCTGCTCTGCCACTTCTGTGGCCTGTGCACTCCTCTTGTTATACTTTTACTATATGCACAACATCATATTTTGTAATTCCTTCTATTTTCTGGGTTCCTTAAAAACTTAAATGGGTCCTGGGGTATAAAACACTTTTGATGTTGTTTTTATTTTTCAGTTGTGTTCCTATATTACAAATATTGTTGTTGTTTTTTTTTCTCACTATGATCTGAGCTTTATATGTATATTATAAATCATTTGGCAATAAGAGAGTAAAGATTAGACTACAACTTTGTTCTTAGGTTCTGAAAACAGTGAGGGGTCTTTTTGACATCACTGTACCTTGTTATGGTACTGCCCTGTTAGAACCTGTGTTTGAGACAATGGAGTGATGAACAGCTGTGACTAGACTTCATATTAATCATTAGGGACTTGCTAACTTCTGTATCCAGGTCTCAGACTCATCATACCTGGTCTTCTGAAGCAATTGCAGCCCATAGTCTGCTTGTTACCATCTTTGGTAATTCACAGCTTCCACAAAGACTCATGTCCACAGACTGTAATCTGATGAGAATGGAGATAATTATCATGTATCAGAATATAAACAAACTTTTGTATTTTTCAAATTAATAAAAGCAAAGAGAACCAATAAGCCTTGTATGTTGTAATAGACAGGTAAAACCACTCATATACAGCACTATGAAAAAGTGGACTCTATTCTTTTT
Organism: Mus caroli; assembly: GCF_978045245.1. NCBI lineage: Eukaryota > Metazoa > Chordata > Mammalia > Rodentia > Muridae > Mus > Mus caroli. The sequence goes on along the minus strand of NW_028227262.1, from coordinate 74,989,175 downwards.
CGGTTTACAGAGAACTAAGTCAGCATTGAGGATATATTTTCTAAATGGTAGTTTACATTCTAATTTTTGCAGGTTTTTGTTTCTTATTAGAAACTTGCCAAGGCTTACTCTCTTGATGCTGTGCTTAATTCATATCACATTACAATATGAAATAATAATCAATGCTAAAAGTTCATGTCAGAATTAGTATTTGATGTTATGTGCAATTATTCTAGATTTACTGAAAATCTACTCTCCTAACTGAAAAGCAAAAGTAATAGTGCTCCCAATCAGTATATGTGTGTGTTCACATGTGTGGATGTGTGGATGTTTATGTGTATGTGTGTATGTAAGTGTGTCTGTCTGCCTGTTTGCCTGTGGTTTCTTTGAGGCTTCATGGATGTATTTTACAGATTTTTGAACTTGTTAAAGTTGTCAAAAAGTATCTGAGGTATGTGAGAGAGAACAGAGGAAGATAAGGATGACAGGAAAGAATCAGAAGGTAGGGAGAGAAAGAGAGAGGAAAAAGTGAATGAGACATTGAGGGAGGGAAGAGGGATTGAAAGATCTGGAGGGAGGAGGGGATTAAGAAAAAGAGAGAGGAGAGAGGAATATCAGAAGGAGTAAGAATGGGAAAGCCAGTTAGGGAAATGTTTTGTTTATTAAATTCTAAAGAGGAAAGTTATTTAAGAATCTCAGTGGTTATTTTATTTATACTTTCTCAAAAATTAATTTAAAACAACACAGGTAAAAAGGAAACAGAAAACGTTGGTTAAAAAATAGAGATTAGTGATTAACATATGCATACTTCTGACAGCTGATTACTGATGCAGTCAATGGGATATCTTGAGGAAAAATATGACATGGACCACCTAATTTCAGGTCCATGAATTATTAAAACTTCATTTTTATTTAGCATAGTTCCTCAGAGAACAAACTCTGTGAATACTTTGGCCTTGTTGATCAAAAAAAAAAAAAAATGTCCCTCATTTACATCAACTGCTCTAGTCAGAATGCTTATGGATATTTTTTTCTGTTCCCTGGGTCAGAAATTGTTCTTTTAAGCCCTACCTAGTAACTTGACTTGTTTATACATTAAGATTGTGAATTTTACAAGTAATTGAGATTGTTTAAACAGTGGTGGGACACACTGCAATGAACAGTACTCATTACTGCATAGAAGAGTAGGTTAATGTCAGACTTAATGCATGAGACAAGTTGGTGGTGAGAATGAGTCCAGGAATTCAATAATCAATTTTGAAAGTTTATTTTACCAGTAACCTAAAGTATCCACATACCCAACACTACTTCCCAAAGATGATATCACTGAACATAAACTAATTCAATATCAAGTTCTGAAAACAAGAGAAAATTTGAAGCAAATTTTCAAAACCTCTGTTTCCATCGCACTATGTTCTTATACTTCAATATTAGAAAAACAAATTGCTTTTTAAAATATTTGTAGTGTTTAAGTAGGTAATGTATACATAATTAACTTTTATATTACAGTGAGGTATATTAGTAATTCTTGATTAGGAAAAGACTTGACTTCTTTATGCACTATTGACTTGATTAGGTCAATAAACATCTAATTTTAATTGTGTGTGTGTGTGTGTGTGTGTGTGTGTGTGGTATTTGAACACATGCTGAGACCATTAGTTAGTATTGGGCAATGTCCTTAATTTCTATCTACCTTACTCTTTGTAGATACGATCCTTTGTTGCATTTGGAGTACATAATTCAACTATTGTAGCTGTCCAGTCAGCTCCATTGATCTGTCTGTCTTCTCTCCTGTCTCCTCTCCTGTTGCTATGATTACAGATGTATACTGCCTTGCCATGCTTGGCATTAGTTCTCAGACTGGAATGCAGATGTGGCAAACCATGTAGCTACTGCACTGTCTCTCTCTCTCTCCCAAGTTTACTATGTTTTCCATATATTTTACCAATAACACAAACCCTTGAAAGTGGGAATACTGTGATAACATGATTGACAAGATAATGTTCATCTTCACTTTACATAAGAACTTACTTGAAAGGAAGGGGTTTCATTTGATAACTCCCATGAATGCTTTCATTTAAAGGATTATAGTGTTGTTGGAAATGCAAAGCTTTGTAAGTACAAAATAAACTTTTTGTTTGTTTCTGCACAAAGCACTATTATCTTTGGAAAGAATTGCCATCTAGAGAGTCTGAGAAAACACAGCTGAGGTGTGGAGGCAACAGTTAATGAGAGAATGTTGGGAAGATAAATGTAACTGAAAGAGAAGACACTGCTGCTTTTGACCCCCAATATTTGAAGTACACTTCATATATAAAACCTAGAGGTCTTTATGGGACTGCTTTTAAGTTTCTTTTACATATGATAGAAATAGATCCATTGGTTTGCAATCGGTAACTGTTTTATTTGAAAATCATTTTAAAAATTGAAACCATTTTCTATGGTAATGAAAATGTAGAGGGGTTGTATATTGCCTCCCATGAAGTGTCATCTTAGGTTCATATCTTGAATAGCATGTATTTTTACCACTGGGGACATCCTTGTCTTCACAAACGTGAACCCCCTCTATGGCCCCTGGCATGGTATAGCTTATTTTATAGATGAGAAGACGTCCTGTGTTTTGGTCAAAAATACTGAGTTATAAAGAAATGAAGCCAGGATTTAATTATAAGTCTCTCTTTCTCAAGTTTATGTTTATTCCAACATTCTATATAGCATTTGATGTTGAGGACAGTGTTGACTTTTGCAGACTTGCTTGACATGTCTAGTCAAGTGTGAAACAATTAAATTACCTAGGTACATTTGTACAGAACTCACCCTGACTGAAAACTGAAGCTGACAGAGTGCATTATTAAATCCATCTACCATTTCCCTCCCATTATCTACCAACATGTCAAAATATACAATTTGCATTGCTCTCTATTCTTCCCTTCCATGTCAACTAGAAGTTTTTAATGCCCTTATGTTACATTCAGCATTTTAATGTGGCTATTAAGTCATTAATGAAGATCTTTTGTGGCTTTTCTTTTCTACTCCTGTCTTGCTTGTAACAACTTCTCTTACCTCTCCCTTTAGATATTTTTAGGTGGCCAAGTATGAGATGAGATATAAGGTATTTGGATAATCTGGCAGTAAAGAAGCAAAATAAACACTCTTTTCTGCTCTTATCTTCTGCTGTGCTTATCATGGAACTAGTTTACTTAGTAAAAGATTTGGAGGGTGAAGTTGAGAGCCTTAAGCATTCAGAAGTGAGAGTCCTTAGAAAATGGTCTAAGCGTTTAGCCCTGAAGATGATCAATGAACTACATCTTTGATAGTACCAAGTTTTCTTGCTTTGATGGATTTGTGAAATTGTACCTAATATCAATATTCCTGTGATTCCATTTGTCTTAACTTTCATTTGTAAAAATAAAGGCATAGAATGGTAGTATATTAAAAATCTAATCTGACCATCTCATTCTGACTATCAAGTAATAGACTACAAATTTGTTGTTTGTCTCTGTTATTTCATGAAGCTCCTTTTAAAATTGTGACATTGAATTGCCACGGAACCATGAAAGCATACCATTGCTGTAAGGTTCAGTTTCTTTAAAATTTGCAAGTTCTTTTAATTCTAGGACCCCAGGATTGGGATGAGAAATCATGTCCTGAATACTTTGTCCCACTTGGTTAAAGGTTGACAGAACCATGGACCTTGGATGTTGACCCACACTGTAGCCTGCTTAAGGCCTACTCTGTTGAATAACTCATATTAAATGAGGCTAATGCACGTGTTCAGGAAGGAAAAGACAAAGCATTTTTCTTCCTGACTAACATCATTTTTCCACTTGGCCCTGGGGTAAAGTGGAAATTTCTGGTTTCTTTGGAGGATCAGTACTGTCATGTGATGTTTTCCTTGAAGCTGTCTTATGAGAGGATGTTTTGCTGAAGCAAACACGAGAGGTTGTTTTTTTGGAACAGACATGTGGTGTTTTTCTGGAAGCTGTCTTGTGAAAAGGCCTGTTTAGAAAGAATTTAAATATAATCCCAGACAGTGAGAGGACACTCCTGCCTTGGTGTGACTTGCAACACTTTGTTAGTCTTCATTGACCTTCACTTTTTCTGGCTTAATTGAGAGAAACACAGAGGGAGCTCCTCATGGTATTCCTATTCCAGTGGCTGCCCCTTGTTCTTTCCACTGACTTCTGCCAATTCAGCAGAGCCTTGCAGTTTCTTCTGGATAGAGTTTCTTCTGCTGTTACTGAAATGTGTTTGGTGTTTGCTGATTGGACTGGATTGCTGCTACTGATTCATGTTTGATATCTTGCACTGGGCTGCTGATATCCTGACAATGAAGACTGATATTACCTCTAAAGAACTACTTCTAAACAGGTCCACATAACCTTGTCCTATTAACTGTGCTTATTAAAGTAGGATTTTTTAAAAAAATCTAAGCCTATATGGGAATGCTTGTGGGAGTGGGCTTTGGAAGAGCTTCCACTTAACTGCCTAGAAGCCAGTCTTCTCCCGTTTGCCTTTGGAACAAGATATAGAACTCTCAGCTCCTCCTCTGTTATTCCTGTATTGACTCTGCCGTGCTTCTCACCATGAGGATAATAGACTGAATCTCAGAACTTTAAACCTAGCCCCAATTATATGTTGTCCTTTATAAGAGTTGCATTGGCCATGGTGTCTTTTCACAGCAATGGAAACCCTAACTAAGACAGTGTTTCAGAATTTGTTATGGCTCTCACAACTGCCAAAAGCTTATACAAGGCTGAATTCATGCAGTCTTGGGTCTCTTTTTTTACTTCCTCTGTAGGATTTTGCAAATTAAAAATATATGATGGATTTGGTTTTAATTCACATCATGTCCCGATCATAGACTCCCTCCTTCCTTTCTTCCCAGTCCCATCCTTAAAAATCCTTTCCCTATTATTTCCTTCTCCTCTTCTCAGAGAAACGGAAGCACCACTTAGGGTACCACCCTGCCCTGGGACACCAGTTGCATCTTGCATCCTCTCCAATTGAGGCCCAACCATGCAGTTCAAGTAGGAAGTAAGGTGATCCAATGGCAGCAAACAGAGACTGAGAAAGCCCCATTCAACTTGTTAGGGGAAACACATGAATGACAAGCAGCACATTTGCTACTACATGTTCCTTGGTTGGTGGCCCAGGCTCTCTGAGCCCCCAAGATCTCAGGTTAGTTATGTGGTGTCCTTAACTCCTCTGACTTGGATCACTTCTATCATCCACTCTTATACAATACTCCCTGGGCTCTGTCAAATGTTTGGCTGTGAATCTCTACATCTGCCTCCATCTGCTGCTGGATGACATCTCTCAGGAGGCAGTTATACTAGGTTCCTGTTTGCAAGCATAGTAGAGTTCATTAATAGTGCCAGGGGTTGGCTCAATCACATGAGATGGGACTCAAGGGAGGGCAGTCCTTGATTGTCTATTTTCTCAGGATCTGCTCCATCCTTATCCATGAACATTTTGTAAGTAAGTCAAATGTTGGGTTGAAGGTTTTGTAGGTGCATTGATGTACCCTCTCTCCTCTGAAAATCCTTCTTTGCCCCAGGAGGTGGCCATTTCAGTCTCTATGTATCCTTCTAATAGGAATATAAGATAGGGACACCTCCATAAACTCCTGGTAACTTCTTCAATCCTAGGCTTCCAGCTAGTCACAAGAGAGGTCCCCTATTTTCTATTTATACTCCTAGGACTTCCTCAACCCCTCCTCCCAACACCTGTTCTCCATTAGTTGTACAAGCATTTGGCTGTGGGCTTTCTGTGTGTTTACTTTATCATGTTGGGAAGTTTCCCAGGTACTCCTAGATTCTCTAAGATTTGTAATCAGGAAATGACGTCAGATCTTCTTAAAGGCCTTTTGTGAATCTAATAATATGATTAGGTGGTTTCTTTCATCTAGTCTTTTGGTGTGGTAGATTATATAAACATGATTAGTATACATATTATTTATATACATGTACATATTAATATACATACATATTTTGAACCACCCCTGCATCTCTGAGATGCAGCTGACTTGATCATGTTGGATAATTTTTAATATTTCCTTGAATTTGGTTTAAACAAATTACTAGAAACCTACTAATTATCTCTGCTTCTTTGTATAATTTGGGCATTGCTATTCCCATTAAGTAAGATAATGAAATAACTTCTAGTATGTATACAGTGGACTATTTGGAAGAGAGATACAGTTACATAGCTTTAAAAATGAAACACAAAATGATTTGATATAAACAAAGACTATTAACATTTCAGTCAGTCTGAGCTGTAAGCACAGAATCTTGGGAATGGCAATATTTGAACTCAATATCTTGGGGTATGTGGGAAAATATGAATGGGCTTTGAATCTGTGTATTCAGTACTTAAAGAAGTTTATGAGACAGACTTTGTCTTGTCTGACTTGTTCAAACTCTTACTACCTAATCCCATTTAATACATCTTTTTCTACTTATCCAAATTGTAGTATATCCCATCTTCCTCACATAGATGATTCCACATCATAACCATTTCTGAAGTTTTTGCTAGTTGAGTAGGAAGGTGATTATAGATACTTATTATTCCAGGACTTTAGATATTTTGGATGTTCTGAACTTAGTACTAAGGTTATGTATAATTTTCATCTTGAAATGAAATATATTCATCTGATGAGATATTCCTCAACTGAAGATTTGTCTAGATATCATTGGCCTGGACTATCCTGAGGGACTATCATGTTTATTAACTGATAGTGGAATGTCAAACCCACTACAGATAGTACACTGCTTAGGCAAATGGCCCTGGGTTGTATGGAAAAACTGAGCCTCAGAGCAAATCAGCTTTTGAACAGTATCCTTCCAGGTTCCTGCTACACTTTTCAGCAGTGAGTGAGTTTCCAGGTGAGGAGTGATGCTATGTGAAATTGCAAGGATTCCTACCATCAGGTTCCTCCAAGAGTTCCTACTTTGATTTGTTTCAGTAATGCACTGTGACGTGGGAATGTAAGCCATTGTCTCTCCATCCATGGTTGTAATAGAAAGGAAAAGAGAATACCTGGGTTTCAGAGATGTCCTAGTCAACCTCCACCTCAAAGCTGAAGTGCCACACTCTTTCACAAGTCTTCTTAGCATATTTTGGTTGGATATATCCAGTTCTTGGCTCAGAATCCAGATCTTTTCACAAATATTCTAATTCCTTTTATAAAATGAAATTTTTTGATTAACCTTCTAAGAGTCAAAAGATGGAACTTTCTTCAAACAGTTAACTGGACATTGTTTTGTTGTCAAAGTCCCTTATTCTGAATCCCTTCTAGTTCTTAGACTGATGTAATATTACTTAGCATGTCACATATTAATCACACAATACATGTCCATTCCTTATGAGTGTCATATACCATTTGTCGATTCTCGATCTTACAGCACAAGCCATAGCTGTTCCATTCAGGAATTTTTCCCCTGTGCCCATATCTTTGAGGCTTTTCCACACTTTCTCCTCTATAAGTTTCACTGTCTCTGGTTTTATTTGGAGTTCCTTGATCCTTAATACAAGGAGATAGGAATGGATCAATTCACATTCTTCTACATGATAATCACCAGTTGTGCCAGCACCATTTGTTGAAAATGTTGTCTTTTTTCCACTGGATGGTTTTAGCTCCCTTGTCAAAGATCAAGTGACCATATGTGTGTGGATTCATTTCTGGGTCTTCAATTCTATTCCATTGGTATACTTGTCTGTCGCTATGCCAGTACCATGCAATTTTTATCATAATTGCTCTGTAGTACAGCTTTTGGTCAGGCATGGTGATTCCACCAGAGGTTCTTTTATCCTTGAGAAGAGTTTTTGCTATCCTAGGTTTTTTGTTATTCCAGATAAATTTGCAGATTGCCCTTTCTAATTAGTTGAAGAATTGAGTTGGAAATTTGATGGGGATTGCATTGAATCTGTAGATTGCTTTTGGCAAGATAGCCATTTTTACTATATTGATCTTGCCAATCCATGAGCATGGGAGATCTTTCCATCTTCTGAGATCTTCTTTAATTTCTTTCTTCAGAGACTTGAAGTTCTTATCATACAGATCTTTCACTTCCTTAGTTAGAGTCACGCCAAGATATTTTATATTATTTGTGACTATTGTGAAGGGGGTCTAGTAAGATTTGCTGAAAGGACCCAGATATAGCTGTCTCTTGTGAGGCTATGCCAGGGCCTAGCAAACACAGAAGTGGATGCTCACAGTCAGCTATTGGATGGATCACAGGGCCCCCAATGGAGGAGCTAGAGAAAGTACCCAAGGAGCAAAAGGGGTCTGCAACCCTATAGGTAGAACAACAATATGAACTAACCAGTACCCCCAGAGCTTGTGTCTCTAGCTGCATATGTATCAGAAGATGGCCTAGTCGGCCATCATTGGAAAGAGAGGCCCATTGGTCTTGTAAACTTTATATGCCTCAGTACAGGGAAATGCCAGGGCCAAGAAGTAGGAGTGGGTGGGTAGGGGAGTGGGGTGAGCTTATGGGGAACTTTTGGGACAGCATTGGAAATGTAAATGAAGACAATACCTAATTAAAAAAATAAAATAAAAACAACAATATTCTGAGAAATAGAAAAAAAAAAGAAATGAAATGAAAAAGAGTGTCATATCCAACTCGCATTTTCCTGAGTTTTCTGTTCCTACCATGAATTTCAGTAGGTACAAATCTCTCCTTCCTGCTCTACTATAGTGCGTCACATAATGGGACACATTTGGAAGACTTAGGAAGTTTCACAGGGATTTGCAAAATGTCCCTAATTTAATTAGTTTTAGAAACAATAAGCAAAGATAAAAACAGAGCCCTCCACCATTAGGTCATGAAAACTCTGATATTATATTCTTCCTAGTTCCTAGATCGAGCTCAGTGAATATTCACTGATACTCATTAATTAATATATAAAAACTGCATTGAGTGGAACACCCAAGAAATTATTTTTATAAATAAACTAGATGACAATATTTTTCGCCGGGCGTGGTGGCGCACGCCTTTAATCCCAGCACTTGGGAGGCAGAGGCAGGCGGATTTCTGAGTTCGAGGCCAGCCTGGTCTACAGAGTGAGTTCCAGGACAGCCAGGGCTATACAGAAAATCCCTGTCTTGAAAAACCAAAAAAACCAAACAAACAGACAATATTTTTCAAAGGAAAATAAAACTTAAAAAAAACTATAGGAAAGTATATAATTATAAAGAATGATTAGAAACATCTAATAAAATGCTCAAAAAATTTCTAGAAAAGAATTCAGATAAATCTATAATTTATGAGATTTCCAAAGGGTTAAAGGTAATAAAGGATCTGGTACAGGCACTATCTTGAAATCCCAAATCTTATTTCTTTTCAAAGACTGCCAAATAAAATTGTGGATTTCTCTACCCTCAAATAACTATAATCTTGTATTTTATTTTTTATTATTATTCTGTAGGTTGACACTACTCTCTTTCTTTGCCTCTCCATCATATCTATGAAAGCAAGTCTCATGCCTGGTGAGCCTTTGCAATTTACCTCTGCTTTTCCACTGAAATAACATTTTTAGTGCTTGCCCAGAAGAATAACTACAGAGGGTTTGGAGGGTGAAGAGGGATGAACTCTAGGGTAAAAGCATTTAGAAAGCATCTGGGAGGGGGAGGCCAGCTTCAGAAGGAGGCTTGAAGTCTTTACCACATGCTGGTCTCCTTCACCACAATGGACTTCAATAGAGACTTAGTATCCCAGATTAGTGTTTAGTCTTGTTTTATGTGTATCAGTGTGTGGCCTGCATATAACGCTGTGATACACAAACACACACACGCACACGCATACGCCCACATAGAAATGTGCATATTTCTTTTAGTGCCTATACAGGCCCAGAGAGGCTGTTAGATCCCTTGGAACTGGAGAGTCACCATTTTGGTTTTAAGAATTGAACTTAAGCCTTCTTAATCAACTACTGATCTCAACCACAGAATAATCTCTCTAGCTTCATGATTGGTTTTCAAAAAAATATGTTTATAAAATGATAGTTTACTCTCATTTTAAATAGAGGGCAACTAATATACTTTTACTAGCATTTTATAGTACAGTTGCAGACATATCTAAGGACCCATTTCTATTGTCTGTATTAAGGAAGGCTAGGGCAAACATTTCAAAGTTTTACTGAATTAAAAAACATGGATTTAATGTTTTATTTATTGCTATTTATTTATTGACTGATTAAAATTAAAACTTTCTAAATAGGCCTTATTCTTCTCAAACCTGCAATTCTCTCCTGTGAACTGAGATTGCAGGCATATAATATCATGCCTGATTCAAGATGTTCTAGAATATATTTTACTTTAAAGAAATATTGCTCTTTTGGCTGGCTTGGGTAAAATTTATGGTTTATAAGTTTCTGATCTCTTCAATTATTCAAAGTACCCCAAATAAAGCAAGCACCTAATGGCAAAACATATTAGTGTGTTGTTTACTCATGAAGAACATCCTCACACATGTGTGTGTTTGTAATATTTTAAAATGTTGATAGGAAGATCAAAGTATAAAAAAAGGTCAATCTAAATATTCTTCAAACCCTAACATTTCTTGATATTTGAATTATCTGTTCAAATTAAACAAACTTAAATATTCAATGGTGATATTTGAAAAGATCTTATGTGACAAAGTAGGGGTTTAATGTCACCAATGTATTGGGAAAAGGTCATCAATTACTTTAAAGGTCACTTCAAAAGTAACCGTAATGATATATTCAAATTAATATATCAGACACTAATTTCAAAAAATAGATCAATTTCAATTTGTAATTCAAATGAACCCAAGAACAATCGTAGATATACTTTTAAGAAAGTGATACTTATAAATAAGCACATTGATGTCCTCTGATTTTATTAATTTGGGTGAGAATATCTTCAAATATTATAAGCCTGTGAAGTTTTTATATTTGGGAAAAGGATCTAGTTAATAGAAAATGGAGCACCCTTTGCAAGTAGAATATAATTTTAGGATGATAAACAATGATTTGAGCAACTCAGACCTATGTTTTCAAATCACACCTCTTGAATAACGTTACCTTCTATGGTTTTCAATCAGACTTTTAACCTTTTTTTTTCTTTACAATTACATATCTACACCAACAAGAACTAATCATAGAATAAGTCATCTTCATTTAAAAGGAACTGCAAATGATACCACAGGTGGATGGTTTATCAGACTTGTTGCCTTCGACACACTACAAAATGATAGACACCAGCCGCTTTGAAAAGCCTCCAACATTAAATTCAAAAATGCATTGCCCTTTTCAGTATATGAAAAACATATAGTTTACAGTGCACTGAGTTTTATTGTCTTTCTACCTCTTCATTGTCATCTAAGTTGCAGAGTGTGCTCTTTAGATCACTGGTTACTAATGACATGTACATGTTGACTTTGTCTTGGTGAAGCTTTGAGTTGATGGTAACATTTCTGGTTTGGGATCCTTTGGGATATAAATCAATACTCTAACTACATTTAGTCATAATGATCACCTAAACACCGTTTTCCAAGTGTTCAAATTCTTATTTAAGATGTTCTCATATATCTGCCTTTTGTGATTTAAGGGTGTTCACAGAAAACCACGGCTGTAGTTTGACAGTATTCCAGTATGACATCATTCTGGAGCAGGGCAAAAGGAGCTCACATGTGCAAGCTAATCACATTATTTTCATGTCATGGAAAGGAACAGAGATTTCAGAACCTGCAGCCTCATTTTCTCATACTAAACATCAGAAATATCTTGAACTTTATGTTGATTTTTCAAAGAAATTGGTAATTTGGGGGTAGATTGGTTGTTTGTGTGGAACAACTAGAGTAAACTGAGGATGAGAATACATACAAGAATTTAGAAATATGAATACTTCAGATTATCTCAGTAGTAAATGTATGATAAGACTCTTTAAATGGTGATATCACCAAAAGAAAAATATGTTACAAAAAGACACACTTAATTGTCACACATTTTTTTTTTAATAATGGATGAGTTGGTGGGACTACACAAGATTAAGCTGGCCTTCCCTGATCATGTATGGTTTTGTCTTATTCATATAATCTATAGGAGTCAGCAGATGCAGATATGTAAGCTTTGCATGTATAATTTTGCATTTCAATATATTGTATGGCAACAATGATAGTTGAGAGAAAGATTCACTTTTTTCCCCTTATGTTATTTGTTCGTTATGTTTATTTGATTTCTCATTGGGTCTGACAATTCTGTGCATATGTTTGTGAGTTTGGGCTTAAGCACTTATAACAATTACTTTATTTTATGCATAAAGTATTTTTTTCTCTATATCCTGCGTATGTGTGCTAGAAATGACTATAAGTGTTTCCTAGGAAGTCTTCCTAGCTATGAAAAAAAGACAAGTATTCCACAGAGGTACAGAATACTACTAGAAAGTTCTAGGACTTTGTTTATTTTAAGTACACAAATAACCTCATATCTCTTAAAAGTCATTAAAAACAAAAGGCAAATTTAGATCTCCCTAGAATTTTTCTACATTATCTAAACACTGAATAAATTAGTGTTTATTTATTTAAATTTCTACCACATTATCTAAGTCAACTTTAATATACTATTCACTGTAATGATTTTAAAAATACTCTTAACAGGATACACCAACTGATCCCTTTTCGCTTCAGGCCTTTTGTTACTTCAGGCTTCTAGAAAATCCAAACTTAGGTTCCTGCTAAGTATAAATAAACCAGTAGGCACCAGCACTATTGTGGTTTAAAAACAAACAAAAATAATGGATTCTTCTACAAGCACAAGTAAATGAGAATCTGTTTTAGTTACCTTCCATTGTTTTAATAAATCATCAAGACCAATACAGAATTTGGAAGAAAATATTTATTTGGAGCTTACAGTTCCAGTGACAGGAGTCCTTCACCATCATGGCTAGGAGCATGGTAGTAGGCAGGCCTGGTACTCAACCTGCAGTTGAGAGCTTACATCCTGACCCAAAAACAACAAGCAAAGAAAGCCTACTAGAAATGGCCAGAAAGCTTTAAAACTAGAAACTTGCCCCCAGTGACTCACCTTCCCCAATGAGTCTACACCTCCATCCTGAAACAACCACTTGATGGTATTCAAATGGAGGATACTCATGAAAATTATTCTCATTCAGACTAGAACAGGATCATTCAATTGTCTTTTCCCTGCAATAAGGAGATTTCAAGTCCCCTCAGCAAAAGATGCATAGTTCTGCATAGGAAAAGTAGGACATGGAGTAAGTAGTAGGGTATCATCAGATTATTATTGTTATTTTTTTCAGAAAAAATATATATATTATTTATGTTTTGTGTCTTTTTTATTGTTACAAACCCACGTATCTATTTACCAACCTATTTACATACATATAAATGTATAAAACAACCTGTTGGGTCCACTTAGTGGTTGCTTCCATCTTGGTATTGGCTTAGGTGACACTTCCATGGAGAAAAAAATGACTCTCTCTGTGACTCTATCTCTGCCTCTGTCTCTCTGTCTTTCTCTCTCTTTGTCTGTATCTCTGTCTGTCTCTGTCTGTCTCTGTCTGTCTCTGTCTCTCTGTCTCTCTCTGTCTCTCTCTGTCTCTCTCTGTCTCTCTCTGTCTCTCTCTGTCTCTCTCTGTCTCTCTCTGTCTCTCTCTGTCTCTCTGTCTCTCTCTCTGTCTCTCTCTCTCTCTCTCTGTCTCTCTCTCTCTCTCTTCTGCAGTCATCAATTATCTGTAGCTTTTCTTCTAGGATGGGGCCTTGTGAAATTTTCTCTAGCCATGCTAGTATATGAACTGATATCCTTGTATCAGTATTGTTGCTGTTTAAGTCTTGTAGGCAGCCATTCTGTTGCTATTTCGTGGCTCAACTTTACCATAGGAGTACTACTACCAGTAATGTATCTGCTGTTTGAAATGAAAAATTTAGAAGGGCATCGTTTGCATTGACATGTGTCTCTTCTAAATATTCAAGAGAACATTTTTCTGTACCTTCAATTAAACTGTGAGTTCTCTTCAGATTGACATAGAGAACTGGTGCAAAGTTAACATAAAAATCAATGTTTAGACTGATACAGAAGATAAGACACAAAATGTAACCTCTGAAAATATAAAGGAAATAGTTATTTTTTTTTCTAAAATCTCTTTTGGAGATGCCCAGTTCATTTAGACACTTCTCATCTCTTGGCTAATGGAAGTCATTCTTTGTGTTGAGATAAGGTTAGAGAATTAAATGGGGAAAAAGTCTTTAGAAACAACAGACATTGGATTCTGAATGAATATCAGCTATGTTATCATACATGTTAGGCCATTTTGTGTATGTCTAGTAGTATCTCAATATTGATGAGCTTTCTCAACAGGTACATATACCAGGAAACCTTTAGATAAGGTAATTGATTCTTATTAATATATCAATTGCTCATTCCGTTGGAACAAATCCTAGATAACTTAATATTACAACTAGCAAGTTCCTATCATTTGGTGTTGTATCTGAGTGTCACTGTGGTATTTTTATACTCTGGTAGTCTGTAAGTATGCCATGAGCTGATACATATACTTGAAATGTACATGGTTGTCCATAAAAGAGATGAAACTTCGTGTCTATTTGAAGACTTTATGAAACAAAACAACACATGAAAGAACTTATTAAAATGTATTTTGATAATAGGCTATGTCCATCCTGTCAACATATTTAAGTTTTAAACTTTCTTTTGAAACATTTTTGGAGCCTTTATGACACAGATACAGATACCTTTCTCTGACTTTACATTTTGAAGGGCTTGGAAAGAAAACAAGTGAATGCACATGCCCTACTCTTTCTAGTGTGGCTGCTGAAGGCAAAGATTCCAGGTCCTTGGTGATTGTACACATGCTCATTCCATCCTTTTGGAGTTCTATGCAGGTTGGATGTCTGTTAATACTCTCATTGTTGTGTCCTTTACCATGTTTTATTTCTTTGTAAATATGTCACTTTACTGCTAAGGTCATAATCAGAAACACATTATATGCTCAGAAATATTCTATGACATATTGGTTGAATTACAAGTGGATAAGGTGGCACAATTCAGTTGGACTATTAGCATATTAAACATGGTCACAAAAGATGTGAGGAGATAACTTCTATAAGTTAACAGTGAGGTCACACTACAAAATAAAATCATGTCTTTTATTCATTTTGTCTTCATGTTGCCAGTTTATGAATAGAGCACAAAAGGTAGACAAAATAAAGGGCCCCTGCTGCTTAAGTCACTTCAATTGCTTTATGTACTATATTCCAAATTATTTAAAGCATTTTTATACTTTATTAATTATTCACTAGGGGAAAAAACACCTTTTCAGTACAGCTTGCTCTAGGTAAACAAGTTGCATGTTTAATTTCAAATCTCACATAAGCACAAAAATAAGAAATCTAATTTCATGTTTTAAACATCTAATGTGAACAAAATTATTGATTGAAGTAGATAAATATGCAGCCATAAATTATTTAAATTGAGTCTTTTTAAGCAGCTTTATAGAATAAACTCCTTAAGGTTTCATGGTTAGTAGGAAAAAAAATATGTAATTTACTTAAAGATAATCCACCCCCCTCTTTTGTTTTGTTTTGTTTTGTTTTGTTTTGTTTTGTTTTGTTTTGTTTTGTTTTGTTTTGTTTCACTGTATCCTTGGTTTATGTTTCAAGGGTCACAACTAACTTGGAAGAGGCCAGGTGACCACAAGCACATGTATGAATCTGGTGTCTCTGCTGATTCCTCTAGCTTCATTGCAAAGTAAGAAAATGAGATTCTGCAGGGTAATAGTGGTGCATGCCTTTAATCCCAGCCCTCAGGAGGCAGAGGCAGGAGGATTTCTGAGTTTGAGTTCAGCCTGGTATACAGAGTAAATTCTAGGAGAGCCAGGGCTACATAGAGAAACACTGTCTTGAAAAACAAAACAAGAAAGAAAAAAAGTAAGAAAGGAAGGAAGGAAGGAAGGGAGGAAGGAAGGAAGGAAAAAGGAAGGAAGGAAGGAAAAAGGAAGGAAGGAAGGAAGGAAGGAAGGAAGAAAATGAGATTTCCTCCACATTAGCAGTACAAAGGACAGGACATTCAGATTCTGAGCTCTTTTTCTTAATTAATTATTTTATTTTATTTTATTTTACTTTACTTTATTTTTTGCTTTTTTGGTACAGGGTTTCTCTGTGTAGCCCTGGTTGTCCTGGAACTCACTTTGTAGACCAGGCTGGCCTCGAACTCAGAAATCCCCCTGCCTCTGCCTCCTGAGGGCTGGGATTAAAGGCGTGTGCCACCATGCCAGGCTCTCTGAGCTCTTTTTAAACAAAGGATGTGCTGCAACATAATATTTGACATGAAAAATTTTAGGAGATAAAACTAGTGAAAAAATGAATTTCAATTTCGATCTAAAAACAGGTGCAATCTTTGAAATGTCTGACTTTAATTTGATGAATATCAACTTTCATTGAAATCTAAAGTATTATACCCATACTTATTCACTGGCCATAATTAAATCTAAACAAAGACTGAGTATCATAGCAACTGAAGGCTTTGTTTTGTGCTTTTAAAAATTAATTAATTAATTAACTAACATCCCATGTGCTGTGCCTGCTTGGTCCCCTCCTTCACTGAGACCCTTCCCCGTATCCCTCCCCCTCTCCTCTGAGAGGATGGATAGGGTCCCCTGGGTATTCCCCAACCCTAGCACATCAAGTATGTACCAGATTAGGCTCACCCACTGAGATAAGGCAGCACTGTTGGGGCATGGGTACCACAGTCGAACTATAGCTTTAGGGAGAACTTCTGCACCAGTTGTTGGAAGGCCCACATGGAGATCTGCTGCATATGTGCCAGGGGCCCCATTCCAGCTTGTGTGTGTTCTTTGCTTCATGGCTCAGTTTCTGAGAGTATCCAGAAGCCCAGGTTAGTTGACTCTATTGGTCCTCCTGCAGGGTTCCCAACCCTTTCAGGACCTTCAGTCCTTTCCCTAACTCTACCATAAAAGTCCCCAAACTCCATCCAATATATGGATGTATCTGTGTCTATGTCAGTCAGCTGTTAGGTAGAGTCTCTTGAGGGTAGTTATGCTAGGCTCCTGTCAGCATGCATAAAAGTGTCATCATTAATAATGTCAGGAATTGGTGGTTGCCCATGGGATGGGTTTCAAGTTTGGCTAGTTATAGGTTGGCCATTCCTTCAGTTTCTGTTCCATCTTTGTACCTGCATTTCTTTTATACTGGACACATTTTGGATGGAAAGTTTTATAGATGAGTGGGTGTCTTTTTCCTCCAGTGGGGGTCCTGCTTGGCTACAGGAAGTGGCCTTTTCAGCTTCCATGTCCCCAGTGTTAGGCATCTTGCCTACATAACCACATTGGCTTTTGGGAACCTCCCCATCTCAGGTCTCTGGGACTTCCTTAATATTTACAGCACCTCCCCCAGGCAGCTGCAAATTTCTATTAATTCTCTT
This sequence comes from Mus caroli, assembly GCF_978045245.1. Classification (NCBI taxonomy): domain Eukaryota; kingdom Metazoa; phylum Chordata; class Mammalia; order Rodentia; family Muridae; genus Mus; species Mus caroli. The sequence continues at coordinate 74,971,751 of NW_028227262.1, read as the reverse complement.
GACCCTAGGGATCTTTCACTTGTCTCTCCCATTCTCCTTCCCCTCACTTCTCTCACACACTTCCCTCTGTGCCTCTGCCTTCTATGACTATTTTGTTTCACTTGTTATATGTGATTCAATATCCTCACTTGGGTCTTCCTTGTTTAATTTATTTGGGTCTGTGGGGTATGTTATGGGTATTCCATGTTGTATGGCTAATATCCACTTATTAGTGAGTACATATCATGGATGTTCTTTTGAGTCTGAATTACCTCACTGAGGGATGTATTTTCTAGTTCCATCCATTTCCTGCAAAATTCATGATGTTCTTGTTTTAATAGCAGCATAATATTCCATTGCATAAGTGAACCACATTTTCTGTACCCGTTCTTCGGTTGAAGGACATCTGAGTTGCCAGAAGCACACTTGCTCCACTATGTTCATAGTGACTTTATTTGTAAAAGCCAGAAACTAGAAAAAAAGTTAATCTTAAAGTTTAAAATATACATAGTTCTATATTTTTATATCATATAATATTTTATATTTTGGTCTCTTTTTCTCGTTTGTATATTTTGTCCTATTCTGATGCAGTAGTTTTTATCTTATTATATTGTATTTAATTTTATTATTATCATCATCATCCTTTAGAAGTCTGTCTGTTTTGAGGTGATAGACAGAAAGTGGATAGAATTAAATAGCAAAGGAATTGGAGAAGAATTTGGAAGAATAGAAAATGGGGAAACTATAGTCAGGATATATTATGTGAGAAAAATATATTTTATATTAGTCAATAAAATAAACTATTTGTACTTCCAAAGATAAAAATGATAGATTCTTTTGATATTAATTGTTGTTACATACACAAGCATATATATATATATATATATATATATATATTTGAAAATACATACATACCACCTGCTCAATCTGTATAATGTTTTCTGTTTTCAGGGCTAAGCATTTGGTATGGGAATAGCAATTGGTGTGTTTTTCAGTAGGGAAAACTTTTTTTTTCTGCTTTCAGCATTCCCTTATTTCTTTGTGTAAGAATAACATCTCATGTCCTTTCCTAGTCCAATTTTAAATATAACTTGTTCTTGTTCAGCTCATATTTCAAAACTTATGCTGATGAGACATTAGGAGTGTAGTTTCTGATGTTTCTTAGACATACAATCTCTCATTAAAGTTCCTATTCCTATGACTTTTACAAGCTTTCTACACTCATTGCTGCAATGATCCCTTAGGTGTGGTTTGAAGGAGATGTGTACACTGAGACTGGACAGTCTCAATGTACTTAAGAATGATCCAACAATAGGCAGTTCATTTCTGGAACTGGAAACCTAGCCAACTGCTTAGTGCTAGTGAATTCATAGATTTTGTAGAAGAATCTGCAATTACCATTTTACTAAACTATCATAATTCCTTACTAAATTTGAAATATTTGTCCTTATACCTACAGATATAACAAGATACCTACAAGATACCTCTTGTTATCACCCCTCTTCAAGAAAAGTTTTCTTTGAAACAGGCAGAAATCATTACAGGAATTCACAACTAATCAAAATGTGACAATTTCCCAAACATTTTAAACTTTTGCCAATGCTACTAGCACACCATGGTCTTCAGATAAAGGCCAGAAAGTAGTGATTTTATTCTTACAAAATACTAAGAGCATTTTCTGACATTAGTTTTGTCATAGACATTGAGGTTTTACTCAATCAGTTTGAAGTTTGCTTCTTCATTGCTAAATTAATATGATACTACTTTTTATAAGACTGCATTGAATAATTTCAATGGCTTTCAGAGAAAATATGTATTGATCAGTACAACACAAACAGTTCTGTTTGGCACAAAATAATTCATAAATAATTAACAACTAAAGAAAATATAACCCTTAGATAGTCAATGCACATAAATACACTTGTTCATATTCTACTTATAAATGAATAGATCTATTTCAAACTGCTGAAAAGAAATGAAGATTGATTGACAGATAAACAGACAAATGCTATCACTGCACAGAATTTTTCTGAGGCTAATAAGAGGGAATTAAGCTCTGGAGATTATTTTGCTAAGAAAAAAGATTGTGTAAAGTAAACACTAGTATTATTTCTTTCAGTTAAACCCTTCAAATTTAAAGTAACCCCACCTCACTTATACCATACATCTTTCTCTAGTCTTCTGAAAGTCTACTTTTTCCATGTATATTTATAAAGGCAGATTTATTGAAAGCATTTTCTTTCTTTTTCTGGATATTAGATGTCTTCTGCATTGTAGAATATAGGATTTGTAGAAATTACTTAACTAAACCACTGGAAATTCTGCTGCTAGGCAATGGAACTGGTTTCCTGTATTCAGAAGAATCTTATTTTGAAAGGTCCAAAAGTCAAACAATTGCAATAGTGAGATATACAAAGACAAAAATGTCAGAACATATTAAAAGTGTTTTTTATTTGCTAAAATGTCAATGTGTTCTAATTTTTGTGGTGAAACATGACTCATGATCTTTTATAGTACCGAAGAGTGTGACGTGAACGTTTTGTGGAAAAAAAGAAACAAGTTTCAAAAAAATAATTGAATCTTTAGATGCAGAAAATAAGTTACTGAGATCAGTAAGAGTGACACTTAGTTTTCAATGCTAACTTGATATAATCTAGAATCACAAGTAAGGAAGTATCAATGAGGGATTCTTTAGAATAGTTTGGTATGTGGGCATGTCTGGGAATTTACCTCAGTTATGTTAGTTGAAATGGAAAAAACTTGCCTGCAGTATGTACCACCCTTCCCTGTGTCAGGGATTCTAGCGTGTATGAGAATGGAGAATGTGAGCTGAGCAGTAGCATTAGCCCATTGCTTGCAGCCCCTCACTGTGAAAGTGATGTGGCTAATTCTTTCAAGGGCTTTCACATGCTGTAAGACAGACCTGTGATGGTAAGACAAGTGAAATCTTTCTCCCATAGATTTATTTGCTGGGGTATTTGCCAAAGCAAAAAAAAAAAAAAAATCATAAAGTAAATGAACATTAAATGAAAGAGAAGAATGCATACAATTGATAAGATTATACAAAGTCATAAATGTTAAGGAGGAATTAAATACATAATGATTTATACTAAAACAAATGCAATGTATCTAATAGGAGTAAAAGTAAAAATAATTTAAAATTTCAAATCAAACAATTGCAAAGTAAAAAGAAATTAAAAGTGGAAGATAGAAGAAATTACTGTGAGTAAATATAATAGTTAATAGCAACCTTCTGTTTTGTTGATGAATCTGATTATTGTATTGGGTACTAAGGAAATATATCTGAGGAATTATTTTATTTTATGGCATCATACACAAAAGAGAAAACCCACTTAGGTAGAAAGAGAAAGCATTTCAAATTAGACTTCAAATTGTAGGAATACCCATTGTATTACCAGCAAACTACATGTAAATAAAGAAGATCTCTCATGGAGAAACCAGAAAATTCAATAAAAAACTAAAGGCAGAGAATTCTAGTTTCAATTAAGGAACTTGGTTAGTTTCTGTACCTCATTTATTGGTCACGGGGAGAAATGGTAGATAAGACTAGAATTCCATCTCTGAATTCTGCCTGCTCAAGTGACTGTTCCTCCACGTTAGCAGTGAGATGGAATCTGAAAGTGTGTGTGTGTGTGTGTGTGTGTGTGAAAAAAGCAATTTTCAATGGTATTTTTGACATCATATAAGGAAGTAATGGCATTGGCTAAGAATGTATGCAGGCTAGTGACACAACAAATACAAGGCAGTCATACTTAAAGCATGGGTGTAGAGGTGTCATAGGGTCATTCTTTCATTCATGTCTTGGCTTTATCCAAATGCACAAAGAAGGAAATGACATAAAAGTTATAAACCATAGTCAGAAAGATGGCTCTGTGAACAAATGTGATTGTAGACACACCTGGTGTTTAATTTTTCGAGCCCAAAGGGTACAAAGAGAGAATCAACTTCTAAAAGTTCTCCCCTAGTACCACATGCAGGTCATGCCAGATGTGTGCCTTCTCCCTTGGACACACACACACACAATACATACACATGAAAACTAAAGAAAATAAACTTCATTTGAGGACTTGTAATACCCTACTTTTGAGCCTGTGCATCATAATTACATTTTGGACTGGTTTCTGTCTAGTATGTTATCACGGGATAGATATGAAGCTATGAAAAAGAAAAACTTAAAGTACAGATGTAGTAGCTTTCAATTTTATCTCTATACAATTCTAGGAGGCCTCAATGTATTTTACATAGTCTTAAGTTTCCATTAAAGTCTGAACTAAGGGGTCACATGTAAGATGAGCTTAATATAGCAAACACTTATTGTGAGAGAGAAGACTGTCTACAGGAAAGCTTCCTGTAAATTGATCAAGACATTCCAAGGATTCAGCTTTTGTGAGTCTTCACCCTTTACGTGGTAGGCTTTTTAGTGATAAAGGTGCCTTTGAGTCACATGCTCTCTCTCTCTCTCTCTCTCTCTCTCTCTCTCTCTCTCTCTCTCTCTCTCTCTCTCTCTGTGTGTGTGTGTGTGTGTGTGTGTGTGTGTCTGTGTCTGTTTGTGTGTATGTGTGTCAGTCTGTTTGTCTCCTGGATCATAGATGAAATGCAAACAGCTGTCTCAAACTCCTAATGTAACTTTCTGACCATTATATCTTGCAACCTTTCATTATGAGCTGAAATAAAAGCTTCCTTCCATAAACTGCGGTTAGCTGGGTATTTTTTCACAAAATCAGGAAATATAAGGCAGCCAGTCTCTTATAATTAATCATAGTATACTCTATGGTTCACGCAGTAGACTTGAAGATAGTTTCATTTATTGTCACTTCTTTTTCTGAGGTGATTAAATGTTTGATCAAGTCTGTCTAGGAAGACTCAGAAAAACAAAGCCACCAGTCATCACTAACATAGTTCCCGTTTAACTCTAGTTTACCTTCTCTGAATGAAATTGGTGGGTGACCTCACTACTCAGCATACAACTCTTGCAACAGTTTGATTTTGATGTGTTACTCCTGTTATAGTTTAGAATACAATTTATGTTTTCATAATACATTTTCATAATGGTGTGCTTCTGCAGTGTTCCGTCTTCTCCTTTAAAGTCCATCCTCAAACTACTTTTTCTCTGGAAAGCTTTAATTCATTGTTACGAGTTTCAAATACCTGTCTAACATCACCTTACTCATCTAGTAAGCTAGTTCTATTTCCCATTCAAACATTGTGAAAGCTTACAATTAAGCTTGTGGGTTATTGAAGTTTTCTTATATAGAGAGAAACATGGGCATTATTCTCCTGATTGCAAAGATGCCAATTGCTCTAAATGTATTAGATTCTTCATACTCAAAGAGATTTATTAAAGCTAAATAAGAAATTTCTACCTATGTAATCACAGTTTTGAGTAAGCCCTGATGGACTGATTGTATTAGTATGAGGATAACAAGATTAAGAGTCTATGTGCTGCAAAGGGTCATGCAGTCTTTCTATATTAGGATACAGAGTCCAGGCTACACTTTGTAAAGGTTATGAGTGATAAATTGATTTCAACACCCCTAATCACTACACATAATGATAAGACATTTGGTCTACTGACACACTATCCATAAAGGTATAGTCACTAAAGAATTTTGTGTAACAGGGGAGGGAAAGTGTGTTATATAATGACACAGCCACACCACATTGGTATTCAGAGCCAACATTTAATTAGAGGGAAGAAAGTTCATGACCAAGAGACAGAGTCAAAAGCAGAGCACAGGGTTCTTTAATGAGCTCATTGGGAAAGCCAAAAAGTGTCTACATTAAAAAATAGGGGAAGTGGTTGTTTGGATAACTCATCATAAATTTGGAGTATTTATTATCCAGACTTGCCTTACTCTGAATTGAACAGGAGGATCAAGAGCCACGGAAAGTAGTTTACATTATGCAATTGAATATCTGAGAAGAGTGAATAAAAGTCAAGTTGGCATTGAGAAGAACCTACTCTACATTTCTGCTGGAGCCATACAGGTTGTGGAGCTGATATGCTGATAGGCTTGGAGATTAATTATGAAGAGCTATACTGTGAATCAAAAGAGTTTTGTGAGTTTGGCAGGCTATGCAAGTCAATGAAGTATCTAGTATGCTGAATGAATTATGCATAGGCGATCTTTCAGAGGTGAGCCATGAGTATGAAATATATATGCAACCCTGTGGAACTAAGGATACTTGGGCAGGTGGACACCAGAGTGTAAAAGACAGGAATTACTGGCACTTTAGGAAATTTAAAAACTTAAGTAGCCTTTAAATAAATGTGCCATGTTTGGCTTGCTTTCAAACTTTCAGTTTGTGAATTTTCATTCATGAGAAAGCCTATAGGTGAGGAAAGACATTTGAGTAGTAGATTTTGAATGATAGATAAAATATAACTTGCATGAAGTATGAGACCACTCATTTCAAAACATTGAACAAACGTTTTCCAAAGAGCAATCTAAATTGTCACTGAAAAGCACAAAGGACATTAAGTTATGTATTGGTGGTCATTCTGTCCTCACTTTTCCTAGTAAGATATAACTGATATTTTACCCACAAATTAGATTGCATTGATTATAATATGTTTAGTAATTGTATAATAGAAGATTTTATGTCATCTTAACATGCATTTTTCAAGGATAAAGTTCAATCCTTAGACCCACAGCATTTCTGGCTTTTATGAATTCGTATCTTCAGATTCAGGCCATCATAATTAGTGCAGTCAGACTTAAGACTATGTGTCCTGCAGAAAGAAATGAAAACAGTAAGTCCAATATAATCATATGTAACTTATGAGTTTAGAAAGAGAATTAAAGACCATAGTTTTCATTTGATAGACTTTTCTAGGAACTGTAATTTCATTACATGTGTGTTTAGCATGAAACAATATTTTTCATTATGTTTTCCTTTTATGGAAAATAACTTTTTGCTCATATAATATATTGTACATATAGTATTCACCCCCACAATATGCACTTTATCAGTGTCTCTTCCTCTTCATTTGCAATCTCTATTATAGCCGTATTCCTGGATGCTTTCTTCTAATTCTCACTTTACTGTAAACACCATATGCCCTAATGATAATGGATTTTTGGTCACCCAACATTAAAAAAGTAATAATAGGTAATGTTATTCAATAATTTCTATTGCCCATGGAGCCAAAATTATTTCACATAAAGATTTTTTTGGCAGGTTATGGCAATGCTAGCACTTTCCTCATTGTCAATATGAGCCATAAATACAATCAAGGAAATTATGAGAGCCTGGTATAGTAATGCTTGGCTATAATCCCAGAAATTGAGGGGTAAGATGGGAAGATGATGAGTTCAAAGCCAATCTTAGCTAAATAGGAAGATGTGGGGTAAACTAGATTATATGGAAGCCTAGTTGAAACAGAATCTGAGAGTGAGAGAAGGTTTTATAGCTTAATCTTGAAGTAGATTCCTATCTTCATAAGAAGCCATGTACAGATATTCTTAGAGGCTCTACAAGAGTTTGCATTTTTATCAGGAATGGATGAATATTCCTCTTCTTCTATATCTTTGTCAGCATGAGCAGTTATTTGTCATATTAACCACTTGGATGAGTATCAGATGAAATTTAAATTATATAAACACTAAGTTTGAACAATTTTTCTGGATTAGTTGTGTATGCTTAGGATAGCTCTATTCGTTTTAAAGAATGGGAACCTCTTATAAGTCCAACTGAGAAACTCTCCAATGAATTATTCTTCATGGGTTATGATACCCTGCGTAGATAATGAAAGCCATTGTTCTTCACAGAGTTTTCTAGAATTTTTTGGAGATTTAGCTTCACCTTTACCAGTTAAATACCTTAGGAAATTAGTGAACACTTAGCATAACATGTATCCTCCAATTGCATCTCATGAAAGGTATATGCCACTCATCTTTGTTTTTGTTTGTTTGTTTGTTTGTTTTGTCTCCCATGAACATGGATCAGTGAAATTAACATATGAAAAAGGGTCATCCTATCAAAATCAAGCTACAAATTGAAAGCAATCCCTAGCAAAATTCCAACACAATTCTCTCAGACTTTGGAATGGCAGTGTTCAACTTTATAGGGAAAACCAAAACCTAGGATAGCTGAAATAATCCTGAATAATAAAAAAAAAAAAAATTCTAGAAGTATTACCATCCCTGATCTCAAATTGTACTACAGAGGAGTAGAAATAGATATAGAATGGAATGACATAAAAACAGACACATTGATAAAATGTGATAAATTAAATTGATCAATTTAACGGAATTAAATTGATCAATTTAACGGAATTAAATTGAAGACCCAGGTACAAATCCACACACCTACAGACACCTGTGTTTTGATACAGGAGCAAGAAAAACACAATGAAGAAGAAGAAAGTATCTTCCACAAATAGTGCTTGTCAAACTGGATATCTGCATGTAGAGGAAGGTAAATAGATTTCTACTGGTCATCCTGCACAAAGCTCAAGTTTAAGTAGATCAAAGACCTCAACACAATACCAGATACACTGAACCTTATGGAAGACCAAGGGAGGAATCATAGTGAGAATTGTGGTTTCTTTTTTTGGTTGTTGTTGGCTATTTTATTTATTTACATTTCAAATGTTATTCACTTTCTCAGTTTCCCCTATACAACCCTAACCCCCTATTCCATGGCCCCGCCCGCTGCTTCTATGAGTGTACTCCCTCTACCTACTCACTTACTCCCCCCCTCACTGCTCTCGCATTCCTATACATTGAGGCATCAAGTCTCCATAGGACCAAGGGCCTCCATTGATACCAGATAAGGCCATCCTCTGCTACATAAGTAGCTGGAGTCTTGAGTCCCTCCATGTGTTTGGTTAATGGTTTAGTCCCTGGGAGCTCTGGGGGCGGGGGAGGAGTCTGGTTTGTTGCTAATGTTTTTCTTCATATTTGATTGCAAAACCCTTCAGCGTCTTCTATCCTTCCTCTCATTCCTCCATTGGGATCCCTGTACTCAGTCTGATGGTTGGCTGCATGCATTTGCATCTGTGTTTGTCAGGTTCTTGTAGAGCCTTTCAGGGGACAGTCATACCAGGCTCCTGAAAGCAAGTGCTTCTTGGCATCACCAATATTGTCTGAGTTTGGTGTCTGCAAATGGGATGGATCCCTAGATGGGGAAATATCTGGATGGCTTTTTCTTCAGTCTCTGCTCCATTATTTGTCCCTGCATTTCCTTTAGACAGAAACAATTCTGTGTTAATATTTTTGAGATGGGTGGGTGGCCCCATCCCTCAACTGAGGACCTTGCTTAACCTTTGGATATGGTCCCTACAGGTTCTCTTTCCCCTTTGTTGACAAAGCTCCTAGGGAATTAATCACCAATCAAACAGTATACATGGAGTGACCCATGACCCATGGCTCCAGCCTCATATGTACCAGAGGGCCTTGTCAGACATCAATGGGAGAAGAGGCCCTTGGTCTTGTGAAGACTTAATGCCCCAGTGTAGAGAGGCAGGAGTGGCTGGGTGGGTGGATGGGGGAGTACCCTCATAGAAGCAGGGGGAGGGGAAATGGGATAGGAAGATTCCGGAGGGGAAACTGGGAAAGGGGATAACATTTGAAATATTAATAAAGAAAATATCGAAAAGAAAGAAAAGAAAGCAAAGCAAGAAAAGAAAAGAAAAGAAAAGAAAAGAAAAGAAAAGAAAAGAGAGAAGAAAAGAGCAAATCAAAGCACTATGGTATACTCCTTCATTTACTCAGTTGGTACACAACAATTTTAGTCTAAAACATTTCTGATCTTTGTTTTAAGTTAATTAATAACTATTAAGAATTTAATAATAAATTTGATAGCATTTGATAAAGATGAATATTGTTAGTGCATTATATATATATGAAATAGTAATAAGTTGTTTTATGCAATTGAGTGTAACATAAAAAGTAAAACAGGCCTCCAGATGGAAAACAAAACAAAACAAAGCAAAAAACTCTGTTCTATTTAAGAGTAATGGAAATCTCACCTTTCAAAGGAGAGTGTAATTAACAAAGTCCATATGCTATACATGTTTGTTTATGTATCTATAGGTTCATTTATAAGAGGATTAGTCTATGAGAGGATACGAACAAATGTGCATACTCTATGCATGCTGGTGCATGTGTAGACAGGCTGAAAGAAGCCATAGGGTGTCTTCTGAGTTGGGTGTCCTCTCCTACATGTCTATTCAGCAAGCATCAGCTAACTTCTTATTTCATGCATGCATGTGCATGCATGGGGCTAAAGGTACTCATGTAGATGTCCTTTTTGTTAAGTGAATGCTGGGATTACAATCTCAGCACTTGTGATTATGGAGCAAGTGTTCTTAACCAAGGAGCTATTTCTTCATTCTGAGGATTCTGTGTAAACCCTGTTCTCAAAATGCATTATAGCAACTAAGGACATTGTTATATCTGCGGCTGAGCTACCTAGACACTATTTTTTGCTGGCTTGGTTTTGTTGTTTGCTTGTTCTGCTGTTGATATTTAAAGGTCCCTTGTAGGCATCTTCTTGAGAAGCATTTTATTGTATTCTAATCGCTCACCCATGCAGAACATACACAGAGAATCCCACACAGAAAAAAGCTTCTTAGCCTTTACCCCATGACTCATGACTATATTCTTTCTCAGACTTGCAGAGATGGTGTCTTTATAGTGATTCTTCATGCTTGCTTTTCCTTGAAAATGGATTGTTCTGTGTGTGCTCTGTCAGTTCACTAAAGAGAATTGTTGACTATATTTTGGGGTGGGACACTCTCACCACTTGGACTGATTTCATCTTCCTTTCTGAGCTAAAACAATGTAGCTGATATTAGTTTATAATCTTCTGTACTGAAATGAATGCATACTCTACTAATATTTCTGTAATGTAAAAATATTGCTCTCTTTTCATTTACAGTGCTATGACTAACATTTATCACATGCAAATAAAGTGCTTTTGATTCAAAAAATACAAACAAAAAGAAATTGAAAGGCAAGGCAAATAAATAATTAGTTCTCAATTCTTAGAAAAACTGTTGGCTTGCAAGTCCCATTGTGGAATTTGTTTCTCAATCACTCATCATGAGGCTTCAGTGTTATTTAAAAACTGAATTATAAAATCTGTAATAACCAGAGGTTTGAAACAGTCCAAAGCTCCTTAGGGAGTGTTTCTGGTACCTGCTTACTCTGCTACATTGCTCCTTCCATCAAGCACTTCATGAGCATTTGTCTCCTCCCTCCTCCTTCTGTTCATCTATCATGATCACCCTTGTTCACTTGTGTCTTCCTCACGTGAACAATCTTCACCTTCTCTCCTTGGGAACTGTGAATAGTAAACAGTATTATTAATGCCAGTCCTCTGATGAGTAGGGTCTCACTGTGTCTATGATAAAGCCTATAATCAGCACATGGAAATCTACCACTTGATAGTGTGACTTATTTGGAGAAAAAAAATGTTTATGTTCCAGTAATATTATGTCCAATTTTTTGTATTACCAACAAGCTTATTTCTAGAGTGGCTGTACAAGCTTGCAATCCCACCAGCAGTGGATTTGCAAAAAAGTTCCTCTTTCTCCACATCCTAGCCAGCATCTGCTGTCACCTGAATTTTTTATCTTAGCCATTCTGACTGGTATGAGGTGGAATCTCAGGGTTGTTTTGATTTGCATTTAATTTCCCTGATGTCTAAGGATGTTGAAGATTTCTTTTTTTATTATTCTTTTTTTTATTATCAAATTGAACTTTATATTATTTTTATTAGATATTTTCTTTATTTACATTTCAAATGCTATCCCAAAATCAGTTTGGTGGTTCCTCAGAAAATGGGACATAGTACTATCTGATGACCCAGCAATCCCACTCCTAGGCATATACCCAGAATATGTTCTAAATTTTAATAAGGATACATGCTCCACTATGTTCATAGCAGCCTTATTTATAATAGCCAGAAGCTGGAAAGAACCCAGATGTCCCTCAAAAAAGGAGTGGATACAGAAAATGTGTTACATTTACACAATGGAGTACTACACAGCTATTAAAAACAATGAATTTCTGAAATTCTCAGACAAATGGATGGATCTGGAAGATTTCATCCTAAATGAGGTAACTCAGTCACAAAAGACCACAGTTGATATGCACTCACTGATATGTGGATATTAGCCCAGAAATTCAGAATACATAAGATTTGCAAAACACATGAAACTCAAGAAGGAAGAAGACCAAAGTATGGATAAAAGATCCTTCTTAGAAGGAGAACAAAATACCCACGTGAATCAGAGACTAAAGGAGTGACCATCCAGAGACTCTCCACACACCTCGTGAATCCATCTCATAAACAACCACCAAAAACAGACACTATTGTGGATGTCAACACGAGCTTGCTGACAGGAGTCTGATATAGCTGTATCCTGAGAGGCTTTGCCAGTGTCTGACAAATACAGAAGTGGATTCTCACAAGCATCCATTGGATGGAACACAGGGTCCTCAATGAAGGAACTAGAGAAAGTACCCAAGTCACTGAAGGGGTTTGCAGCCCCATGGGAGGAGCAACAATATGAACTAACCAGAGCTCCCTGGGACTAAACGAACAATCAAAGAAAACACATGATGAGACTCATGGCCCTAGCTGCATAAGTAGCAAAGGATGGCCTAGTCAATGGGATGAGAGGCCCTTTACCCTATAAAGGCTCTATGCCCCAGTATAGGGGAATTCTAGGACCAGGAATGGGAGTGGGTGGGTTGGTGAGCGGGGGGGGGGGGGGGATGATAGGGGAATTTGGAGGGGAAACTAGGAAAGGGGATAACATTTGAAATGTAAATAAAGAAAATATCTAATTAAAAGAGTTTTTTAAAAAGAGAATAGCTAATAAAAAATAAATAAAAGCTTCTGCCCTCATTTGGTGCATCATTCTCTGGCCATTCTTAAGCCTTGCAACTTGCCATTGACAGAACTGTAAAGAACTGATCTTTCATTTGTTATATGGCAGGCTTTTAGATTTCTCTCATTATAGTTTCCCTATCTACACAATGTTATAAATTCATTTTTTAAAAATATTCGTTGTCCAATGAGCCATCAGTTAATTTCAATAATTAACATAATAAGTAGCATTTACTTATTCTATTATTTCTCCACTTCCCTACTCTGACATTAACATCAAAGGGTTATTAGGTTTTTGTTCATGAGACCTGACAATGCTTCCATATACACAACCGGATTCCAAAGACAAAAGTGCTCACTTTCACTGGCACTGAGCAAAGTTTGCTTTTGTAAAATGCATTGATGCTCAGAAGTTAAAGACCAATGCTAACCCTTAAATCTTACGGAGAAATTTGCAAAATCCAAAAATTGATAATTATTTCCCAACCACTTTTGCTAACAAATAGAAAGAACTTTTATTGTTGAAAACATTGTTTAAAAACTATTCCTTTCTTCTTTTCTCAAAGTCATTTGGATTCAAATTATCAAAATAAAATCAAGGCTCCGAACAAAAGTGGGCTTATTAGGACCTGAGTTTAAACCCAAGAGCCCTTGTATACATAGCCCATCATGGTGGTATTCACTTAAGGTTCTAGCCCTGAGGAGGTGGAGACTAATGGGGCAGCCAGCTTAGTATAATTGGCAAGTTCTAGATTGATAAGAACTTTGTTTCAAAAATGGGAAAAAAATGGAGTGACATTGTCTTCTTGCCTCCACACACCTGAACATGTGTGTACATGACAGATGTACATATAAAAACATTTTAAAACATAAATCAAATGAAGATAAAAAACATTTAGAATAATGTCCAAAAAGTTCACATATTTTATTTATTTATTTATTTTGTATAATATTTTTTATTTTTTTAAATTTTTAATATGTTTTTATTACGTATTTTCCTCAATTACATTTCCAATGCTATCCCAAAAGTCCCCCATACCCCCCGCCCACTTCCCTACCCACCCATTCCCATTCTTTTGGCCCTAGCATTCCCCTGTATTGGGGCATATAAAGTTTGCAAGTCCAATGGGCCTCTCTTTCCAGTGATGGCCGACTAGGCCATCTTTCGATACATATGCAGCTAGAGACAAGAGCTCCGGGGTACTGGTTAGTTCATCATGTTGTTCCCCCAATAGGGTTGCAGATCCCTTTAACTCCTTGGGTACTTTCTCTAGCTTCTCCATTGGGAGCCCTGTGATCCATCCAATAGCTGACTGTGAGCATCCACTTCTGTGTTTGCTAGGTCCCGGCATCGTCTCACAAGAGACAGCTATATCTGGGTCCTTTCAGCAAAATCTTGCTAGTGTATGCAATGGTGTCAGCGTTTGGAAGCTGATTATGGGATGGATCCCTGGATATGGCAGTCTCTAGATGGTCCATCCTTTCATCACAGCTCCAAACTTTGTCTATGTAACTCCTTCCATTGGTGTTTTGTTCCCAATTCTGAGAAGGGGCATAGTGTCCACACTTTGGTCTTCATTCTTCTTGAGTTTCATGCGTTTAGCAAATTGTATCTTATATCTTGGGTATCCTAAGTTTTGGGCTAATATCCACTTATCAGTGAATACATATTGTGTCAGTTCCTTTGTGATTGTGTTACCTCACTCAAGATGATGCCCTCCAGGTCCATCCATTTGGCTAGGAATTTCATAAATTCATTCTTTTTAATAGCTGAGTAGTACTCCATTGTGTAAATGTACCATAATTTCTGTATCCATTCCTCTGTTGAGGGGCATCTGGGTTCTTTCCAGCTTCTGGCTATTATAAATAAGGCTGCTATGAACATAGTGGAGCATGTGTCCTTCTTACTGGTTGGGACATCTTCTGGATATATGCCCAGGAGAGGTATGGGCACAGGGGAAAATTCTTGAATAGAACAGCAATGGCTTGTGCTGTAAGATCGAGAATTGACAAGTGGGACCTCATGAAACTGCAAAGCTTCTGCAAGGCAAAAGACACCATCAATAAGACAAAAAAAAAAAAAACACCAACAGATTGGGAAAGGATCTTTACCTATCCTAAATCAGATAAGGGACTAATATCCAATACATATAAAGAACTCAAGAAGGTAGACTCCAGAAAACCAAATAACTCCATTAAAAAATGGGGCTCAGAACTGAACAAAGAATTCTCACCTGAGGAATACCGAATGGCAGAGAGGCACCTGAAAAAATGTTCAACATCCTTAATCATCAGGGAAATGCAACTCAAAACAACCCTGAGATTCCACCTCACACCAGTCAGAATGGCTAAGATCAAAAATTCAGGTGACAGCAGATGCTGGCGAGGATGTGGAGAAAGAGGAACACTCCTCCATTGTTGGTGGGATTGCAAGCTTGTACAACCACTCTGGAAATCAGTCTGGTGGTTCTTCAGAAAATTCGACATAGTACTACCGGAGGATCCAGCAATACCTCTCCTGGGCATATATCCAGAAAGTTCACATATTAACAAAGGATTACTTTTAAGGTTGCAGTATTTAAAATGACATGGAAATGACATTTTCTTTTTCACTCTAAAGAACGTTGCTGCTGAAACTTTCAAGATCTGATGTCTTGGTAGGACAGGTGACTGGTCTTGACTATGCCATTTGGTTTAGAGGCAATCGTGTTGAGAAATTCCTTATGGACACTAATATAGAAGGCTATCCATAGAAGGATCAGAGCAGAAACAGGGAACTATGAACCTGAAATGCTAAACATGCAGAACGTACAACTACCATCGATTTGTAAACCAAATGTATCCTCTAGTAGATTTCACTGTGTGCTAAGGTGTGGGAAGCCACATGTGCCGTTGCAGAGTGGAACAGGCTTCTGCTGGCCACTAAGCATACATAGGCAGGAAAGTTTTTTGCCAAGATGAGGTTTTGAGAATTAACCAAAATTGACCAATCAGATGTGAGAGAAAAGTTAACCAATCAGATGAGAGAAAAGTTAACCAATCAGATGAGAGAGAAGTTAACCAATCAGATGAGAGAAAAATTAACCAATCAGATGTAGGCATGCAAATGAGGTGGTAAGCATCAACCAAGCACAACCAATCCGTGTGTGAGACACGACTCTCCTAGGCCTATATAAAGCAGCACCAGTGCTGGGCTCGGGGTCTATTCGCCTCTACAATCAAGCTCTCCCAATAAACGTGTGCAGAAGGATCCTGTTGCAGTGTTGTTCTTGCTGGTCGAGTAGGACGTGCATGAGACTAAGGAAGAATGGGTGAGAAACAATGACAAAGGTAACAGTTCTCCTAGCCTGATGCACAAGACAGGTCCTATTACTCAGGCACACAATGCCTTCCCCTTCTATTTTCAATGACACTTCTGATAGAATCAATTTAAGTAGCCTTTTAACTGAAAACAAAATCAGCATATGCTGAAGACAAGGGCTTCTACTTACTGAGATAGGATGCGGTTTTGTATATGTAAGTTTGAGTCTCCTTACTTTAAATGGAATTTATGATTATGAATAATCATGCCTACAAACAAAATGTCAGTAACTTTGTAGATTTTACAGTGTCTAAGGTAACCCAGGAAATGGTACAAAACCTTTACTGCATGCCTAGTAGCAACGAGGGTCTCCTTTTTAATCAGAAGTTCTCATTATCTTGTACATAATACACATGCAACTTTCCAAGCATCACCCATTTTGTAAAATAAAGAGTTGATCATTTCAGTATTCCCCTGTTATTGAAGCAACAACAGCACATCTGAGAGCCAGGTATGGTACACTTTTAATATAGGTGTTTATATGTATTTGCCTTTGATATAGAAATCATCGCTTGAGGAAATCATTCATTTGATTTACTAATATTACGAAAAGCCACATGGTCTCATCTCCACATTTTTATTTTCTCATTTAAAAATTATATTGCTTTTGGAGACTATTTTATTCCTGTGTTTTGTAAGATATAAGATGTGATGTGTCTTTTCTTATCTGCATTTTAAAACGAGCAAAGGGGAAGTTCTCTATAGAACAGCCTTTAGAGCTAGGGTGTAATTCTCCTTGCTTTCTCTGCCATAGTGCTGGCACAGGGGACTGATCTGCCCATCACATACCCTGGTGTGAATGGAAGAGTGGTGTGGAAGCAGGATTCTTAGGAGGCAGAATGTAGAGCCTTTCTTTACAGTGGTAATCAGCCTGAGTTCTTCTGAAACACCTGTGTACTGTGCCATGATATGACTTGGAGAGTCAGTGTTTTGTAACAAAGTAGGCTGGAAACAATGTCCCAACGTTTAGGAAGGACACATGTGGGACAGTAATGGCCCAGGGTTATAGAAGAAGTTTGGAGGAAGCTTCAACCCTGGATATCAATACTTCAAATATGAGGACAGCTGGAGTTGACTCCTCACCTCTCCCAACTTAGCATCATAATGCGGACTCCTCTCACTATTATCCATAGCAGAAGTTTATTACCCTAACAGTTATCAGGCTTCACTTTTTGTTTGACCTTATATGCAGATGAAGCCTCTTTAAACATCCCTCTTCTGGCCAATTGTACACAGCCACAAAAACCCTGCCCCAAGACCCTGGCCATTTCCCCAAAGGCATAAATTCTCCTTTCCCCCTTAAACGTAACCTGTTCACCAAAACTGTTCCCAGGTATGCTTTTTTGCAACTTGAATTATTGCTGATCAAGATCCTGCACTGCACCCACCCAATGCTGGGTTAAGCTTCCCTCCCTCCAGCCAAGGACAGTATACAAAGGGCTTGGTTATCTCTAGAGAAAAGTGGACACAGGGCAGCAGGGATATCCAAATGTGCTAATGTGACAATTTTCAATCAGGCAATAGCTGGTTTTATGTATTATATTACAATCCTTATTTGGTATGTTTTGTTATGCACTTATTCAACAATCATACAGTGAAATTCTGTTTTATACATCATTATTGTAAACAAATAGTAAGAAAATCTTTCAAGGTATATAGATTGTAATTAGGATGAGGGAATATATAAGAATACTTACTAGAAGAATATAGAATAATCAAGTCTTACTAAAATGTAGGGAAAAATGTTTCATTATTATGAGAGGACATAAGGGCATAGCAGTCTCATTGAAATGAGAAAAGAATTTGAAGGACAAAAAGGATGTGAACCATAAAGTTTCACAGCCATTATCAAAGAGGAACTGTGGATAATATCGGAAGACTGTCTCAGGAATTTCAAATCAGTTTCTCATACACCAGGCATTATTTGAAGGAAAGCAGCATAAATAACACTTGGTGGATAGTTAGGCTTAGAGTTCCTGTCAGGAAGGACCTCATATTTAGGAATTCTCATCATGCACAATCTCTTATATACATGTTTTCAGTTTATTCGCAAAGTACTCCCAAGTTTAAGACAGGGTCATTACATTTTCTATCAAGGCCATGATAGTATCCTTGAGAAAAAGATGCTATATACATTGTTTCAGTGGGAAGTCGTAACATGAGGACTTGTTTCTATTCTGATAATCAGAACTCTAATGCTATCAATCCAGTTTTATAATGAGAGAAATGTGAAATCCATGGAATGTTAATGACAGTGATCTGCTAGAACATTCAAGAGAATTAATGCTACAAAGGAACACATCCCCTAAATCTGCATGAATAACAGGAGCATGGAGTCACAACTTAACATACCTCAACTTATGGTTTCTCAGATGCCACATGAATGGTATATTTTTAGTAAAAAATTTCACACTAATTTTAAGTTTTGATCTTTTCTCAGGCTGGTATTGTAAGGTGTGATGTTCTTTATGTTTTTTTTTTTCAATTTTTCTTTTATTGGATATTTTATTTATTTACATTTGAAGTGTTATCCCCTTTCCCAGTTTCTCCTCCAGAATTCTCCATCAATCCCTCTTCCCCCACCTGCTTCTATGAGGGTACTCACTCACCCACCCACCCACTCCTGCCTCCCCATCCTGGTATTCCCCTACACTGGAACATCAAGCCTCATCTCCCAGTCACACAAACAATACCTAGGGCAAACAGCCTGTGCCCTTTATACTTTGCAGGGAAACTGTGATGTTAGATAAGTCACATATGGTACCTGCTATTTTAACTTCTTGTATTGTCACCATATGAGTTTATGTGATGTGACTTCATCCTATGAAAAGCAGAGTTCATGCAAAGAATCATAGCGGACATCTCTCTAAATTGAGCAGAAACTGTGGAACTCTTGAATACAAAGAAATGTTCAAGTTGACATGTTGATCCAAGACTGGAAGTAGACTGGTACTCTACAAGGGGCTGCAACCTTAAACAACACTCCACATGTTTCTGAGATTTACACCAGAATCCCATTCATATGTCATCATGAAGACATATGTCAGTTAATTTTGGATTCTTTGAAAAATTAAATAAAACAAACTAAAAATCTTACGCTGGATAATGTAGAAAGAAACAAATTGTATATGGCTTGTGATTTTTGGTACTTGGAAATTATAATCAGCATAGAAACCTCATCTGATGAAAGACCGTAAAGATGAAGGAAATAAGTAATATGGGTTAGGGCTAGAGTTAGGGTTAAGGGTAGGGGTAGGGATAGAGTTAGAGGGTTAGGGTTAGAATTAGGATTCAATTCAAGCTCTTCCTTTTTTACTCTTTGACATAACTAAATACAAACCCCCTGCAAAGATGAAAATACAGTGACATAGGTCCACTTCTAAGCTGTAGAATACGTACCCAAGTCTTAACCCCACACCTCAACTACTATTATAATAACAGCTCAAAGAGCTATAATAGACAGAAGGTTTAAAGAAACAAAATATGGATTTGGAGAAAACCAAAAAAAAGGTGGTATAAAATCAGTGTAGTGTGTGTGTGTGTGTGTCTGTCTGTCTGTCTGTCTGTCTGTCTGTCTGTCTGTCTTTGTTGTTTGTGTCTGTGTATGTTTCATTAATTTACATGATGAAATGAGAAGGGAAGTCAGCTATAACAAACCATTTAAATACTTAGTGTAATATAAAGTGGAATAACTCCAGTGCCACTTGATTAGACAACAAACTGGTAATAAAATAGAAAATACATTTGAAATTATGGTAGCCATTTTTCAAAATGTACAACATAAAGATGTTCAAAGAATACCTAGCAAAATAGCTAGCATAAGAGATGAAAAAAACATGCACTTGGAGATGGAGAGGTGTAGGCTTAGATTTTTTCCCAACACCTACTTTATTTAGAGTTCTTAAATGCCTCAACCCCCCTTCTAACTTACTGACCAGAAGTTGAAGGAAAAAAATGTTTAATATGAAAAGAGTGTTGTGGACCTGTTTAGAAGTAGTTCCATGGGAACTACTTCAATTCTGCTCCTTGTTGTCAGGATATCAGTGGTCCAGTTCAATAGCAAACACCAAATATGAATCAGAAGAAGGGGCATAGCAAGGCTCCACTGAATTGTACAAGTCAGCAGAAGCAGCCAGGAGCAGCTGGAATGCTATAAGAAGTTCTTTGGTGTATTTTTCTCTAGGAAGTGAAGACCAACAAAGTCCAATAAAGTATTTCACAGGCTTATGGGGGTTCCATTTATATTCTTTCTGAACATCATGTGCCCTCTCAAGTGTCTGTTTTCAGCAAAACATTACATGCTCTCTCACAAGACAGCTTCCAGAAAAATATTACGTGACAAAACTGAGTTTTAAAAGAAATCAAAAAT
Organism: Mus caroli; assembly: GCF_978045245.1. Classification (NCBI taxonomy): domain Eukaryota; kingdom Metazoa; phylum Chordata; class Mammalia; order Rodentia; family Muridae; genus Mus; species Mus caroli. The sequence goes on along the minus strand of NW_028227262.1, from coordinate 74,951,175 downwards.
TTCTACTTCAGGGAGGTGCCTCAGTCAATAAAGTTCTTGACACATGATCACAAGAACCTAAAAACACAATCCTATATCCAGTGTCCATGTTTTTGTTATTTTTATTTTTTTAAAAGCCCTTACTTTTATTTTGACTTCTGTCCTCTATGCACACACTGTAATGTATATACACAGTTGGGCACATCCAGAAACGTGTATACAGAAACATGTACAATGCCTATTGGTATATGAATGAAGCCAGTGTAGAAATTTTGCCGGATATATTGATTTTGAAGGAAGATAATTTGAAAAGATGAACCTGAGAATTTGTAATGCAATAGAAATGATTCTGGGCATACTATAAAACAATATTAAAACAAGGATAATTTCCAGCAGCAAGAATGAACCTTAGCATATACACATTTTAAAAATAATAGATGAGTTACACCAGGATTCAGACTGTGATAAAATATACATTATTTTAAATATATGACTCATTGCACTGAAGAAAGTAATAAGAAATTACATTGAATTAATTACATTAGAAACCAGTGAATGTTGCAGAAGTAAATGTGAAAAGAATTTCATATAAATACTCTGGTCTATGTTACAGTGTTTTCTGGAGTCATTTTATAGTTAAATACATGTGTATCACTGCTCATCATTTAAGTCAACAAATTGCAGATGGTAAGAGGTGGATTATTTACTAATGGAGTGGGAGGTTGCAGACAGGCGAGCAGAGGAGCTTAGAAAGAATCATGTGTTCAGAGATGCCAGAGGGAGCTATCTGCATTTACTTTGAATGTAGATACTGATGCATATATGAAGAAGTGCTTAAAGACATGAGTATCCTACAAGTAAAATTGAGCATGCATTCTGTTATCACTAGTTTAGTAAGTCTAGAATCAATTCACCAGTAGTAATGAGTACACTTAACAGCTACATTGCAATTCTCCAATATTTTCCAAGAAGAGAAATATATTTTCTTAGAGAAATGTCTAATTTATGCACAGAAAATAAAAGAAGTGAATTGTAAATATCTTTTAATATGAGAGCATGTACAATTTAATCTTTTGTGTACCATGAAGGAAGCATGAATTTACATAAGAGTCCTGAATATTAGAAACTGGAGTAAATAGATCAACAAAACAATTGATGTTCCTTTGTAATCCTAAGAACAACAAAAAAAGTATTCATAACATGTGACACTGTTTTAAATGTATTACTGAACTAGTCTGTGGTGGGAGAGGAGAAGTACCTATCACAGAAGAGGCGCAAAGAATTCCCAAAGCTATTTAACTCTTATGGGAATGGGCACTGTTCTTTCCTGTGTATCTGTTAATTAACTGCTTAACTATTAATTTAACTGGGATGTGATTTCATAAAACACAATAAGGAAAGAGTTAATTTTGTGGAGGCTAAAATGAAATAAGCTACTATAAGCAGGTTATTGAGTTCTTATACACAATGTCATTATATATATGTATATGATTTAATATACCACCATTTCTCTATGATCTTCATCTGCTAGACCATTTTAACATCTATTTTAATCCATGTAAAAGCATAAGATGCATCCTAATATGGGAACACTGTACAAAGCAGACAGAGAGTACTCCTAAAATCTATGAAAGACATTGGAATCAAGGAATGTCTGTTCACTGAGCATCCTAATGAGGCCTGATAATTAAGAGCCATTCAGCATTCTAAACTATGTGCTAGAACAGAAAAAGACATTAGTTATGCTTAAGAAAAAAGCAATATACATTTGAGTTAATAATACAGAATTTTGTTGACTGGTATATTTATAACATGCTAAGGAAAGATGTAGATAACAGAAAGTATCCAAACTTATCCCAAAGGTAAAGCCTACTAAATTTAAAAGACTATTTGTAGATTAATAACAGCATGGCACACTCAGTGTCCAAGACAAAATAATTGCTTCAATGAATTTGACTTTTTGTTTTATATTCCTATGAAGATGAGATCATGTCTGCTTCTTATGTTTTCCTTATTTAACTACAAAAACACCATCCTGTTTTATTCATATTGTTACAATGAGACTTCTTTTCCTATTATACATGAGTAATTTTGTATGATTTAAACATATCTTGCAATGGTCACACTGTTTTCATATCTCTATATCCTGGCCACTGTGAATAATCTAATAAAGATGATCTCTAAGATACTGATTTAAATTCCACATATAGGCCAGATGGAGAGTTTTGGGCTGCATGATACATCTTGGTTTTTCAGAAATATCATTCTGTTTTCCCATCAAGCATATGACATAGTTCTTTATCTTCAGGGGCTTGCTAGCATTTGCTTTCATGTCAATTTTGTTTATTCCTAACTATGTATATAAGCAGTTGTACAAGATGCTGCCTCATTCTGCCATCTTTTGCATTTCCTTGGTGATTAATTGTACTGATAATCATTTTACATGACTTTTTTCATTTACATATTTTTTTAGGAAAAAAAATACATTCAAGAAGTTACTTTCTTCTTTTCCTTTTCTTCCAGCTTCTCCTCCTCCTGCTCCTATGCCTTTTTCCTCCTGAGTAATTAAAAGACATGCCATTTAAGGGGGAAAATATGTCACTAATATGTTCGTATTCTCATTGCCTAATTCCAATTCACTGAAATTATATACAGAAATTGCCACATCTATCAAATTTCCATACTTAGAACAGGAACCTTCCCTCACAAGTGCTCCTTTTCCTAGCACTGCAGTTTTGATGGTGTCATTTAAAATATAGGCCCATTTACCTCTGCTTATTATTCCAAGATATCAATAACATTGTTAGCATTGTTTATCTTTTTATTATTGCTTAAATCTCATACTGAGCAAAATTCCAGAGAAGTAAAAGTTATAGTACATAAAATCAAAGAAAATATATAAGTGCCTAAAATCTAAAGTGGTGCTTTCCAAATTATTTATGGCTAAGGCCTACAAACAAGGACCTTAGTAGACTATTCAAGCAAAACCCCAGGAAATAAGCATGCATTGTAACCCAAGGGGAGGCTGTGAAACAGTGAGGGCGAGAGGGTAATTTCCTCAGCACTGTGTCCTCACTAACAGGAATTTTTAGCAGTGCTAAGTTCTATAGTAATCTTTTGTGAAGTAGGGTTTTCCTTTTCAATAGCTTTGTAGAAGAGAACTGAAATTTAGATTCCACATTGGAATCTTAATGAGCAATGTCAATCTATAAAGATAAGATTCATCTGCTGTTCTGTCCTTACTTACCAATAGTTATTCAGAGATCCGCAAACATGGAGAATCATGGTGAATTTTGTGATTATTTTTTCATTCACACAAATGCATTTACATATAATGTGCTCATTACTTATTAGTGTGTTGAAACTTAATCATTTAGTCACCATAAAATAGAAGGTAACCTTATTGCTCACCACTCTGAGCAGCTGATACTGTCTCCAGTAAGAACTAGCCTTTATCTCAGCTACTGTAATACTTTATCTTACAGGTAATAATTGGTTTAATCTCAGTCACTTTTTGTGAACAACACTAACATGTTTTCTCCTTATTTTTATCATTTGGTATACATTAAATAAATAATTTTATGCATTTGGTTCTTGGGAGCTACAACAAAATAGAAACCACATGCCAATATTTTCTCTGTGTAAAATATTTAAAAGTACATTTTATGCTGTGAGACTGATTTTAAAAAAGTATAAACATAGGTCTCATTTATATTAGGGTAATTCCTGCCCATAGAGGCATTGCAGGTGTGGCTGCTGTGTCACATGCCCATCAGTAGGTGGCAGAGAGGAGAGAGTCTATGTCTGCACTCAGTGTTCTGACCTGGGAACATCTGGATCATTGGTAGCCTAACATTCCCTGAACAAATTAAGTCTGAGACCACAACCAGCCAGTCTAAACAGGAAGATAGCCTGAGATGTTCACCAGTCAGGTTCATCACAGGCCCAGACAGACTCCCAAGGCAGGGAGAGAGATGGAGATAAGAGGAACCCTTACTGGGACTAAGGGCTGAGCAGGAGTGATCCTGAGACAGAGAAACCCTTCACTGGGGACATATGGGAGTGCCCAAGGGAGAGGAAGGAGTCTCAGATGACCACCAGTCTTGCTTCATGTGGCCCAGATAGGGAGCTAGTATAAGATGATTACCAGTCTGGTTTTGCACAGGTCTGAGTGGATCACAGGTCTGAGTGGATCACAAGCCAGAGATGATCCCTGCATGAGCAGAACATAACACTCCTGAAAGCATGCCAGGAACCCAGGTGCCATTAAAAGAGTGGATAAATGGAAGAGAAAGAGAAACAGAAGAATGTGAGGACAATGAAGGGACACAGAGGAGACACAGACACAGTAGTCTAGGCTACTACCCTGATATAGGTTGATGTCTGAAGGCTGTGGAAAACTGGTCCCATCCCTCACCTTGGCATTGTGGGGAGGTGGCACTGGGTCATGAGAGCAGAAGAGTTGACCCTGCCCCTCACCAGCTTCAGTACTCAGGAAGACAGGCCCTACACATCTCCTGGGCAGCAAAGTAGAGCTGACCCTAGTAGCAGGCATATGGGTGAGCTGTCCTCCAGTCATAAGCATGGCAGAACTAGTCCTGCCACTTGTCCCCCATGTGGTGACATAGATGAGGAAGACACAATCCCACAGTTGCTCCTTGCCACCTATGGCAGGCAGGAAAGCTGGCCCTAGGGTCATGAGAGCAGGAGAGCTAATGCCGTTCCTCATTTGTTGCAGCACTGAGGACAGTAGGCCCTGTACCTCACATGAGCACCTTGGTAGAGCAGGCCCTTGATGTAAGATTGCCAGTAAACTGATGGTATTGATATGGCATGGTATGAATGAGCCAACCTAAGGGGCATGAGAGCAGGAGAGCTGGCTCTGTCCATTGCTGGCTGGGGCATTGGATAGACCAGGTGGGCTGCATAGAAGAGCTCATCCTGGTGGTGTGGGTTCAGATTTGGAGGGCTGACTAGTTCAAAAACTTATCATGCCCAGATCCAGGACTTTGAATTGTCCCATCACAACACCTACCCCACCAATGAATTGCTAGAGTGCATAAAGGGGCTAGTCTTACAGATTCAACACTACAGGATCTCCATGGCATAGGGCAACAACAGGATGTCCAAGAAGAGTCCCAGTACAGTTCTAGTATTGATGAGCCTCATACTAGACCAATGACTCATTGCAATGAACATTTGCAAGCAAAGAACTGTGGACCAAAGAATATACTGTGGGACACACTGGGACACACTACAGCTTCCACAATGAGAATTTCTCTTTCCATTTAGGAGGACACTGCAAGCATGAAGGATTGATAATAGGGGAGTGGGAGATGCACAGGATTGAGGTGCCTGATGTGAAATTCACAAAGAACCAAAAAAAGTTATACACAGACACACACACATATATTGTATACACACACACACACACACACACACACGTGTGTGTGTGTGTGTGTGTGTGTGTGTGTGTGTATATATATATATATATATATATATATATATATATACACAAAAACCAAAAAATAGGCACTTGTCTACTTGTCTAACTTGTCTAACGGCCTTTGCATAGAAAGTCACTGGAAATGTTCACATCCAAATTGAATTTTTAAAGGTATTACAGTAGGTAATTTAATGGTACAAATATTCTTTATGCAGCTACCTCAAATGCTGAAAGCCACCTGCCATACAGAGCATAAGTAGCAGACATTAGAAATAAACTGCCTCTGTTTATTAGCTTTTCTGAAATCTTCTCCTGCTTTAATGAAAATGAAAAAGAAAGTATATGAGTTATTTTCTTTTCCACACAAATCTGTAGCGAGGCTTTGATGAAGAAGTAAAGTGTACATTTGTTTAAAAACGGTGAAATATCTACTTTAAAATTGTGGTTGCCCATTCCTTGGATGGTATAGCAAAATTTCCTAGAAAGTAAGTGATTCTGTCATCACTTGGGTATAAATAGCAACGTCTAAGGCTCACTAACATGGGTCAAGACCAACGTGTGACATGCAAGCAGAAGTTTCACCAAAGAATCTTTTTAACATTAGCCTTTTAAAAATCATTTGGTCTAGATTTCACAATGATCTATAAGTTTTTGTTTATTTTTGTTTATATGAATATTTTTCTAGCTTCCTGCCTGCATGTGTACCACACACACACAAGTGAGACAAGGGGCCGGTTTCTCTGGAGCTGTAGTTACAGATGGTTGTGTGCCACCCAATATAAGTGCTGTGATTTGAATTCAGGTCCTCTGGAAAATACCAAGTGCTCTGTTTTAGTTAGAGCTTTATTGCTATGAAGAGATACCATGACTAAGGCAACTCTTATAAGGACAACATTTAATTGGGAATGGTTTACAGTTTCAGAGGTTCAGTCCATTATGATCATGTCAGAGAACAGCATCCAGGCAGATATGGAGATGCCAAGAGTTCTACGTCTTGATCCAAAGGCAACCAGGAGAAACTCTTTTGCAGGTTGCCAGAAAGAGGCTCTTTCCTGTAGGCAACCAAGAAGAGGCTACCTCTTCTATACTGAGTGGAGCTTGACCATAGAACCACAAAGCCCACCCTCACAAGGACAAACTTCCTCCAACAAAGCCACACCTACTCCAACAAGGCCACACCTTCCCTCAGGCCAAGCATATTCCACCCAACACAGAAACTATTATGATTTGTATATCATCTAACATCCTTTACGAATCAATAATTAGTATAGTTTTTTTCCCTTTTATTGAAAACAGCCAATTTTCTCATAAAATATGTCCTGATTACATTTTCCCTCCCTCTATTCCTCCCATTTTGTCTCTCATTAGAAAAGAATATACTTCTAGGAGATAACATACGAACAAGACAAAGTAAAAATATGATAAAACTAAATCATCGCAACAAAGCTATAAACTGGGCAAAACAATCCAACAGACGGAAAGAGCCATGAGACCAGGCACGAGAGTCAGAGACCCACTCATTCACAATTCAGTAGTCCCATAAAAATACTGAACTGAAAGACATAATACACATGCAGAGGACCTCGTCTGTTCCAGGTTTAGATATCAGATCCGAGTAGGCCCTGTGCTTTCTGATTATTCTTTGAGAGTTTATATAATCCTTGCTTAGCTGGTTCAGTGAGAGTCATTCTCTTGTCTTCCATCTCCTCTGGATTTTACCCTTCTTAACATCACTTTCTTGAGATACTGAGAGTGAAGCCCTAAGGTGTAAGGAAATAGATTTGATGAAGACATGCCATGTAGAGCTATATGTTCAGGGATTCTCTCACCATAATGTTTGGCTGTAGATATCTGCATCTGTTCCCATCTGATGCAAGAGAAAGCTTCTTTGGTGATGATGAATAAAGCACTGACATATAGGCATAACAGAACTGTATTAGGAGTCATTTTATTGATGTATTTTCAGACCAGTAGTGGTCTGACATTGGTTTGAGATTGCTTTGCTACTCCAACAAATTCAGTGCTACTATTGCCCTAGCATATCTTTCATGCAGATTGTAGGCCGATCTGTGAATGGGTTGGTACTTATGGTTCTCTTTTGGTAGCCTTCGGAGTACCTCCCTGAACTAAAGATATTAGAGTGTATTGGTGAAGGCTCCATGTAAGCACAAGCTTTACTTCTCCATGTTTAATGAGTTGTGTGGTGTTGACCTCAGCAAAGAGGCACAGCTGTCAGCTTGTGGAAAGCATCTCATTACCTTAGAAACAGCCAAGGTTGGTTTTTGAATTTCCATGAGACCACCTTGGCAAACAGCTCAATGGAATGCAATGCAGTTCTAGTACAGGAAGACTCATTTGGTGAAAAGAGATGACCAGTTTTGACTCTGGCTCTGTCATCATTAGGCCTTATTTGGAGTACTTTCATATACTTTAGTGAGTTTGCACTGCAGAAGTTTTCCATAACATCCCTTTAATGCCCCTCAATTCCAGCCATTTCTCCCAGCATTTCCTCCTTCAACCATATCTTCTCCTCTCCCCCTGGACCTACTGTTAATATTTCAAATTCTACTATCATTGGTTTTGTATGGTTGATAATTAACAGTAAGAATTTTATTGCCATTTTACATGTGATGTGAGAGTTACTCTTTGGAATAGTCATACATGAATTATAACTAGTTGCTCATTCTTTTTTGATTTATTACTTTCTCTTCCCAGAAGATGGATACACAGTTTCTTCAGCTGACATCTGATGGCATGATACTTCAGCTGGCACTTTTACAGTCTTCTGAGTCATAAGTATTCTGAAATGTTTGTCAGGTGAATAAAATACAAACGTGAAATGTGATAAAACAGCTTTACTCACAGAATTAACAATTATTTATGAAATGTAATGCCATGAGTTAAAACAAAATAAGTTACAAACAAAATTAGAGCTTTTTCTCTATGTCATTTGAAGAAAGGGAAACATAGCACTTCTCGAATGAGTAAGAGGAGAATGAGCAAATACTCTCTTTCAATTAGCACTGTGTGCTATGAAAATCATATTCAGTGAAAATTAATATCACATTTCTGCAGGTTGTTTCAGGTCCAGTAACAAGAACCATGTGGCACGTGACTAATGTTGGCAATGACACAGAAACAGGATCCAAACTCATAATCACTAATGAATGCTACTCTTCAAGGATAGATCACAAATTCAGAAGCAATATAAATGGTGCCAAGAAGCCAATAAGGGCCTGAAGAATATTTGGAACAATAAGCAAAGACCATGGATGAAGATACCAAGGGCATCAAAGTTGTGGTAAATCTCGAGTTTAAGAAAATATTCTTCAAAGCCCCATCTCCAGGGATATTTTTTTATACCACATATGCTATAACTAGAAGCCTGCTTATAGCACATTCCCAAAGATCTTAGGAACAGATGCCTAAATTAAAGGGCAGAGCTCAAGCCCAAGTCTCTGGCATAGTTTCAAGACGTATCCTCAGCTCCTGTTCTACTTTGCAACATGCTCCAAAGACAAGACTGCTGTCTGCTGATGTAGAGACAAAACTCCAATTACCCTAGGATACTGTTTGCAGAAGTCTTATGATTTGTGGTTCTGCTTGTAAAAATAAATATAAGATTGAAAACACAGAGCCAGGCATCATATCTATCTATCTATCTATCTATCTATCTATCTATCTATCTATCTATCTATCTATCTATCTATCTAATATTTGATAAGATGGACATGAAAGCATGCTTTATCTCATTAAATCCAGTAGAGACATTTTGCACAATGCATATATTTGTTTAAAAAGTTGCAAAATTGGACTTGAGCTTTATATCGTTATCTTTAAAAATAATTACAGACATTGGTGTAGATTAAAGCATCAGTGAAGCCAGTGTCAGTAGTGACAAATCCATTAGCTTCTAACATAAATCTAGTGAAAGCATATCCCATAATTCTTCCCTGGGTAAGGTCATTTTGTTTATTTGGAAAGGTTGAAAGATTTAAAACAAACAAAAACCAAAGTCAACTAAACAAAGTCTGAGACTATAATTTCTAGATATTCAAAATGGCATCCATTCCTTTTTAACCCTCAAAGTGATGATCTAACCACGAATCTTAAGTAATATACTAGCTCAATAATTTTTTCACTTGCCTCATTTCTCTTTCTTCCCAATTCAGTGCACAAAGTGGCTTTTTGAAGACTTTTATTTTCTACAATGTTATTTGTAGGATATTAATTCTTTGGTTAAATAATAAATCTTTATTGTGTCTTCTTGTTTTGTTTCCAGTTGCTATGAAAACACCCTGACCAAACCAATTTAAGGGAAGAAAAGTATATTCTAACTCAGAATTCTAGGTGCAGACGATCATGATGGGAAAGTCCAAGGATCAGGAGCTAGAAAACCTTGGCTCTATTGTATCTACAGTTGGATATACTATATACCAAACTTGCAAGAACAATTGCCCCAAATTTGACTGCATTTTATCCTGCTGTGTTATTAGTAACATTTTTTCATTGTGCATCTGTGCTTCTTTCCAAATGTGAATATACACACAGACATCATTTTCCTATTGAAAGATTAAAACATTTCTTTTTTTTCTACTTCAGGCCCATACTCTCAATTAAGGTAGACGGTTGACATGGGCTGTTCAAACATTAGGTCACCACATTAGCCACCGTAGGCTTCTTTCTACCATGGCCTATGTCCCAAACTTTGCTTTTGTACACACAAAACTTCCACTTCCCATGGTCTCTTCACCTACTTGAAAACACAACCCTGAGAACCTCATGTTTTACAAATAAGTTATCTCCTTTGCACATCTGTCCTGTTTTACTTGTGGAGGTACTGTTGATAAAATCAAAATCTGGCCAGGTTGGTGTATATGCACCATGCAATGGGAAATTTTCTTGCAGGGCTATCATATTTCTTTGTGTTCAAGATTAATGTTTAGGGTGAATGACACATGTCTTCTTAAGATTTCTGCCTAAGTTTTAGTATCTAGTACAGTGATAAAACACCATGGCCAGAAACAACTCAGGGACAAAAGATTTTGCTTATAGTTTACCATGCATCGTGAAGGGAAGTTAAGGCAGAAACTAGGGCAAAGTGAATGGATGAAAATTACCTCCTGGTTTGTTTTCCATCTCTTGCTCAGCCTGCTTTCTCATACCACCCAGGACCACATGCACAGGTCTGGTACTGCAGATAGTTGGCTGGACCCTGCCCCATCAATCAAGAAAATGACCTAGAGACTGTCTTGCAGGTAATCTGATGTTATATGTGGGCATTTTCTTAATTAAACTTCCTTCTGGATGACTCTAGATAATATTAAAGTGATGAAGAAACTATTCTGAGATGTGCCTAAGATGTGAAAATGTTGAAGTTGAGCAAATTTGAAGTATAAAATCCAGTACCCTCACATATACTATAATCTTTATGTTTGGATTTTGACATGCAGAAATTTCTAAACAACTAGTGGATATGAATTATGTTCCACCATTTACTTGCTACAGAAGTGTGCATTCTTTTATGAAAACACTCTTATAAAAACCTCAGAGTAATTATTTTATGACATGAACATTAATCTGTCAGAGGAAACAAATGTGTGCATACAGATAATATATATGTGCTCTGATAGAGTTGGATCTAATATTTACAGACTTAAGGATCTAGCATAGTCAAGAAATCTGAATGAAAGGAATTAGAGGAAGGGTGAATAATTCAGAAACGCTTGTTAATTCTGATTCTGATCTCAACTTTAGTACATTTTATGTCTTTGCTCACTTTACAAAGTCAAGAATCGTAAGACTCTGTTTTAATAATTTAGTTAACAAAACAAAATTATATAGGTCATTAGAGTAACTTCACTGTGAAATGAGATCAAGTGCTATTCTATGTTTCAAGGAGGGGGGAAGAAAAAGATAATAAATAAGTAATAGAATGAAATGTAACAAATTCAAAATAAATTATATAAACACTCCAATTAAAAGAAAGGACATTTAAGTAACTTGAAAGAAATGAATTTAAAATCTAACAGAAAGTATTAGCTTAAAGAGGCCTTTTTTTATAAGAACTCTTTGGAACAGAATGTTTTGAATTTTTAAAGTTGCAGTACAAAGGACATATACCAAATGCTCACTCAACAAAAGATAGATAGATATAGACTCATCAATACTACTACAGAATAAAATAGGAAAAACAGATAGAACTTTTAGGAGGATTAGTTTCATGTTAATGAGTTACCTATTGAAATAAAAATATGAAAGGAAGCATAAATAAAAGTTGAAGCAACATAAAGATCCATTTCAGGAAACTGAATTTCATATAAGTACTTAACAAAATAAAGTATGTCAAGTTGATTATACTTAAAGACTCTTTACTCAAATTTACAAAATTATATAAGAATATACAGATAATATAAGTCTGAAAAATATCTATGCAACAAAATATCACAAAGTAGAAAAAAGCAGAACATTGATAATAACAATGCTGAGTACAATTTAGTTTTTAAATTAAAAGCTAAAAATGACTGAAACCTAAATATAAGTATACAAATTTAGTAAAAAAAAAAAGGAGGTTCGGTGTTTTATAATAATTTATTGAATATAAAATAGTAAGGAATGAAAATCTAAACATAAATTTGATGATATATTAGATTACTCTCTGTTGCTATTTCATTGGTCTACCCATTGTGTATGAAGAAATAAAATATTCTGAAAAAATAGCACTTTGTATGTTTTCCTTGAAGTTTGTGTAGCCAAAAGAAAATGTCTATAACATGTGAAACTTGATGTTTCTGCTTCCATGGGAGCTGGAAATCCAGAGTTGGCATCAGAGATGTAGCCCTCATAACTGTTCATCCTTTATGTCAGTTAGATTGTTGAAGAAGTTTTCGACCTGCACATTCTGGGTTTGCAGAGTTTGTAATACCTGTTCATTTAAAAGAGTTCTGTCCTCTTAGGTTTGGTCAATGTCTTAAAAGTTTGAATTAGTAAAGAGAATCTGGTTTGTGATTTTGGTAGACATGCTCATGCCTACTACATTACTTAGTGAATTTGCAGAAATGAGGATGCCTTTTATCCATACAGAAATGATCACTGATTTCAAATCTGCAGAGGAACAGAAAATTAGATCAGTGGAGTAATGGTGTTTTGGGAGCTGATAAGACTCAGCTACATTTAAAACACAAACAGTTGCACACAGACACATGCATTCACACTGTCCACCATCATTCAGGAGAAATGGAATTCCTTATAAGTAGGAAATAAGTCAATGGAAAGACAGTGTTACTAGATATTAGGGAAATGAAAATGTGATCATGGTGATATATAATTTCATAGGTGTTAAGGTTACTAAAATAAAAACAATGATTTTACCAACTGTGAAAAGGAATATGGAGAAATATGGAGAAAATCAATCAAGTATCAGTGGAAGCGTTTAACAACAGTTGAGTTTGTAGGAACAATCTGTGTGTGTGTGTGTGTGTGTGTGAGAGAGAGAGAGAGAGAGAGAGAGAGAGAGAGAGAGAGAGAGAGAGAGAGAGAGAGAGAGAGTTTATATCTGTGTAGGTGAGTAGAGTCACCCAGAGGCCTCCAGAAGATATCAGATTCCTCACAGCTGAAATTACAGGATGCTTTAGTCACCAGACAAGGGTCCTGGAAACTGAGCTCAGGTCCTAAGGAAGAGCTATTTTCCTAGTCCCTAGGTGACTAAACTAAAATTGTTTTGGTGCTTATAGAATGTAAGCAAAAGGTTATTGAATATTACCACATGTGGCATGTACTATTTTAGTCTCTATGTAGCATTGTAATAAATGAGGAAACATTAGAAAAAATATGAAAGTGTATTATATCATGGCCTCACTGCCTTTGCAACTTTTGATTAACTAATAACTATTTCAAGTCGCAACATTTTAGAAAAGAATTTAGTTTGAATTAGAAGACACTTTTAATAATTAGTAACAGTGACTAAATATCTTATGTTTAATATATTCAGGGCTAGGGTTGTTCACATAAGGTATTGTGGCTAGAGAGATTGTTATGGGGATAAAATCAGTTGGCCTCCAAATGATTTACATAGTGTAACAGTGAAAATGAAAGTAAACCAAAACTTTTTTGTAACTTAATTGAGGTGCCTTTGAAATTCCAATTAACTATGTCAGTGATGTTTTGTTCCAAATTTCCTGTATACCAGTAGACAGTCCCAACTAAGGGCAAATATATGCCCAGTTGAAACATGACCAGACATGTGTTTTCAGAAACAGAGCCGAGCTTCCATACATTAGGGTAACTGAGTATGGCAGTCCTGATTAAACCTGGGTAAGCATTTACAGACTGTAGTTTATGCAAAGGGCACTTTGAAACACTCCCCTCTTATTTTTCTGATGTGCATCTTCTTTCGAAGTGCAGGCATAGGTATTTCTTTCCTAGCTCTACCACTCCACACCACCGTGGTTCTTAGATTATGCCCCTGAAAAATAATGTGAATTTACTTTGCACTAAAAGACAAAGTAAAAAGAGTTAAAGAAGGCCAGGTGGCACATAGCTTTTACCCCAGCATTCAGGAGGCAGAGAGGCAAATGGATCTCTGTGTTTAAGGCTAGCTTAGACCACATAGTTCCAGGACAGCCAGTGATCCATAGAGAAACCCTGCATCAAAGAACAAAATCGGTGAAGGATATCTCTTCTTTATGTAAAAAACAAACAAACAAACAAACAAAACAATGGTCCCTAACACTTATAGCTCAATTGTATGATATTCTGAACATATTTTTAAAACAATATCTTGATTATTTAGAGGCTTAAGTCATTTGGCTAGGACTCCTAGTAATGGGGGATATTGCAAAAAAAAAGTCAATGAAATGATTCTTAATGATACAGTGAGGGTGTAGCCTAGCATACTCATCATCAGAGAGGGTCCATCTAGCAACTGTTGAAAACAGATACAGATACATCAGATGGTGGTAGAGGAATCCTGCTGAAGAAGGAGAGGAAGTATTATAGGAGCCAGAAGGGTTGAGCACTCCACAAGAAAATGACCCATAAAATTAACTAATCAGGGCTCACAGAGACTAAAGAGGCAATCATGGAGCATGTGTGGGTCTGAACTAGGTCCCCTGAGTTTATATTATGTTTGTGTACTTTGGTGTTTTTGCTATGGTTGCAAGCCTTGGTGTTCTTGTGGGAATACTAACAGTAGAAACTGGGCTGCCTCTGATTCTTTTGCCTGCTTTTGGTCCCCTTTTCCTAATACTGGGTTGCCTTGTCCAGTCTTAACATGAGGAGAAGTGTCTAGATTTCTTATAATTTGATGTGCCATGTTTGGTTGATATTCCTGGGAGACCTGACCTTTTCTGAAGGGAAAGGAGGAAGAGTGGGTCTGGGGGAGAGAGGAGGTGGGGGAGACAAACTGTAGAGAGTGGAGAGGAAACTGTGGTTTGGTCGGGATATAATAAATATATGAGAAAAGAATAAATATAAAAGAAAGAAAGAAAGGAGTAACTAAAGAGATTGTATATTTTGAATTAATAATTTTTTTCTTTTTAAAAACACAAAAGTTGATTTCTTTGATAAAAAATATCACCAGAGTTCTGGTAAATATGTTTTATGCTCCCTTCTAATTTGACATCAACATAATAAAATGTTTTACACATTAACAAAGTAGCTGACATTAGTTTTCTTTTTTCTTTATTATATTTTTATCATTTAAAATATATTTTAAATTGAAAGATCACACTCTTCCCCTCCCCAAGTCGCTCCCGATCCTTTTCCCTTCATTACTCATCATTACTAAGTTATTATTTATCAAAAACAATAACCTGATACAATAAGAAACCTCTCATGTTTAAAACAAACAAACAAAAATTCAAAAGAACAAAACCAAAGTAAAAACCTAAAACCAAACGAAACAAAACCAAACCAAAACAAAAAAACCTGCAAAATATAATCAAATAAAAGCAATTTAAACACCATGGAGTCAATTATAAGTTGCTCAACTAATTTTGGATATACAGCCTGTCCTGGAGTGGTGGATGCACACATTATAATTCCATTGGAGAAAATTGATTTTCCATATACCAACAGGTATAAATGACAGTTCACTTGGTTTCCTTTCTTTTATCATTCTTTCTTTCTTTCTTTCTTTCTTTCTTTCTTTCTTTCTTTCTTTCTTTCTTTCTTTCTTTCGTTCTTTTGATTTTATTTTTTTCTCTCATACATTACATCCCAAATACAGTTTTCTCTTCCTCCTTTCCTCCCAGTCCTGCCCCATGATGCAATTTTCAATAGCAGGAATTTACATGCTTAGGTATTAGAATGATCTTCAGTTGGGGGTCATCTGAAATTACATTCCCTGTTTCAAAAGGAAGCCAAATTTATAATAATTAACAAATTATCTGAAAGTGAATGGGAGGACAAGCAAGTATACCAGAGATTTATAAATTGTAAAAAAGCTGAAAAGCACTAGTAGATTGTTCTAGTCTCTACATAGTAAATAACCACATAGACAAGCTCAACCTGGTCAGGCTGAATGGCACAGTGGACAAAGAAAGATGCTTGATGACTAGCTTGAGACCTGAGACACCCTGAAGACTCACATAGTGGAAGGAGAGAACCAGCTTCCACAGGTTGTTGCTTGACTATTACATGTACAAGTGAACGTACACAGACACACACACACACACACACACACACACACACACACATGAGAGAGAGAGACAGAGAGAGACGGAGAGTAGGGAGAATAGATGTAATAGTATAACAGTTGTCTAATGCCCATCACTAAGGAAATTCAAAGCTGAAGCCACATTTATGCAGTTACCTGCCATTATGAACACAACAACTTTTAGTTCATGTGAAATGCTAAGAAACAGTTAACTAACTTCTCACATTTATACACAATCATATAGTATAGACTAACCTATTTATTTTAGACTCAACTGTTACAACTGATTTTTTAAAATTAGATTGTTAAAACAATGAAAATGTAGTCTCACACATTTCCTGAGGCCAGAAATCACCTTGTCAGTGCATGAAAAAACTACTTCCATTCCTCTTCCTACATTTAGAGGTGGTTAGCAATTCTTGGCAGTACTTGGACTGAAGATAAGGAACTGCATTTTTGTCTGCTTGTATCATTACTTTTAAGGAACTTCTATTTGCCTTTGTGTCTGTATCTCCAAATATGTTCTCTAAACAAATATAACCATTCCTAGATTTGGTGTTCATCATTATCCATAACATCACAAAATTACTTAAATTCCAAAAAGTGTCTTCTTTTAAATTAGGTTCTTGGTGAGCAGGAAGCTTTTGAGTGCACTGCTCCACACAACAAATATTCTATGCCTAATGACTTGAAAATGGTAATATTTAACATCTCGGTAATACATGCAGATACCTGCTGAATCAGTCTGAAAGAATGATACCTTACAATCCATTTAGAAACAGAATGTTTGTAGCAGCATTAAATGGTTATCAAGTAATAATTATTTAATTATTAATATTTAATCTAATTGCCATTAGGGTAGCAAAATGGTTACCATTTGAATGAGACAAAAAAAAGCTGACCTAAGAAAAACCAAAATACTGATAACCAAAGTAGAAATTTTCTTACTTTTTAAAAATGAAATTTTAATTTTTTTGAAACATTCATAATACATAAAATTTATTGTTTGGAAATTATTATCCACATTACCTTGTAGTGACAATTTTGGAATTTTATTTTCTTTAAAAGCATAAAATATTATTACAAAGTATTTTCATTTTAATATCAGGTGTGGCATATGGATCTGCTTCATACTATTCAGAGAAATTGACTATGATTTGCCCTGTGCTCTAAGAGAGGCATGGTTTTGCTAGCTGTAGAGAGTTTGGAAGATTGTGTCATGTTTGGAATTCTGCAAACTTTTCCTAGGGTATATAAATGCCCCCAAGAGATATGGTGGGAGGATGTTGATTGTTTAGGGAGACTATTTCTGCTTTGTGAATAGCTGTTGTCAAATAAGAAACAAAAGAAAAATTAGATTCAGGAATTTTTCTAATTCCCCTCTCTCCTCAAGACCCTTGTTTATTTCCTATCTACTGTAAGGGGAGAGTGAAACCACTGGGGGTACAGATGAAGAATGAGAAAAAGAAGAACCAACAATGTAGCAAAGACCAGCTGCAGTACCTCTTTTCAGTTTCTTTCTCCCCGAATATACTGATCTGAATCCCTCCTGACTTTTTTAGTTATTATTAGTAGCCCCTGAGTCTAATTAGTTCTGACTATATACATTTGGGTATGGGATATCCACTGGTGGATAGTGCATAGGAAATGTACCAGTAAACACATTCCCAGAGAATAGTATATTCCCCTCCTAAGATTATTTTTAACTTAAAAGTTGAAAATTGTTATTGTAATTACTACAGTGCTGTCAAGGGAAACCTGAGTTGTAATATTACAAGCTGTAATTTGCATTCTTCTGCTTGTGTATTATGCCTCTGTTCTGAACTACAGAAATTCTGAAGAGCCTTCTTTTAAGAAACTTTGACAATGTTATCTGGAAGGAAGCATACTCCTAGCAACTAGCTTAAATCCATGTGGTTATTCTTTGGTGCATCCATTGTGGCCTTGATTTTGTTTGTTTGAGTTATCCCCTTTATTGGATTCAGTTCTTCTGCTAATCTTCAAAGGTTCTGAATCTCTCTTTTCACATATCATAATTTTAGAAAATGCAATGTAAATTATTATGCATTTCTTTTCTAACTGCCTCTAACTTTTGAGGGTCTCATATGGGAAGACAAATGGAGACACAAGTCCACATTAAGAGCTTATATTTAAACATTAAATAATGTAAAGCTTGAAAATAGCTTGTGAGGGAGAGCAGAGTCCATCCTCTTACTTTAAAACATTATCAAACAGACAAGATTGGAAAAATCTATACAAAGATTGTGTTTTGTGACTAAACTAAGCACAGTATTTAAGAGAACTGCTGGGTACTTATGTTTTAGTACTTGAGTATTTTACCTAATCTCTGTTGATATCTGGATGATTTATATAATAAATTACTCATTCTATCAGAATAGTTCCCTTCCCTGGAACAGACCAGCAAGATGTGAGCATTCACAAGTTTTGAAGGTTACTGTATGTGTAAGGCTTATTTGTATAATAATGTGCATATTTTCACATTTCTCCTTTGAGAAATGCGCTCTTTGGCAAGGTTAATGACTCCATGATAATCAGAGACACAAGGAGTCCAGGAGGTGAGGGTGTATCTACTGTTTCAGCAAAATGGTAAAGTGCCATGACCTTCAGGGCATCACTTAAGGCTGTGAGAAAGAACACTGAAAACAGGAATTGAAAAAATATATAATTTTTCAACTATTCAAAATATAATAATGCAATTTGAATTGTTTAAGGAGCTTCACAGATCTAAAGGAACAGGACAGCTGTACTATTAGCCAGCTTAAAGATACTAAGGAAGGACATAAAGAGAATTAGGGAAAGAAAATCACCGAGCAATATCACAACCATCTTTTTGTTTTTTAATATAGGTTATTTGTTTGTTTATGCTTATAAAGGCAGGAAAATTCCTAAGTTCAAGGTCAGCCTAGGTTCAGGCCCAGGCATGGTTGGAAGGGCAATTTCTGAGCAGGATCTCACCAAGCTATCTTATTGTTCCTGCTTGTGCTTACTGCCTCTTTCTAAGAATCAAAGGGCTGGGGTCTTGGGATGCTCATTCATGGGATAATCAAAAGAGAACCAGGGGTAATTACTGAATTGATGTGTAAATAGAAGACTAAGCTTTTGGTCTGCAAGAGATAAGGTATGGAGTTTCTAGAATAGCAAGAGAAAGCTATCTCAAACAGATAATAGAGAGAGCTTAATCAGGAAATCTGTTTCTAGCAGAAAGTAGGGCATTAGCTTGGACCCACATTTTGACATTGAGTCTTTGTTTTTGCTGCTCCCAGACACGCCTTCCTTAGGACCTTTCTCCAAACTGAGCTGGTCCTTTGCAAAATTCCTCTTGGTAGAATTTGTTGTTATTGTTGCTAAATTTGTTGAATTGAAAATAAAAGCAAATAAAGTAGCCTTTTGGGAGAAGTTTGGATAAATTTTATTACCTGGAAAGACACCAATCATGTTGAAAAGGAAAAAATAAATTTTATTCATTTTCCTTAAATCTTGTAAATCATTATAATTGTAAGTAAATACTATAGATTATTTGTTAATCAAGTGCATACAAATCTATTCATAGCCTTCACTGTCTTTAAAACAATGCATTACTACACAAAAACGTGCACAGAAGTTATTACATTTCAGTGATGCTAATATCTACATATGCATAGATGACACCCAAAAATCAACTATTACTTGTATTAATATGAATTGTTTGACATTGGAAACTGTTCCTTATCCTACAGCACAACCCCTCTACACCTGTACAGAACCACTAATAAGCCGAACAGAACTCTAGAAATATAAATTAGCATTCACACTGATAAGCTAGTTTCCTTTGTCCATTTTCTGACAGTCAGTTCTTCCTTGGAATCTGTAGGAGTGATGTTATACACAAATACTGACACTGACAAAAGATGCCTGAGGCTTTCCTCATTGATTTGAGAATGTTTCCATGAGAGTGAAAGTTGAAGGACAGATACCATATTTTAGTATACTAAGAAGGAGATCCCAAGACTCAGGTACTAATGGTAATGAGAATTAGATAGAGATACAGGATAGCTATAGATATAGATATTTATGATAAAGATATGCATGGCAACATATTCTATAGTTATTCATTTTCTCACTGTTGATTCTTACTCTGTTGAATAGAAAGATAAAACCTGTAATTTTAGTTAACTATGAGTGATAAAATAATTAACCTATAATATTTTGCATAAAATTCCTACTTAGCAGAAAAATAACTATATATATTGCTAGCATAAATACAACCTAGCCAAATTATTCACAGTGTTTTAAGTTTCAGGGCATTAGTACGTAAGAATCTATTCTAAATGGTGAAGTGCTTATTTGAGCAATTCTTATAGTTTTGATTGTGAGCCATCTTTGCAGTCCTTATTTGAGCAATTCTTAAACTCTCCTTCAGTTTACCATATGTGGAAGGGACTGAGTGATAGCATTATGAACAATGCATTCTGATCATACTTTAATGACACAAATAATACCCTAGAGTTCTCTTTCTCAGGGCAGAGGACATAGTAATGACTAGATAAAATATCCCATGTGCTGAGGTTTATGAGTGACCGATGATCACACCAACACAACTGATTTACAGTGGAAGTGTAAAGGCAGAGAACAGGGGGCTGGTTAAATGCTTTAGTGGGTAAAGGACTTGTCATGTAAGCATGGCCACAAATCTTTGGACCAATCAAGAAATGCTCAGCAGATAAGGTTGCCAACATGTAATTCCAGAATAAAGAGACTCAGATTAGAGATCCTGAAAGATGTTAGCTAACTAGACTTTCAAAAGCAGAGAGATCTGGATTCAAATTAGAGATACTTCATTTGGGGCAGAGAGATAGAAGAAGAGAACTTATGTTTCTTTTTGGCTTCCACACTCATGTATACACTAGTTAGAATTGGGAACCCAGAGGACAATTGTCTACTATCACTTTCTGAAATTTGTATAATTATTAACTACAGTCTAAACCCACAGGTAAGTATATTTGTCACCCCTTATCAAAGAAATTTCTTTTTTCAGCAAATGAGGAACATTACAAAGAACAATCAATGTGACAGAGGAAATATTTTTATGGGGCACCCATCCCCGATTTATGAATCTACAACATAAACCCTATATCTAAGGCTCTGATAACATTATCGCTGTGTGTGTGTGTGTGTGTGTGTGTGTGTGTGTGTGTGTGTGTGTGCTGGTGAAGCCAAAGGACCATATTTTCTGCCTCAAGAATCTGTCTTCAATATATGACAAGGAAACTGGATACATGACATCCCAGAAATATGGTAATCTAAACAAACCTGAACAGGGACAACATCAGTTGACATGTTAACATAAAAACACAGACAGGGAAAATCTCACAAGGCTTCACACCTACATGAAAATATACAAACTGCTAATGCTTGCTGAAAGGTATGGATGTGTTTGCCAAAGAGATGAGCACTCTAATTTGTTATCTAATGTGGGGCATTGGGCTCTGCACAGACAGTCTGGTCTCCAGTTGAGCTGAGGTCTGAACCCCGAGAGTGGTGATAATTCACCTAAATGACAAGGAAGGTGTTCCCTTATGCTCCTGGAACTCTGGCTCCTGCCTAAGTTACTGCCCCCCCCCCAGCCCCCACAAGAGAAGCATGGCTAGACGTCACATAGGCAATGGCCCAAGCTTCTGACATTCAGGCTAAACTCCTCCCCAGATACCTAGCAACAGTAAAGACCATAAAAAGGCCTGTTCAGCCCTACCTGGCTCTCTTACTTCTCACTGCTCTCTCTTACCTCTTACCCCTAACTCTCTCACCCTCTCTCTCCTCTCTTTGTCTTCTCTGCTCTGTCCTCTCTTTGTCTTCTCTCTTCTCTCCCTTTTATTCTCTCTCTCTCTCTCTCTCTCTCTCTCTCTCTCTGTCTCTCTCTCTCTCTCTCTCTCTCTCTCTGTCTCTCTCTCTCCTACCTTCTCTCTTTCTCTTTCCCCCATGCCTTTCTATAATAAAGCTCTAAAACCGTAGGATGTCTCTGCTAATCAAGGCCCTCTGCGCTTGGAGGATGGAACAGGCTTTCTCCTAATGAGCCCTTTCTAATCTCCAGTTAGAAGACCTTCCTGTGCTCCAGTCAAGATCCGCTGCCCTCACTCTTGCAGGTGTTGGGAACCTCTTCCCTCATCACTCTCTTCTATAACCCTGGTTTCTTTAGCAAAGTCACTCTGGGAATCCCAGGTGTGGCTGCCCCTTGGCCACTCCCTGAAGAGTGGGATAGAGGAATGCCCACCCAAGGTTGAGTGTAAAGTGTATGGCAGCTCTCCCACGCCTGACAGATCAGAGAATAGGTAAAAGCCTGATGGGGTGTGGGTCTTTTCCTCCCCCCTCTTCCCATGGGCCCCCTTTTTAGTTCCCAACAATCTAATATTGTCTTAGTTACTTTTGTCTTGTCACAATGAGACATCATGACTAAAGCAACTATATAAGAGCACATTTAATTTTGTGTGAACAGTTCCAGAGGGTAGTTAAGCCCATGACCACCATGCAAAGATTACAACAGCAGTCAGCACACTGGCAGGCTTGGTACTGGAGCAGTAGCTGAGATATCTGATCCATAAGCAAGAGGCAGAGAAAGAAAACACTAACCGCAAATCACACTCCTGGCGACACACTTCCTTCGGCAAGTAGACACCTCCTAATACTTCCCCAACAGCTTCACCTACTGCAGAACAAGCATTCAAACGTGTGTCCTAACTGGTCCATTTTTATTCAAACACTACTAAGTGGTCATCCTGAAATTGTTTGCATAAAAATGACATTAAATGGAGTAGGCAGTTTTTATTATGTAGTTGTATGTATGTATACATGTAATAGGTAAAGAAAAGGAGAAAAAAAGATTACATATGCACATATAAAGATATACGTGACAGATCGATGACACATATAATTGACATAAACATCAATTCTGAACAATCTACCATTGCTATCTTCTTCCCCTCCTGTCCTGCCTGTCATTAAATTTATTTGGAAATCTCACTGGATACAGTCCATCAATTATTATGTTTTTATAGAAAAGCATTATTGAATTGATTTGTTTTTTTTTTATATAAAGATAAGTGGATATAAAAGCACCCATTTTATAAGGAAGGGTTATAAATATAAAAATAGGAATTCATTTTTTGGTGATACTAGACAGAAAATTATGCTTTAAAGATGACATTTAATTGAGTGGTTTATAGAGCATTAATAGAGTAGAAAAATGGCAAAACCATTGTTTTTGTCTTAAGTAGTATATGATATGCTACACTATTATAAAATCATATATAATAAATATATTATTTTTCTGACATTTTTAAACATAAGTTTTTCCTTTCTCATTCAACTCTGTGTTATTCTTACAATAAGCAAAATTTTAAAATTAATATAATAAATATGGCCAAATAAAATAAATTTCAAAAGAAATCAGAATGTTGACTTTAGTTTTCTACCTTTCAGATTTCAAAAAGAAAATATTTAAAATGTACACATTCTATAATTTTTTTCATTTTTAAAAATTGATGTGTATATAATTCAGAAGAATTTATTAAGTGTTTTAGTCCAGTAAGTTATAAGTTAAGGTTTCAAAATAAATATTAATAGTTTTTTAATTGCTTTTTATTTTCTGCTGTTTTGTTGAAAGAAATATCCATCTTTTAAAAAATGGTCATTGGCATTTTGGGGATTAAAAATGGCTTGTTAATTTAAAAGAACTCAGTGAAGTCTCAGAGGACTAAAGTTTGTTCACTAGTACCAGCGTGGGGCAGATAGTAACTC
The DNA here is from genome assembly GCF_978045245.1 of Mus caroli. Lineage (NCBI taxonomy): Eukaryota > Metazoa > Chordata > Mammalia > Rodentia > Muridae > Mus > Mus caroli. The sequence goes on along the minus strand of NW_028227262.1, from coordinate 74,927,302 downwards.
CAAATCCAGAGTATCAGACTCACTTGACTGGCATCTGGACACCATCACACACATGTGCACGTATACGCCATTAATGAATAAATGGATATCTTAAAAATTTGCCATATGTTAAAGAAACAAATATGATGATGTGCTGCTGTGTTGGGAACTAAAAAGGGAGAGGGGAAAGGGGAGAGAAAAGACCCATACCCTGCAAGAGTTCCATGTAATCTCTGGTCAGTCAGGCATGGGAGGGCTGCTATATACCTTCTACTCATCCCCGGGTGGACATCTAAGCTACTCACCCACTCTTTGGGGCGTGGCAAAGGGGAAACCCTACCTGGGAGTCCCGGAGCTACTTAGCTAAAGCCACTGGGGTTATGGGAGAGAGGGATGAGGGAAGAGGTTCCCAAAAATGACAAGAGTGAGCATAGCAGATCTTGACTAGAGCAGAGACTGTCTATGGTTTTAGAGCTTTATTATAGAAAGACAGGGAGAAAGAGAGAAGATAAAAAACGGGAGAGAGAGAGAGAGAGAGAGAGTAAGAGGGAGAGAGGAGAGGAAAAGACAGAGAGGAGTGAAGAAAGAGAAGAAAAGTAAGGAATGATAGAAGTGAGAGTGATGAGTAAGAGAGAAGAGAATGAGAAGTAAGAGAGTGAGGTGGGGCTGAACAGCCCTTTTTATGGTCTTTACTGTTGCGTGGTAATTGGGGAGGAGGTTAGCCTGAAGGTCAGAAGCTTGGGCCATTGCCTATGTGACTTCTAGCCATGCTTCTCTTGTGGGAGTTGTGGGGGCGTTAACTTACACAGGGGACAGAGTTCCAGGACTATAAGGGAATGCCTAATGTGTCATGTTTTGGGGTTCAGACCTCAGTTCGATTGGAGACTAGCCTGTCTGTGCATAGCCCAATTCCCCACATTACTGTGACTCTTGTATTATCATACTTCATTCGCAGGGTAATGATGCTCTTTCAGGAAGACTGAACTCTTTAGAAGGTGTAATTTAGATCACAAGAGGTCTCAGAGACTTAGATCTTGTCACAGTTCCTGCTTCCTGATCTGCGAAGGGAGAAGCCACTGCCACATCTTCTTTGCATATTCTGACAATATAGTTGAAAACTTCCTGAATCCATGTCCCAACAAATATCCTTCCTCCCCTACATTGTGTTTTGTGTTATGGCCACAAAAACACAAATGGTAAATGATGATGAAGATTATGATTATGATGATGATGATGGCAATCCTAGATTGCTAGACAGAATGTGATTCATATAACTAAAAATACCAAATGTGGATAGATTCAGGTTTTGTTTTACACTCTGGTCAAAAATAGAAGCTATGAACTGAGGTCAACATACTCACACTGCATGAATCAGACTTAGAAATCTCCTAATTTACTAAGCAATCTGTCCATGTAAACCCATTTCAAATATAATTTAGTTCTTAATTCACAGAAATGGACACATTACAGGTGCTCATCAGTCAATCACATGAGATCCATTGCTTTTCTTTGCACAGTGCATTTCCATTACTTGAATTTAAATTTTATATAAATACTATGGAGATAGTCACTACATTATATCCCTTAAGATGATTTAAGTTTCATATGGTCTGTGAATTGTATCTTGGATATTCTGTATTCTGAGCTTTTGGGCTAATAACCACTTATCAGTGGGGTCTATCCCATATACAGACACTAAACCCAGACACTATTGTAGATGCCAAGAAGTGCTTGCAGACAGGAACCTGTTATAGCTGTCTCCTGAGAGGTTCTGCTGGAGCCTGACAAATACAGAAGCAGATTGTTGTGGCCAACCACTAAACTTAGCACAGGGTCCTCATTGGAGGAGTTAGAGAAAGGACTGAAGGGGCTGAATGGGTTTGCAACCCCATAGGAGTAACAACAATATCAACCAACCAGACATCCCCCCACCAGAGCTCCCAGGTACTGAACAACCAACCAAGGGTACACTTGGAGGGTCCCATAGCTCCAGCTGCATATGTAGTTGAGGATGGCCTTGGTGGACATTAATGAGAAGAGAAGCCCTTCTTCCTGGGAAGGCTCGATGCCCCAGTGTAGGGGAATGTGAGGATGGGGAGGTGGGAGTGGGTGGAGGAGCACCCTCAAATAAGAAGGGGGAGAGGGATGGGATAGGGTGCTTCCAGAGGGGAAACTGGGAAAAGGGAAAACATTTGAAATATAAATACATAAGATATCCAATTTAAGAATAAAAAAGATGATTTGTATTTTGTGAGGTTTACAATGAAAAAAATATTTTCTCCAAGTTATCTTTACTTTATACAATTAATCTATGTGTTAAAGTTAGATAAATTCAGAAAATGTCCAAAGTTTATGACTTTTTTGCTATAACTTTGACAAAACTTCCTTTGCCTGCTATGAAAGATATTACAATATCTGGGGTAGCCTGGTGTGTGAATTGTGTGCCCTGATGCTCTTATTCTCAGATGACATTCTCTCTTCTTATACATCTGCTGAATTAGGAAACAAAGAGGATGTAATGATTATTTTCTATTTGTTATTATTTGAATTTGTTAAAATTTTCCCTTCACAATACAATAAATGCTGTAATTGCATAATATAAAACCATTAGCCTGATTTCATGCTTTTCCAGTGAACAGATGTTATGGCAAGTTCTCCTCTCATCAAAACATCCCTAAGCATCATGAAAAGTTTCACTTGCAGAAAAGATAGTTCCCTTATTAAACAAAAGTGGAAATGATTTTAACTGCAGATTTTTCATGTCTAATTCCACATTGATAACAGCACAGGAGCTTTTTCCTTATTGTGAGCACATGCGATTTTATGTATATTGAAGCAGGTGCCCAAAGAAGCCAGAAGAGCACCCCACAAACCCAGGAGCAGGAGTTAAAGGCACCTGATATGGGAACTGAGATCTGAACTCTGATCCTCTGCAGGAACAGCATTTTTATTCACCCTGTCTTCTCTATAGCACATCCCAGAAACCTCTCTTATTCCTACTTACACTAACTCCCATAATGCCAAGTGCAATGTTCACTATTTATACCATTAGCAGGAAATAAAATAGATACAGGAAAGAAAATGTATTGTTGTGGATGCTAATTACATTCTTCTGGGAGGGGTTGGAACAAGGAATGTGTCAGCACTCATGATTTCCTGTAAACCTGCTTCCCACCTTAATTTGTAAAATCAAGGATAGAGCCATGATTGGACAGATCAAAGGAAGGTTGTGCTGAAAGTTGGGAGAGAGAAGAAGGAGGAGGAGGAGAGAGTCTCTACAGGATTAGGCATATCCCCTCCCAATGAGGTTAGACAAGACAGCCCTTTACTACATATTTAGCAGGAGCCATGGACAAGCCCATGTATGATCTTTGGTAAGTGGCTTAGTCTCTGGGAGCCCCCAGGGGTCCAGATTAGTGGACATTGTTGGTCTTCCTAATGGGTTGCTATCCCCTTCAGCTCCTTCAGTCCTTCCCCTAGCTCTTCCATAATGATCCCAGACCTCAGGCCAATGATTGACTGTAAGTATCTGCATCTGCCTCAGTTGGCGACTGGTAGATCCTCTTAGAAGACAGCCATGCTCAATACAACAAAACCCTTTTTTAATGGAAATTATTTTAAAAATCAATCAAAAAACTACAGATGTAATTTGGTTACTGATAATCATATCTCTACTACTGTAAGATTAATAAAATTGACATAAGGACTGTTAACCAATCCCATATGATCTAATGTCTATACTAATTCATCTCTAACTGCTAATCTAGCAAAATACAAACAATCAGAAGTCAATTTCATTGTTAGAGTCTTAATTCAACAATTTTATAATAATATTACCAGAAAATAATGACCCTTCTTTGTGATAACATTTTTCAAGTTCTGTTCTTTTGTAGTGACTAAAATTATCACCACATCCCATAAGACAATAACATCTCTACAAACATCCCTGATGTAGCTAAGTATAGTCACAATCCAATTCAGTCACTAACACTTAACAATCACCAGTGTATTATCTCTAAAGATCAGTCTATCCATTTGGCAAACATAAACATAGATGAACACAATGTATCATGTTTTCATCTGGGATTTGTAAAATGTAACACATCATGTCTGAGCTTTCTCTAAGATGTTTTGTGCATCTTTGGTTCCTTTCTTTCTTTCTTTCTTTCTTTCTTTCTTTCTTTCTTTCTTTCTTTCTTTCTTTCTTCCTTCCTTCCTTCCTTCCTTCCTTCCTTCCTTCCTTCCTTCCTTCCTTTCTTTCTTTCTTTTTTAATATTTTTTATTAGGTATTTTCCTCAGTTGGTTTCTTTCTTTAGCTCCTTTATCAGTAACCTATTTGTGATACTCCTTCAACCTTTACTCATGTGTTTTCTTATAAAACATATACATTGGTTTAATTTCTTGGAACTATTTATAGTTGATTTTCAGAAGTTTAAAAGGAGCATATTATAATGTTCCTATTCTAAGACAGTTATACTAAATGGTAAATTTTACATCGACATAAATAATATGCATACTGTTGTTATATCTAAGTATTTATTTATACTTCATTTATCTTTTAGTTATTCTAGTTATTTAATAAAAATTGATCATTTTTGACTTAAATCTGTAAGATTTGTGGTAGCTCAAAATGACCACTGTTGTAAAAAGTATAGTAAATGTGTTGGTTTCCCAGAATTTGCCTCACTGTAAGGTGTGCCAAGAGTTAGTTCTCTGATTGTATAGAAAAACACACACAATGTCTCTGGTCCTTAAGTCTGCCCCTTAATGTTGCTAAAGGTTAACCAATGATAAACTGACCAAAAAAAATGTATAAAAATCGTGTGTTTTAGCTACTCAGGGTAGCTTCTATCCCAATTTCAGAACGACCCCAGCATGCTGGATTAATAAACCTCTTGCTTTTTTCATTGATTTCCATCTCTGCGTGTCTGTCCATCCAGATGTCCATCCCAGATTTTTAGGTCTTACAAATCTATTACAGTTTGTTTTAATTACTCCAAGGATATATAAAGAGATTAATTCTATTAAATTTGAGGAAAAAAATTGTTCAACCATTGCTCATACAGAATTTTATAAATCTTAAATGACTTAATTTGGTTGATGATATTACTTGTGCTGGTAAATTTTTAAAATCTTCCTCAATGCAAGGAGAGGCCCTTGGTCTTTCGAAGATTATATGCCCCAGTACATGGGAATGCCAGGGCCATGAAGCAGGAGTGGGTGGGTTGGGGAGCAGGGTGGGGGGAGGATATAGAGGACTTTCAGAGAGAAAACTAGGAAAGGGGATAGCATTTGAAATGTAAATGAAGAAAATAACTAATTAAAAAAAAGAAAAGTGCCGGGCGTGGTGGCGCACGCCTTTAATCCCAGCACTCGGGAGGCAGAGGCAGGCGGATTTCTGAGTTCGAGGCCAGCCTGGTCTACAAAGTGAGTTCCAGGACAGCCAGAGCTATACAGAGAAACCCTGTCTCGAAAAACCAAAAAAAAAAAAAAAAAAAAAAAAAAAAAAAAAAAAAGAAAAGAAAAATAAATGAATCTTAAAACCCCTTCCCCCAAATCTTCCTCATAAGGAAAATATTATTATAGTATAATTTCCAGAACTTCACCAAGTCCTTAAATGGTCATGTCTGTACTATGTAATATTTTTATTTATTTATTTTTTAAATTTTTAATATTTTTTATTACGTATTTTCCTCAATTACATTTCCAATGCTATCCCAAAAGTCCCCCATACCCCCCCTCTTTCCCTACCCACCCATTCCCATTCTTTTGGCCCTGGCATTCCCCTGTATTGGGGCATATAAAGTTTGCAAGTCCAATGGGCCTCTCTTTCCAGTGATGGCCGACTAGGCCATGTTTCGATACATATGCAGCTAGAGACAAGAGCTCCGGGGTACTGGTTAGTTCATCATGTTGTTCCCCCTATAGGGTTGCAGATCCCTTTAACTCCTTGGGTACTTTCTCTAGCTTCTCCACTGGGAGTCCTGTGATCCATCCAATAGCTGACTGTGAGCATCCACTTCTGTGTTTGCTAGGGCCCGGCATAGTCTCACAAGAGACAGCTATATCTGGGTCCTTTCAGCAAAATCTTGCTAGTGTATGCAATGGTGTCAGCGTTTGGAAGCTGATTATGGGATGGATCCCTGGATATGGCAGTCTCTATATGGTCCATCCTTTCATCACAGCTCCAAACTTTGTCTGTGTAACTCCTTCCATGGGTGTTTTGTTCCCAATTCTAAGAAGGGGCGTCCCAGAAATGAACCCACACACCTACGGTCACTTGATCTTCGACAAGGGAGCTAAAACCATCCAGTGGAAGAAAGACAGCATTTTCAACAAATGGTGCTGGCACAACTGGTTGTTATCATGTAGAAGAATGCAAATCGATCCATTCCTATCTCCTTGTACTAAGGTCAAGTCTAAGTGGATCAAGGAACTTCACATAAAACCAGAGACACTGAAACTTATAGAGTAGAAAGTGGGGAAAAGCCTTGAAGATATGGGCACAGGGGAAAAATTCTTGAATAGAACAGCAATGGCTTGTGCTGTAAGATCGAGAATTGACAAGTGGGACCTCATGAAACTGCAAAGCTTCTGCAAGGCAAAAGACACCATCAATAAGACAAAAAAAACACCAACAGATTGGGAAAGGATCTTTACTTATCCTAAATCATATAAGGGACTAATATCCAATATATATAAAGAACTCAAGAAGGTGGACTCCAGAAAATCAAATAACCCCATTAAAAAATGGGGCTCAGAACTGAACAAAGAATTCTCACCTGAGGAATATCGAATGGCAGAGAAGCACCTGAAAAAATGTTCAACATCCTTAATCATCAGGGAAATGCAAATCAAAACAACCCTGAGATTCCACCTTACACCAGTCAGAATGTAATATTTTTATAATTACTACCAAATATTTTATTTGCACTTTATATATATGTCTGGGTTGTTGTCTGTGAAAAATGTGTACAGTTCTCTCAGTAGCCTGAAGAGGGCATTGGAGTCCTAATAATGGGTCTTACAGGGGATTGTGTGCTGGAAATAAAACTGCAGTCCTCTAGAAGAGTGGACATTGTTCTTACCCATTTGCCACCTTCCTAGCTTTTGTATTGTTCTATGTATTTTAAGTTACATTTGATGTTCATAATACAATAGTAAGAATTCTATCTTCCCTTTCCTCCCTCAAACTCTCCTATTACTCTTCCCTACTCTCTTTCAAATTCATGACCTATTTTTCACAAGTTGTTATGGAATGCAAAAGATATATACATAATTTTCATGCTTCAAGGAAAATAAATTAGGCACATAGAACAGTTCTCATTGTCTGACACTTGATTGTAATTACAAAGAAAATAACACAGGAAAATTGGACTGGATCATGTAATCTTGGAAAGTCAGAATTCCGTAATGAGTTTCCTTGGCATCACTGCCTACTTTGATGCTCTACTCTTATATAGACTATGTATAGGAATGCTTTCCTTGCGTAGAAAGTGTCTGGCATTAAAGTGGGCAGCCCTGTCTTTACTGTAGTTGTTGCAAAACTTAAACTAGACTTGTGGCTGCATGAATAACATAAGCAATAGGAGGGGTTGTTTCTAATGCTCTTTCCCAAGCAGACTATCCTCCATTTGACAGACTTGACACTGAATTACTGAGGATTTAGAGGGAGTCAATCACATGGGAATAATCTAAAGGCTTGGAGTGCTGGGTTCACAGAAGCAGCTCTTCCCACCAAATTCTGCAAAAACAGAATAAGCCTCAAATAATTTCCCACATTTTATTGATTGACATGATTTGTCTAAACAGCTATAAATTCTAGTGCTTCTTTCTAAGTTGAACTATATTGTAACATATTTTCTAATATAATGACAATGTTTTCCAGTTTGTCAATCCATCATACAACAATGTCAACTGGACTCCTTTTTCAGTTACATGTCATTTAATTAAACCTGTCACACTAAGTCCTAAGTCCAGAAAGGATTTAATAAGTTTATAGTTTGAAGACTACAGAATAGCAAACACCATGATTTGGGGAATAAAAATGTGGATATTGAATCAACACTTGGGCCAAATGAAGAAAGACTGTAAGGTTGCCAAATTGCATTTTCAAAAATTTGAATATAATTATATTTAAATCACTACATAAACAACTAGCTATCAACACAGTTATATTTCATTTTCATTTTGATTCTCCCACTTCCTTTTGCCCAGTTAAACAGAGGAGCAGATAAATAGTGTCTTCTCAAGACTGTGAGACTCAGTGGTAGAAAGAAAATTACAGAGGAACCTGGTATAATACCTAGGTGGCTCACAACAGCCTGAAACCCCAGTTACATAGGATCCTATACCATCTTATAACCTCCACAATGTCTGCATGCATGTGAGACACAGACAGGATACAGGGATACATGCATATACGTATAAGTGTTTGCTGGTATGTATATGTGTGCATCACATGTGTGCAGTGCCAATGGCATCCAGAAGAGGGCACTGAAGTTGCAAATAGTCCTGGGAATCAATTTCTGGTCTTCTGGAAGATCAGTCAGTGTTCTTAACCACCAAACCATCTCTCCAACTGCACATATACATATATAATAAAAATAAATACTAGCAAAATAAAAAAGGAGTCTTCTGTCATAGACTTTACATATGACATGACTTAAAACATTTTTATACCTTGCAACTCCTCCCCAGTAGTTTAAATCACTGACTTCTAAAGGGTTTCACAAGGAGAAGTGGATTTCTCTTCCTCTACATGATAGAACTTTAATGAATAACTTCTATAGTATTCTTCTCATTCATGTATGTTTGTAATAGCTGATGCAGAGACTCACTGGCTCAAGATAACCTGAGTTTAAGAGTAGATTACAAAGTATTTTAAAATAATGTTTAAATTGTACCTCTCTGGTGTCAGAACAATTACTTTCAATGTGCCCATATCTTACGTGCATTTCTGTTCTAATTTCTCTAATCTCGGTGCATCTTTAAACAGCTGTTCCGCACGCTTCTTACTGCTCTTGTTTCATAAGCCTCACTAATGAGTCCCTGAGAAGTGTGGTAAATGCCCTAAAGCTCTAATAAATAAGAAGACAGCTTTTAAAACTTTCTTTTATTTGTTTTCCATTTAAATTTTAAATACAAAATTAAATACAACATATGAGACAGACAGACAGAAGATTTTAGAGACTAATTTCACTCTTTTCTTTTACATCTTAAAAATAATGCATGTTCTATGCATTATATAATATTTGAAAGTATAGTACATATATATAAAATTAAATAGAATTAATAAAAATGTTTGTGTATACCTGGACATATTTCACACATCAATGTTAAAATCTGGCATTCAGTTACTGATGATGATGATGATGATGGTGACGACCATGACAATGATGATAATAACAATAAAACATAGCATTTGAGGCGGAAAATATCGAATAATTAAGAACACTGGCTGCTATCTTATACCTGATGTGAGTTCAGTCTCCAGGACCCTCAGGGCAGTTCACAATAGTCTTTAGTTTCAGTTCTGGGGTTGAATCACCCTCTTCTGAATTCTGCAGGTGCACAGACATAAATCAAACCAAAGTACCAACACATATAAAATAAAACTTCAGAACTTTTTTTTAGAAAATTAAAAATTATTTGGATATTAACTATATTCATTTAAAAACACACAACAAAACCTCTTTGAATCTTATAGAATATACGCTTATTTACATTTATCCATAGTTATGTTTTGTTCATCTTTTGAATCTTCATAACCTTTTATAGTTCTAATTATAATTTTATATTTACAATTTTTATAATTAGGCTGATATCAAGTTAACATCTTAGGACACATTAAAGGTGTTCTATATTTTACTATGTTTAACCTATGCAAATATTGTTTGCTGTCTGATTTTTAGCCAAAATCAGAAGAAAAAAAAAGAAAGGAGAGGGGAGGGGATCGGAGGAGAGGGGAGGGGAGGGGAGGGGACAGGGGAGGGGAGGGGACAGGGGAGGGGACAGGGGAGGGACAGGGGAGGGGACAGGGAGAGGGAGAGGGAGAGGGAGAGGGAGAGGGAGAGGGAGAGGGAGAGGGAGAGGGAGAGGGAGAGGAGAGGAGAGGAGAGGAGAGGAGAGGAGAGGAGAGGAGAGGAGAGGAGAGGAGAGGAGAGGAGGAGAGGAGAGGAGAGGAGCGGAAAAGATATGTTTGAGTGCCAGAATTAATGGCTCAGTTGTTAAGAGCATCTACTTTTCTTGTAGGGGAACCAAGTTTTCTTTCCAGTATGTAGTATAGACTCTTTGTGTCACCTGCAACTCCACTTTCAGGGCATCTGTAGGCTTAGGCCTTCATAGGCAAGGAGGTGTTTGAGACACAATTGGACCAGAACATAGGACAAAAAGGTGGAATATTATTACACAATGTTAAGATTTGAATTCTAAACTATAGAAACCTCAGAAATTAACTTGAGATTACTGTGTTTTGTGGAGTTTCTCAAGAGACAAAGGGAATATGATTTTAAATCTACCTATGCCATGACTCTAGAGAGATGCAGATGTATCAAAGGTAAGGTTTAGTTACCTGAAGCATTAAATATTCAGATCCTAAGTTCCACGGACACACCGGTTCTTAATGAATTTATGAAAACTACATATGTCTAAACAAAAGAATACAAGACTAATGGTGAATACTGGACAAAGCAGACATTAATACATTACTGAAACATTCCCTTCAGCAAGCATTTTACCAACGCATAGTGAAGATCTTCATAGAAAGTACTTATAGTTCTAGCAAGCAATGAACATAGACGCCCCAAGCTTTGTCCATATGACAAATGTAGCTGCATAAAAAACCCACAAAAAGCAAACAAACAAACAAACAAACAAATGAACAAACAAAAACCAAACCAACCAACCAGCCAACCAACCAACCAAAAAAAAAAAAAAAAAAAAAAAAAAAAAACCTTGAGAGCATTGTGTCAGCTAAAAGAAGAATGTTGCTTCTCTGCCCCCTGCCAGAGTTCTGCACTGCATAAATGGGTAAGAAGATACATTTGTAAAAATGAGTCAATTTTAGGAAAATTAACTTGGAATACAACACTTTCATTGAAGATGACAAGAAATCAGGAAGGGAAAGATTATATCTGTTCTTGTGAATGTGATATTTCAGTAACACCAGGTGACTGGTAACTGTATAAAACACATGAGCATAAAAAAAAATTCTTCCTACGTCTTCCATTTATTGTACACAGTGTTCTTGGGTAGCACTCCCAATTACCTTATGAAAAAGTTACGATCAATAGACTCGCTCACATTAGGAAGCACCCAGAAACTGATGAGAAAAATATGAACTAGAAGAACTTACAACACTGAGATCTACTATACAGCACACCTCTCAATTATTTATATAAGTAACCATAGAAATCTACTTCAGTTTTTATACATGCTACACATCCTTCTTTTTATAAAAACCTAGGAGGCATGCCAAAGGCAAGATCAAAAAGTCTGATGTGTCAACAGAAACTGAGTCAACACTGTTGATAGAGACCGCAAAGCTCAAAGGAATCAAAACGTAACAACATAAATCAAGGATTGGCAAGAGAAATAAGGATTGTTTTCAAAGAACTTAGCAGTAGATTGGATCCAGATGAAGATGTTATCAGTGGACTTCAGTTGATGTATTTATAAAAATGTCTCCAAATGAAATGAAAATGAAGAAAGTAACAGGTACTTTGAGAATTTTAGGAAATGTAACTATATATGAGAGAACAAGTGTGTGTGTGTGTATGTGCATATAAATATAATGTAACAAAGCAGAAAAAATGGAAAATCACTTGAGACAATAGCATCTGATAACTTTCCAAAAGTTAATGATGGTCATTAAATACTGTTATAAAAATTTTAAAGATGAAGATTGTACAAAATTTTAGGTGTGCATAGCACATTTGAAGTCTAGGAAAATAAAGATTTATGTAACACATCTCAAGAGAAGCTGTTTTGCATACAACAGGAAAACTAGTCAGTCCTTTTTATGTAGTCATCCCATGAATAACATGTGACTAATGAATCTAAAAAGTATGTCTATAGTGACCATATATGGATTTATATTTTTAGCATTCCTTAAATAATAAAGTATACAAATATCTGTATATAATTTTGCAGTAAGTATTTAAAGATGATTTAAATAGAATGGGAAAGGGCATAATATTGTTGCAAATGGTTCTAAGTTTCGAATGATAACAAAAAGCCTCTGTGGATTTTGGCATATGTTGATGAAATGTTAGTGTTATCTGTCATTTTTATAGAGCCTAGAATCACTTGTGAGCCTGGCCTGTGGTCATACTTGGAGGGGGCACCTCATGGGTAATTGGGAAAGGGCACAACATTTGAAATGAAATTATATAAAATATCCCCCCCCCCAAAAAAAAAGAACAACAACAACAAAATACAGCCAACAGTGGCAAAGAGTCAGAGCAGCAGAAGTTTAGCATCAGGATGCTCTTCCCTGGAGCATCAATCAGGAAGTCCTGCTGACTGGCTCAGCTTCCCCAGTTGGTTGCTACCACATGTTGTAAGTACCCAATTTGATAATATTATCTTTTTCTGCTGCTATTTGTTCTTCTACTTTTAGGCTACACCCTAGGCAGCATTGTTTGTCCAAAACTATCTCTCTGTTGGGAACTCTGGCTGACTGTCTCAATGGGGTTTCCCAGTGGATTTCTGCTAGACTTGCTGAACACTCAGTTGGGTGATCTTTTGCTATTATCTATCTATCTATCTATCTATCTATCTATCTATCTATCTATCTTTCTCTCATTTACCCATCTACCTATCTACATATATATATATTAATCTGTCTATTCTTTGATATTCATATATATAATATATAAATATATATTGTAATAAATTCCCTTATGCCCAACAAAAATCATAAACTTGAAGAAATATATTGATTTACACACAGAAAAAACTAAAGGTTTATGATAATGTACTATCATATAAAAATAATCTTAGTAAAAATCCTGAAACTTTTATGGTTAATAAACATGAGTTTAGGGGGTAGCCTTAGCTGTGAATCACAGCATTTGGGATATGGAACCTGATGATGCCACTTCCTGTAGCCAGGTAGGAACCCCAGTGAAGCAATAGGGACAACAACCCACTTAAAAAACTTTCAACCCCCAAATTTATCATGTCTACAGGAAATGCATGGTTGGGGGGGGGGCAAGTAGAGCCTTGAGAAATAACCAACCAATAATCGGTCCAACTTGAGACCCATTCTATGGGCAAGCACTAGTCCCTAACACTATTAAAAATACTCTGTTATGCTTGCAGACAAGGGTCTAGCATTGTTCTCCTCTGAGAAGCTCCACTCAGCAGCTGACTCAGACAGATAGATGCAGACACTCCAAACCAAAGAGCTGATGGAACTTAGGGACTCTTATGAAAGAATAGGTAGAAGGATTGTGGAGCCCTGAAGTTGATAGGACCTCCACAGGTAAAACAACAGTCTGTTGCGAGCAGACCTGAGGCTCACATGGACTGGGGTACACCTGGGAGGTAGACTGGAGCTGAAAGAGAGAGAACTAGACAGTTGAGAGAAAAATGGAGCTAAGTCAAGATTCCTGGTCAAAGCTCAAATGTTTAATTGAAAACTGTGCTTATAAAAGTGGGGGAGGGCCCATTCCCCCGCTAATCCGTTCTTGGAGCCTGGAACCAGCTGCAGGTGACAACAAGCAGTATAGGGTGTAGTCTCAGGAATAGCTCAGGGGCCTCTCAGCAGGTAGCAGTGTTTTGAAGGAAAACAGCAGCAGCAGTGGCTGAACAATAGAGTCATCTAGGCAGTAAGGCTCCACCCTAGGTAATCTTAGTGGCAGCAAGGTCAAAGTCTGGATCAGCCTGTTTCAGGCTGGGGGGGGGGGGGGGGGTGTGTGTTAAAACAGTCAACTAACCTGGACCCTTGGGGGTCTCAGTTACTAAACCACCAACCAAAAACCATACATGGGCTGGATCTGGGCCTCTTGACATATTTGTAATAGATGCACAGCTTGCTCTTCATGTGGGTCCTGAACAACTGGAATAGGGGCTATTCCAAAAGCTGTTGCCTGTCTGTGGGATATGTTTTACTAGCTGGGCTGACTTGTCTGGCCTCATTGAGAGAGAACACTTCCAGCCCCACAGAGACTTGATTTGTCAAGTTAGGGTGATATCCAGGGGAGCCCTCACCTGCTCAGAGGAGATGGTAAGGGTTTTGGGGGAAGAATTGTGACTGGGAGGGGGTCAGGGAGTGGATGTAAAGTGAATAAGTAAATTAATAAGTGAATAAATAAATAAGAATGCAGAGAGAGAGAGAGAGAGAGAGAGAGAGAGAGAGAGAGAGAGAGAGAGAGAGAGAGAGAGAGAGAGAACCACAGTGTAACTACATATCAAACAAAACCATTTATTTAGGTTAGGTTTGGGTATTTTTAAAGCTTTCACATGCAAATTATGAACCCATGTCACATGATCTCCTAATCATACTATCATTCAATTTTCTGTAACTACCTTTAGAGTTAAGTTCTTCTGATTACCAGTGGTAGCACTACTTTTCCATCCAAATAAGTCATTTATATCATCTAGGCCTCAAAATAATTTAAGGGTTCCAAATTAGATCTTAGCCACAGGTTTTACATTGAACCCCAATCATTTAGAAATAAGATAATGTTTATGATTCTTTCTGCTCTTGTATTGGCAGGATACAAAGGTCGGTTTGTTCTTCTACATAAGCATAAGACTGAGAACTAGTGAAGGGGAACAGAGTCAGCCTGTGGTTATACAGGAGACGTTGATTCAGAATTAGATCACCTCGTTGTAGAAACTTTCTGCATATTAGAGATGTTAGAGTTTCAGGGATAGCACTCTGGAAAGAAGAAGCAGTGCAAGTGTATGGACTGATAAAAAGCAGCATTTGTCCAATTGGCATAAGGGAGGGTTCTGGGTTATAGTGAACTATTTTTTTTCTTTCTCTTTTTCTTCTTCTTTTTTTTTTCTTTTTCTTTTTCTTTTTCTTTCTCTCTTTCTTTCTTTCTTTCTTTCTTTCTTTCTTTCTTTCTTTCTTTCTTTCTTTCTTTCTTTCTTTCTTTCTTTCTTTTTGTGGCTTTTTCGAGACAGGGTTTCTCTGTATAGTTCTGGCTGTCCTGGAACTCACTCTATAGACCACGCTGGCCTCAAACTCAGAAATCTGCCTGCCTCTGGTATACTATTTTCTAAATCATGAGAGTGAGCCAATTTTCCAGTGGAATTTTAGGGTACTAGTCTTTATATTTCATCTTACTAGGTACAAACACTCATATTGCTAGTTTAGCAATAGTAATTAAAGGTAACAAATAGAAATTAACACCTGCACTACATTCTCCAGTGAAATTCCAGAGGTGTCCTGATGAAAGTAGGACTGATTGATAGCTGTATTGCTTTGCCACTAATAGTATGAAGTATATAATACTTTCCAGACTATTTCATAGTGAGTCACAATGGGAAGGGTGGATTGAGTTTTCTAGAAATCCAAGGAAGTATTTCCTTGAGTTTTGTTTAAATCTAATTAATTTTTCAGGACTTCTTGACTTTGGATAGTCACAGTGTTTCAGAACAGAAGCCCATATAGTCTTAGACTACCTTTAATCTGTGTGGTAGCCATATATTACTAAGCTTCATATCTTACCTTACATCCCTTTAACTATCAGATAAATATTTTTAGAATTTGGTAATTCCAATAAGTTATTTTATTACTAAACTAGGATAAGAATATTCTAATATAGCATAAAGCTTATGAACAGAAATATTTTTCTTTGCTAGGACCTGCCTGCCTGATGTACCCACCAATGCATTTGATAAATGCTTCAACGTATGACTTTTTTATCCGGTGACTAAAAGAACTTCGTACAACAAATCAACAGTATGAATATGTTCCTTTGTATAAGGTCATAATCTTTGCCTTAAAAATGAACTATCTCCTTTTCCTTTTGGTTTGAAAGCACAGTTTTGCAATGACAGAAACCATGGATCAATAAGGAATAATCAGCTCTAGAAATTTTGTCAAAATGTAAATGACATATTGTAATTACCTTAATAAGGTATCTCACATCTTTATAATTGTATATATTGAAGTCAAGTCATCTTCATAGCCCCATACCTTCTCTCTTCCCATTTACTCTGAACAAGGCTAGGCCTCCTAACTAGTCAGTCCTCTTCCCACTGTTACTTCTCCGCTCCTCTTGTAACCCACTGAATATAATTAAATTGTGTACATGAGCATGGCTACAAGGTTGCTTAGCTAACCAATGAGTATACTACTGAAGAAAATGACAAGCCCTTTTCTGGTGATCTTAACTACTGCTTTTCCTCCAGGTAAGGATTGAGAAATCTCTTCTCTATCAATGCTAGACAGTTGACAGCCCATTTTTGAGTAGATCTTATGCAGGAATATATAAGTGCATTGAATTCTTGAGTGCGATTGACATACTATGGACAAATGTCCCCTTTGTTGCCTATCTCTCCATCCTCTGGATTTTCTATGATGTTATACAAGCCTTGAGAAGGGTAAATAGATATTGCAGTTAAGCAGAGCTGGATTCTGACACTCCTTCCTGACATTTTGTATTTTAACTTCTTAAACTATTTGCTCTTTGCATTGTTTGTCTTTTTATTCAGAAATAGCTGACAGAAGGCATCTATAATAGCTTTATTCTGATGAATATACCAACTATTTAATAAGAAATATAACTTGAAACCCATTTGTGTGAAAAGGGGAATGTCATTGTTCTTTAAGAATACTCATTAGTTGTTCTATTTTTTTAATATTTGTATTAGGTATTTCCCTCATTTATATTTCCAATGCTATCCCAAAAGTCCCCCCCACTCCCCTACCCCCCCCACTCCCACTTTTTTGGCCCTGGCGTTCCCCTGTACTGGGGCATATAAAGTTTGCAAGTCCAATGGGCCTCTCTTTCCATTGATGGCCGACTAGGCCATCTTTTGATACATATGCAGCTAGAGTCAAGAGCTCCAGGGTACTGGTTAGTTCATAATGTTGTGCCACCTATAGTGTTGCAGATCCCTTTAGCTCCTTGGGTACTTTCTCTAGCTCCTCCATTGGGGGCCCTGTGATCCATCCAATAGCTGACTGTGAGCATCCACTTCGGTGTTTGCTATAGTTGTTCTATTTTGATGAATACCTTTATTTAAATATTTTTCAGG
Source organism: Mus caroli (assembly GCF_978045245.1). NCBI lineage: Eukaryota > Metazoa > Chordata > Mammalia > Rodentia > Muridae > Mus > Mus caroli. Next base: position 74,910,100 of record NW_028227262.1, on the reverse strand, counting down.
ATTGAAAGATTTCAATGATAAATTCTTTCAGTTGAGGGATCCCTGTGGGGCATGCTAAGTCTCATTTACTATGTTTAATTCTCAAAACATGTTGGCAACTACCTGTCCACAAGTACACCAAATAACCACCAGAGTTCAGCATGCAGGTTAGGTGCCTTATCACATTTAAAAGTTTAGGTAAATATTACTCTGTTTCACAGAAGACATTTACATTTACACAGCTTTATTTCTCAAGGGAACATAGTGGGTCAGAGTCTACTTTGACTTTCACCCTATGCATGTCTCTTTCCTAGAAGCCCTCTCTGCAGACATGTGGATTTCTGCCCTTTATTGCTTTTGTTTAGAGGGGGGAAAGAATTGCTTTTCAACTTGAACAGTGGGAGAACAGTACTGCCTTCAGCTCCAGTCTGCATGAGGTTTATGTTTGTTTTACTTTCTCTCTGCACCACTGTGTTATAGTCACCCCTACCCCATGCTTGTATTGTCTCCATCAGGATTGCTCTGCAGAGAGGCTTTTAAAGGTGCCTGGTGTGTTTCTGTATTTATCTTTGTTTTTAGAGACAGGGTTTCACTCGGTAGCCCATGCTGGCATGGACCTTGTGGTAATTCCACTGCTTCTGCTACTCAAGTCTAGGGATTATGTATATATACTACTACAACATGCTAGATCTTAACATTGTTAAACCCTAAAAGGGTTGGGCATGATGGTACACACCTTTAACTCAAACACTTGAGAGTCAGAGTAAGGGGCATACCTGTGAGTTTGAGCCAGCCTGGTTTACAAAGAAAGTGCTATGATTCTAGGACAGCTCTATCTACATAGAGCTGTATTAATACAAACACACACACACACACACACACACACACACACACACACACACACACACACACCAGTAATAGACCAAGTTTACCTTGATTTTTCCACTTACCTCTAATCTCTGATTATTACTTTTTGTTTTATAGGTTTTTTGTTTGTTTGTTTGTTTGTTTTGTTTTGTTTTTTTGAGCAAGACAACAAATAAGTACTAAGACATGTTTGACTTAGGAAAGAAATTTCTAATCTGATTAAATGGACAGGACTGTTTAATCTTATTGACATATTGTAGATTGTGATCTTTGGGGGCTGTGAAATCTCTCAACTGCTGTTCCCCCTTTCTGTTGTTATCTCAGATACTATTATTAAATATTCCATCTAAGGTGAAATTCTGTCATAATGCTAAAAGTGAATATCTAGCATGGTAACATGCGAACTGAGAAACATCTGTGTCCTGACAAAGAAATCTACCTTCCATTTCTTCGCCAGATGGAAACTTTGAGACTCTTAAGACACCTAGATTCTTTATCAGAGAGGATAATAACACAAGTAAAAACAGAGGGATTGGAGAAATTCCAGTTTTACTATACTGTACCCTGCTTATGCTATGGGTGGGCACTCATCTTCTAGAGTAAGCTGTAATTTTTATAGCTATAGGTATTATCAAAATCCATGAAAACCACAAGGTATATCCTAGACAGTGACTCTCCATACCTGTATCTGCCACATGTGTGTTTCTTCAGCATTAAGAAGCCTTGACCATACTTTAATGTACTAATTTTATTTAGATAATTACTAAAGTATTTTACACTGTTTCATTGTTAAATTTTCAAAAATTACTGAGTCTGTGGTGAGATTTCACGTGAAGCATTGCCAATCATAAGGGCATGCTACATCTTTCTTTCTGTGGTATTTATAATGTTAAATTTCTCATTTTACAGGTGTATTTATTTGTTTCCATGTCTGTGTGTAGGGTCTAACTTTACACACACGTAGAAGAAATAATTGGGGCTGAGTAACCTCCTTTATCATTTATCACCTTTGAAGTAGGGTTTTTCTCGGAACCTCATGATCCCACAGTAACTACTCTTAAATACTGAGTTATGCCTCCAGCCATTCAGTTTTCATTTTTATAACAGAGGATGTTCTACATCATTAAAACTAGTTTAGCATGTTTGGAATGAATGAGAAGTCTCCAACAGTGCCATAATTCTTTGAAGTTTTCTCCCCACGCTATCAACAAACCTATGTGCTAGTCTTGTGTTTAAATCAGGATAAAAACATACAGGAGTTTCTATGATATCATTTTGCTTTGTGCACATAACACTTAGAATTATAATGTAACAGCCTTGGAGATGAGTTCATGGTGAAATTAATCAGCAAGGAGAGCAAAGGGGACATTTCTGCACTTGGGAATAAAAGCTTGTGCAGAGTGACTGGACTCTACCTCTATTCATGTTAATTTTTCTCCAGAAATGGCTTAAAAAGTTCCTATGAGGGTATAGGATACAAAGAGCTAGGATCACCAAAATCAGTAAGTCTGTGGGAATACAAAGAATGTCATTGTGTGTAAATGACCTCAAGAGTGAGAAAGAAAAGACAGAATAGCAGACAAGTAATGAGTATACTTTCCAAAGATGCTTCATGTCAAACTATTCTCAGAAAAGAGATTCATATTCAATCACATTCATGTAAATATAAGGGATATAAAAGGCATATCTATGTGACTTACTCTATGTACTTGTAAGTCCTTTATGTCCCTAACACTACATGTCTTAGAAAAGAAGGACAGTTTCGCAACATTTTTTTTTCTGTATCCAGTTTCAGGCATCTCTGAATTCAGTCCTTTAATTTTAAATGCATTTCTTTAAGATACCAAATAAAGAGAACAATATGTTTTCCCCAAATCGGTCACTAGTGGGATTATCTTCAGCCTTACCTCATTTAGCAGTGCAAAATTAACCACTTTTGTTAAGGTCAGCATTTTATCTTTTGTAAATAGCTTAGTTGAAAATGTTATCTCTGACTCTTTTAACTACACTTGGGACTCTTTTCCTCCTCCTGGGTTGCCTTGTCCAGTGACATATGAAGCCCTTTGCCTTGTGCAGTGACATCTGAGGGCCATGGTATTGTCTTATAGTATCTCATTCTGAATTGTCTCTTGAAAGCTTGCTCATTTCTTCCTAGAAACAGAGAAGGAGTGAGTCTGGGAAAGAGGGGAGGTAGGGCAGGGATTTGGGAGAAATGGCAGGAGGGGAAACTGTCATCGGGATGTATTGTGAGAGAAGACCTGATTTTTAAATAAGCAACAACAAAAGAAAAGAAAGATAAAGAAAAGAGATGTATGCAAGCCAGGTGGTTATAACCTTTCACTTTTGACATATATCATAAATATGTGCTATAAACTTGAGGCTACTTAATTATCTCTTTTTATCTTTGTTCATAAAGCATGCATCAATCATATATATCTGTATTTCCCTTCTGTTTGACCCTATTTGCTTGTATTATAACATTTTATCCATTTTTTTCTGTCATAATCACACATACCCACAGTACTTAATTATTATTACTTAATTATTATTATTATCCATTTTTTTCTGTCATAATCACACATACCCACAGTACTTAATTATTATTACTACAGTAACTAGCTTTTTCATTTGAGGGTGTAATCCAAATTAATTGATTCTCTCACTGGTTTCAATTGAGAAATAACTGCTCCTGAATGTGTTTCATACAGTCCTTCTTGTCTTGAGACTGTCACACTTGAGGACCATCTGCTACCAAAGCGCTATCTCTATGGAACCCTCCTAGGTGTCTGCATGTTTGTCTAAGTCTTGTTTACCAATGAGCTCATGTTCCAGTTATTTCTCCACAAAAAAATGGAGGACTGGTCACTGAACACCAACAACAGTATTTCAATGAGTATTTCAAATTATGCTTCAAACAAGAAAACTTCCCATGTTACCACATCTATGTTTCATATGTAAATATGATGTAAAATTCCTTATATTTTAATTATATCTAAATTTCAATAACTTCATATGTTTCTTAAGAGGCATAAATATTCTTCATTATGCTTAATCCTTAGTATAGTTTTATATCTGCTTATTTTATCATATTATTCAGATAAACCCATTAATTGATTAATTAATTTTTGACTGAAAGAAATTTAAACCAGCATAAGAATAATTAAATAAAAGATGTTTCTTTCTGCTACTATTTATGGTCACCAACTCAAAAAACCAGAATCAAAGATAGGAGGCACACTGAATTCTATATTATCTCATGGGAACTATTTCTGTTAGCTTCATCTTCTGAGTTATATGTACTTCAGGCCTTTTATTTTCATCTGGAATACTTGTTGAGAGTGGGAAATTGACACAAGCTCAAACCCAAAACCCACAAAGCATTAGAGTTTGCTGTTTTTTTTTTTTAACTTTTAATCTTCTTTCATTCTCTCATATACTATACCCTGACCAGTTTTCTCTCCTACCACTCTTCCCAGTCTCTTTCCCACCTCCCCTAGATGTTCCATGTTCTTTAAAATCATTAATTTTGAAGGAAAATGGATGGAACTCAAGAATGTCACCCTGTGTGAGGTAACCCAAACCCAGAAGGACATGCATGGAATGTACTCATTTGTGAGTGGATATTGGCCATAAAATAAAGGATGCCCAAGATATACTCCACAGATCCAAAGAAGATAAACAAGAAGGAAGACCCAAACAAGGATACTTGAATCTCAGAAGTGGGGATAAAATAGTTCAAAGAGGCAGACAGAGGGAAGGAACTGGGTGAAAGATGAGATCAGGAAGGAAATGGGAGTCAGGATCAGGTGTGGAAAGAGATAGGGGAGATGGCCAGATAGCCATGAGAATGACTGGAAATCTCTAACTGGCAGGGGTTGTGGGTTGTGGGGGAAACTTGGGGACATTCAAGAGACCAGAGATAGGAGAGGCCATTTTCCACCAGGCAGAAACCCCCGTGGAGTGATGAGGACATCAACCCACCCACAAAACTTTCGACACCACATGTATCCCACCTATAAGAAATGCAGTGACAAGACAGAGCAGAGACTTAGGGAATTGCCTAACGATATCTGGTCTAAATAGAGACCTATCCCATGAACAAGCATTAATCCCTGACTCAGACAGATGTAGAGACTCACAGTCAAATATTGGATGAATTTGGGGACTCTTTAAATTGGCAGAAGGGTTGAGGACCCTGAGTGGTTTATGACCTCCACAGGAATACCAACAGAGTCTACTAACCTGGATGCTGAGAGAATGCCAGTGCCTGACAAATACAGAAGTGGATGCTCACAGTCATCCACTAGACAGAGCACAGGTTCCTCAATGAAGGAGCTAGAGAAAGTAGCCAAGAAGCTAAAGGGGTTTGCAGCTCCCTAGGAGGAACAACAATATGAACTAACCAATACCACCAGAGCTCCCTGACACTAGACCACCAATCAAAGAAAACACATGGAGGGACTAATGGCTACAGCTGCATATGTAGCAGAGGAAGGCCTAGCTGTTCATCAATGGGAGGAGAGGCCCTTGGTCCTGTGAAAGTTCTATGCCCTGGTATAGGGGAATGCCAAGGCCAGGAAGCAGGAGAGGGTGGGTTGGGGAGCAGGGGGAGGAGGGAGACAATAGGGGATTTTTCAGAAAGGAAACTAGGAAAGGGGATAACATTTGAAATGTAAATAAATTAAATATCTTAAAAAAATACTAGCCTGGATGCTTGGTAGGCACTCAGAAACTGAACCATCAACTAAAAAGCATACATGGGCTGGCTGGACCTGAGCACCTGCACATATGTTTCAGTTGTGCAGTTCGGTCTTTTGGTGGGTCCAGGATGATTGGAGCATGGGCTGTTCCATAAGGTAAATGCTTGTAGGTGGGATGTGGTTTTCTGGCTGAGCTGCCTTGTCTGGATTTAGTCAGAGAGGGTGTGCCTAGCCTCACAGAGATTTGATATTCCAGGTGGGTGATATCCAGGGGAGACTCCACTGTATCAGAGGAAAAGAGGAGTGGAGGAGGAGGGACTGTGTGAAGGGAAGACAAGTAGGGAGGACAAGGATCTAGATGTAAAGTGAATTTTTAAAAAAGGAAAAATATGAAGGATAAAGAGGAGGATGAGAATGTTGATGAGGAGGAGGAGGCAGAAGAGAAGGAGAGATGGTCTTCAAGGGGTATCATGTGAGCACAGTATAACAAAATGCCATAAGACTGGGCACAATTACTCATATCATGCCTGGATTTGGCAACCCAGAAGGAGGAAAACATGTATGTATTTGTCTCTATTAGCCATCGGGCAGTGGTGGCACGCCTTTAATCCAGTACTTGAAAGGCAGAGGCAGGCAGATTTCTGAGTTCAGGGCCAGCCTGGTTTACAGAGTGAGTTCCAGGACAGCCAGGGCTACAGAGAGAAACCCTTTCTCAAAAAACAAACAAACAAACAAACAAACAAACAAACAAACAAAATGTTAGCAGTAAATTTTCAGGTCTTACTTAATTGATTATGAATATAAAAAGTCTTCCTGGCAAGCTTCTATTTTTCTTGGTCTGTTTCTATGCCCTAGGCTTTCATAAGATTTTTCTTTTCTTTTTTCTTTTTTTTTTTCATGTCAGAAGCATATGAAAACTTTATACTTTATTGATAACGTAATCTCCCTTGTTTATTTTCCCAATTTTCTTTTTTTTAATTAATTAATTTTTACACTCCATATTTTACTTCCTTCCCCCATCCACCCTCCAACTGTTCCACATCCCATACTTCCTCCCAAATTTCCTGTCTCCACATGGATGTCCCCCTCCACCCAGACCTCTAAACTCCCTGGACCCTCCAGTATCTTGGGGGTTAGGTAGATCATCTCTGAATGAAAAGAGTCCCAGAAGTCCTCTACTGTATATGTGTTGGGGGCCTCATATCAGCTGGTGTATGCTGCCTGTTTGATGGTTCAGTGTTTGAGAGATCTTGAGTGTCCAGATTAATTGAGACTGCTGGTCCTCCTACAGAATCACCCTTGTCCTCATCTTCTTTCGACATTCCCTAATTCAATAACAGGAATCAGCTACTTCTGTCCATTGGTTGGGTGTAAACATCTGGATCTGACTCTTTCAGCTGCTTGCTGGGTCTTAATCTCCAAGACATTTTACAGCAATGCTGTTCATCACATCACAAATTTTATGTTTAGGCCCCATTGTAGTGAACTACTGAAGTGAGAGAGAGGATGAGTGATTGCCCATATTCCTATAGACACTAGGATTTGAATCAGGGTTGCAATTTTGGCAGTCTATTTTCATAGTACCTGCCTTCATTTTCAGGTCACTCTGTGACACTTCAATAAGTATAGAAATACATGTATAACAAGAAATGAATAGAGCAAAATTATATAAGAAAATTAAAAAAAAATTGATCCATGTATCATGGCATATGCCTTTAATCACAGCATTTGTAAGGCAGAGGCATGTAAATCTCTTTGTGTCTGAGGTCAAGACAGACCAGGGTTATTTAACAGAGAAATGCTGTCTTGAGAAAAACAAAACAAATAGAACTATTCAAAGAATCAACCAAACCAGGAGATGGTACTTTGAGAAAATCAACAAGATAGATAAATCCTCAGCCATACTAACTAGAGGGCAAAGGGACAGTATCCTAATTAACAAAATCAGAAATGAAAAGGGAGACATAACAATGGAATCTGAGAAAATATAAAACATCATAAGATCCTACTACAAAAGGCTATAATCAACAAAACTAAAAAAAAACCTGGATGAAATGGACAATTTTCTAGACAGATACCAGGCACCAAAGTTAAATCAAGATCAGATTAATGATCTAAACAGTCCCATATCCCCTAAAGAAATAGAAGCAGTCATTAATAGTCTCCCAACCAAAAAAAGCACAGGACCAGATGGGTTTAGTGCAGAGTTCTATCAGACCTTCAAAGAAGACCTAATCCCAATTCTCCTCAAACTATTCCAAAAAATAGAAACAGAAAGTACTCTACCCAATTTATCCTATGAAGCCACAATTACACTGATACCTAAAGCACATAAAGATCCAACAAAGAACTTTAGACCAATTTCATTATGAACATAGATGCAAAAATGCTCAATAAAATCCTGGCAAATCAAATCCAAGAACACATCAAAAAGATCATCCATCATGATCAAGTAGGCTGCATCACAGGGATTCAGGAATGGTTTAATATATGGAAATCCATCAACATAATTCACTATATAAACAAACTCAAAGACAAAAAATCACATGATCATCTCGTTAGATGCTGAGAAAGCATTTGACCAAATCCAACACCCATTCATGATAAAAGCCTTGGAAAGTTCACGAATTCAAGGCCCATAAATAAACATAATAAAAGCAATATATAGTAAACCAGTAGACAACATCAAACTAAATGGAGAGAAACTTGAAGCAATCCCATTAAAATCAGGGACTAGACAAGGCTGTGCACTTTCTCCTTACCTATTCAATATAGTACTTGCAGTCCCAGCCAGTGCAATTAGACAACAAAAGGAGATCAAGGGGATAAAATTTGGAAAGGAAGAACTCAAAAATAACTCTATTTGTAGATTATATGATAGTATGTATAGGTGACCCTAAAAATTCCACCAGAGAACTCCTAAACCTGATAGACAACTTCAGTGCAGTAGCTGCATATAAAATTAACTCAAATGAATCAGTGGTCTTTCTCTACACAAAGGATAAACAGGATGAGAAAGAAATTAGGGAAACAATACACTTCACAATAGTCACAAATAATATAAAATACCTTGGTGTGACTCTAACTAAGGAAGTGAAAGATCTGTATGATAAGAACTTCAAGTCTCTGAAGAAAGAAATCAAAGATCTAAGAAGATGGAAAGATCTCCCATGCTCATGGATTGGCAGGATTAATATAGTAAAAATAGCTATCCTACCAGAAGCAATCTATAGATTCAATGAAATCCCCATCAAAATTCCAACTCAGTTCTTCACTGAGTTAGAAAGGGCAATTTGCCAATTCATCTGGAATAACAAGAAACCTAGGACAGCAAAAACTCTTCTCAACAGTAAAAGAACCTCTGGTGGAATCACCATGCCTGACCTCAAGCTGTACTACAGAGCAATTGTGATAAAAACTGCATGGTACTAGTACAGCAACAGAGAGCTATATCAATGAAATAGAATTAAAGACCCAGAAACATACTCACACAACTATGGTCACTTGAAATTTGACAAGGGAGCTAAAACCACTAAGTGAAAAAAAAAAGACAGCATTTTCAACAAATGGTGCTGGCACAACTGTTGGTTATCATGTAGAAGAATGGGAATTGATCCATTCTTATTGGCTTGTTCAAAGCTCAAGTCTAAGTGGTTCAAGGAACACCTCATAAAACCAGAGACTCTGAAACTTATAGAGGAGAAAGTGGAGAAAAATCTGGATACAGGGGAAACATTCCTGAACAGAACACCAATGTCTTGTGCTTTAAGATTAAGAATCAACAAATGAGACCTTATGAAATTGCAAAGTTTCTGTAAGGCAAAAGGCACTGTCAATAAGACAAAAAGGCCACCAGCTGATTGGGAAAGGATTTTTTACCAATACTAAATATGATAGGGGACTAATTTCAAATTTACACCAAGAACTCAAGAAGGTGGACTCCAGAAAATCAAGTAGCCACATTAAAAAATGGGGCACAGAGCTAAATAAAGAATTCTCAACTGAGGAATCCCGAATGGCTGAGAAGCACCTGAAAAAATGTTCAGCATCCCGTTTTTAATTTTTAAAATTTTTATTAAGTATTTTCCTCAATTACATTTCCAATGCTATCCCAAAAGTCCCCCATACCACCACCCCCCACTTCCCTACCAACCCATTCCCATTTTTTTGGCCCTGGCATTCCCCTGTACTGGGGAATATAAAGTTTGTGTGTACAATGGGCCTCTCTTTCCAGTGATGGCCCACTAGCCAATCTTTTGATACATATGCAGCTAGAGTCAAGAGCTCCTGGGTACTGGTTAGTTCATAATGTTGTTCCACCTATAGGGTTGCAGATCCCTTTAGCTCCTTGGCTACTATCTCTAGCTCCTCCATTGGGAGCACTGTGATCCATCCAATAGCTGACTGAGAGCATCCACTTCTGTGTTTGCTAGGCCCCGGCATAGTCTCACAAGAGACAGCTATATCTGGGTCCTTTCAGCAAAATCTTGCTAGTGTATGCAATGGTGTCAGCATTCAGAAGCTGATTATGGGGTGGATCCCTGGATATGGCAGTCTCTAGATGGTCCATCCTTTGGTCACAGCTCCAAACTTTGTCTCTGTAACTCCTTCCATGGGTGTTTTGTTCCCAATTCTAAGAAGGGGCACAGTGTCCACACGTTGGACTTCACTCTTCTTGAGTTTCATGTGTTTAGCAAATTTTATCTTATATCTTGGGTATCCTAAGTTTTAGGCTAATATCCACTTATCAGTGAGTACATATTGTGTGAGTTCCTTTGTGATTGTGTTACCTCACTCAGGATGATGCCCTCCAGGTCCATCCATTTGCCTAGGAATTTCATAAATTCATTCTTTTTAATAGCTGAGTAGTACTCCATTGTGTAAATGTACCACATTTTCTGTATCCATTCCTCTGTTGAGGGGCATCTGGGTTCCTTCCACCTTCTGGCTATTAAAAATAAGGCTGCTATGAAAATAGTGGAGCAGGTATCCTACTTACTGGTTGGGAAATCTTCTGGATATATGCCCAGGAGAGGTATTGCTGGATCCTCCAGTAGTACTGTGTCCAATTTTCTAAGGAACCACCAGACTGATTTCCAGATTGGTTGTACAATCTTGCAATCCCACCAACAATGGAGGAGTGTTCCTCTTTCTCCACATCCTCGCCAGCATCTGCTGTCACCTGAATTTTTGATCTTAGCCAATCTGACTGGTGTGAGGTGGCATCTCGGGGTTGTTTTGATTTGCATTTCCCTGATGATTAAGGATGCTGAACATTTTTTCAGGTGCTTCTCTGCCATTCGGTATTCCTCAGGTGAGGATTCTTTGTTCAATTCTGAGCCCCATTTTTTAATGGGGTTATTTGATTTTCTGGAGTCCACCTTCTTGAGTTCTTTATATATATTGGATATTAGTCCCCTATCTGATTTAGGATAGGTAAAGATCCTTTCCCAATCTCTTGGTGGCCTTTTTCTCTTATTGACAGTGTCTTTTGCCTTGCAGAAGCTTTGCAGTTTCATGAGGTCCCATTTGTCAATTCTCAATCTTACAGCATAAGCCATTGCTTTTCTATTCAGGAAATTTTCCCCTGTGCCCATATCTTTAAGGCTTTTCCCCACTTTCTCCTCTATAAGTTTCAGTTTCTCTGGTTTTATGTGAAGTTCCTGATCCACTTAGATTTGACCTTAGTACAAGGAGATAGGAATGGATCAATTCGAGTTCTTCTACATGATAACCACCAGTTGTGCCAGCACCATTTGTTGAAAATGCTCTCTTTCTTCCACTGGATGGTTTTAGATCCCTTGTCAAAGATCAAGTGACCATAGGTGTGTGGGTTCATTTCTGGGTCTTCAATTATATTCCATTGGTCAACTTGTCTGTTACTATACCAGTACCATGCAGTTTTTATCACAATTGCTCTGTAGTAAAGTTTTAAGTCAGGCAGGGTGATTCCACCAGAGGTTCTTTTATCCTTGAGAAGAGTTTTTGCTATCCTAGGTTTTTTGTTATTCCAGATGAATTTGCAGATTGGTCTTTCTAATTCGTTGAAGAATTGAGTTGGAATTTTGATGGGGGTTGCATTGAAACTGTGGATTGCTTTTGGCAAGATAGCCATTTTTACTATATTGATCCTGCCAATCCATGAGAATGGGAAATCTTTCCATCTTCTGAGATCTTTTTTAATTTCTTTCTTCAGAGACTTGAAGTTTTGATCATACAGATCTTTCACTTCCTTAGTTAGCGTCACCCCAAGATATTTTACATTATTTGTGACTATTGAGAAGGGTGTTGTTTCCCTAATTTCTTTCTCAGCCTGTTTATTCTTTGTGTAGAGAAAGGCCATTGACTTGTTTGTGTTAATTTTATATCCAGCTACTTCACTGAAGCTGTTTATCATGTTTAGGAGTTCTCTGGTGGAATTTTTAGGGTCACTTACATATACTATCATATCATCTGCAAAAAGTGATATTTTGACTCCATCTTTTCCAATTTGTATCCCCTTGATCTCCTTTTGTTGTTGAATTGCTCTGGCTAGGACTTCAAGTACAATGTTGAATAGGCATGGAGAGAGTGGACAGCCTTCTCTAGTCCCTGATTTTAGTGGGATTTCTTCAACCTTCTCACCATTTACTTTGATGTTGGCTACTGGTTTGCTGTAGATTGCTTTTATCATGGTTAGGTATGGGCCTTGAATTCCTGATCTTTCCATGACTTTTTTCATGAATGGGTGTTGGATCTTGTCGAATGCTTTTTCAACATCTCGCGAGATGATCATGTGATTTTTGTCTTTGAGTTTGTTTATACAATGGATTACATTCATGGACTTCCGTATATTAAACCATCCCCGCATCCCTGGAATAAAACCTACTTGGTCAGGATGGATGATTGCTTTAATGTGTTCTTGGATTCGTTTAGCGAGAATTTTATTGAGGATTTTTGCATTGATATTCATAAGGGAAATTGGTCTGAATTTCTTTATCTTTGTTGGATCTTTCAGTGGTTTAGGTATCAGAGTAATTGTGGCTTCATAGAATGAGTTGGGTAGAGTTTCCTCTACTTCTATTTTGTGGAATAGTTTGTGCAGAACTGGAATTAGATCTTCTTTGAAGGTCTGGTAGAATTCTGCACTAAACCCATCTGGTCCTGGGCTTTTTTTGACTGGGAGACTATTAATGACTGCTTCTATTTCTTTAGGGGATATGGGACTGTTTAGATCATTAACTTGATCCTTATTTAACTTTGGTATCTGGTATCTGTCTAGAAATTTGTCCATTTCATCCAGGTTTTCCAGTTTTGTTGAGTATAGCCTTTTGTTGAAGGATCTGATGGTGTTTTGGATTTCTTCAGGATCTGTTGTTATGTATCCCTTTTCATTTCTGATTTTGTTAATTAGGATGTTTTCCCTGTGCCCTCTAGTGAGTCTAGCTAAGGGTTTATCTATCTTGTTGATTTTCTCAAAGACTCCCAACTCCGAGTTTGGTTAATTCTTTGAATAGTTCTTCTTGTTTCCACTTGGTTGATTTCACCCCTGAGTTTGATTATTTCCAATGTTCAGCATCCTTAATAATCAGTGAAATGCAAATCAAAACAAACCTGAGATTCCACTTCATACCAGTCAGAATTGCTAAGATCAAAAATTCAGGTGACAGCAGATGCTGGCAAGGATGTGGAGAAAGAGGAACACTCTCCATTGTTGGTGGCATTGCAAGCTTGTACAACCACTCTGGAGATCAGTTTTGCATTTCCTCAGAAAATTGGATATAGTACTACCGAATGATCCAGCAATACCTCTCCTGGGTAGATATTCAGAATATTTTCCAAATAGTAATAAGAACACATGCTCCCCTTTGTTTATAGTAGCCTTATTTATAATAGCCAGAAGGTGGAAAGAACCCAGATGTCCCTTAAGAGGAATTGATACAGAAAATGTGGTACATTTACACAATGGAATACTACTCAGCTATTAAAAACAACGAATTTATGAAATTCTAAGCAAATGGATGGAACTGGAGGGTATCATTCTGAGTGAGATCACCTAATCACAAAAGATCTCACATGATATGCACTCACTGATAAGTGCATATTAGCTCAGAAACTTAGAATACCCAAGATACTATTTGCAAAGCACATGAAACTCAAGAAGAAGACCAAAGTGTGGATACTACATCCCTCCTTAGAATGGGGAACAAAATACCCATGGAAGGAGTTTCAGAGACAAATTTTGGAGCTCAGACGAAAGGATGGACCATGCATAGTCTGCCCCACATGGTTATCCATCCCATAATCAGCCACCAAACGCAGACACTATTGTATAAGCCAGCAAGATTTTGTTAAAAGGACTCTGACACAAAAACAAAGACAACATTTGGCATTAAATTGAAATGCACAGCACAATTCCTCCACAGCTTTTCAAAAATTAATTGTTTGATCTTGAAGGACCTTGTGAACATGTAGTATTTTACAGGTGCCTTACAAAGAGAGCGAGGCTGAAGAGAAGAGACAATCTGATTCTCATCAACACATGACCGTTAACAAGACTTTACTTTTTGATATAGTAAAACTGATCCTATATTTCACTGAAACATTTTAACCTAACACATAATATTATACAGCATACTATTATTGGTGGCATAGCAACCCGAAAGTATATATTCAAGATGCACATTTACACATCTGTATTTCAAATTATTTGTATAATGTGAGATTACATTTTTGAAAGTTGTTTCTTCAGATATAAATATACATTCTCACACCTACAAAATTTGCTCTAACTGTTATTGAACTCAAACAGTAGAGTTAGTTGTAGAAAGAATGGCTTCTAAGGGTGTAAAAAGATCTCTTTTCACAAAATATGTTTCTGAAACTGCAAATTTATATAGAAAACTTGTATAACTACTTTCTTAATTTCTATCTTGGCATTGAAATATTTCTATATTTAATGTCTTACCTTTAATTAGAAAATTTTGACTTTGATTTACACAGTACACCAAACTAATTATTTTTACTTATGCCTATTAATCTTTCATGAAAATACTTTGGTTTTACATTTTTATAAAAATGTACATATTTTATTTTATATGTGTGAGAGTTTTTACTAGATATGTATATATGGACCATGTATATGCTTGGTGTCCAAAAGAGACAGAGGAGAGAGAGTGTGGAGCTCCTGAAACTGGTGTGACAAACAATTTTAAGCCATTCTGTGGATGCTGGGACACAAACCACAATCCTTTGCAAAAACAACGTGACCATAACTATTGAGGTATCTCTTCACAGTGAAAACATTTTGATTTGACTAAAATATCTCTTACAACAATCAACACAGGAAAAAGACGAAAATTCAATTTCCTAGATTTGGGGTTTGACCAATTTCCCTTGGAGGAGAAGGAATACATTTCACCTGCTAAATCCACCTAGTAGTGAAGTAGGATGCTTTTAGGTTAGAGTATTTCTATTCTGTTAGTGCCTTGAAAGAAACAAACAAGTGTATCACTATTAAGGAATTTAAAATACTTCGAGTCAATGAGTGACATAATTTTTCATTGTTTGATATTCTATTTACTTTGAGGGTTCTATTAAATTCCTTTGTTATGTTATTATCTCAAATCCTCAGTGGGAATAAATGTTAGGCAAGAATTTAATGCTTTTGAAATGAAAACAAACTCCATTGATGATGAAACAACAGAACATAAATCACAAAGGCAAATGATTGGAACCACCTTATTATTTCTACTTGTACATGTATTTTGCGAGCCAGAAGAAGACAACTAAACAATGGTTAATATTTATTTCATTCCAGAGAAGAGAGTTCTGATGAAGAAACCACCAACTATAAATGTTAATCAAAGAATATCTTAAAGCATATAGTTAATAATGGGAATATAGTTCAGTGGTTAGAAGCAATTGCTGCCTCTTGTAGGGGACCAACATTTGTGTCCCATCACCCATATAGTGGTTCACAAACACCTGTGACTCCAGTTCTATAGGATATGATGTCTTCTTAAGGACTCTATGTTCTACATAAAGATAGTCTATAGAATACAGAGGTACATACAGGTACACACACATACAAACACACACACACCATATGTAATATATATAACAATTATGATAATTTAGTTATTCTGGTACCTACATGGTATGAAGCAGAACTTTAAAAGTATCAGTGGGTAACCAGTCTGTTCTAGACACTTTAAGATCTTCCTTTTTGATGACTCTTCCTCAGCAGGATTAACTGTAAGACAGAGAGACTGACATTTGATTTTTAAGTTAAATATTTGCTTAATGTGGGTTATATACAGGAGTCTGTCCTTTTGACTATTTACATAAAAATATAATATCAAGTATAAATAGACCTATAAGTTGTTTGGCTACATTTTCTCTTTTGATTTAGTAAAGAAGTTTGAGCTGTGTATGCATTTATGACAGAATGGGATTCTAAAATAATTATTTGTTTGTTTTCATATTTTCAAATCCCACAATACTCTGATTTAAGGAAGATGTGATTATTATGTTCCTTTTACAGAGGAAGACTTGAATATACAGTGCAGTTAAGAGTCTCACATACCCCTGGCAAACTGTGAAGAAGGGGCTTGCTTAAATTTCTGAGCACTATTCTGCAATCTTTTTTTTTTCTATTATAGCTTCCTCATGAAAAATTCCATTTCCATATAGTGAAAATAACAGCCATACCAAAGTAATGGAATAGCAATAAACACCGACACTTATATATTGCTATAGATTTCCCTAAGCACTTCTACAAACATTAAGGACCATAACATTGTTAAACTGTGCGTTCCAAAGATTTGTTACTATAAGATCACCCAGTTCTCAGCTTTGACAGAAAAATTAACCTTGAAACTAGCCAATGATAAAATCTCTGCCCTTCTGTGATTAAGTTCTAGGTTGACAATTTTGCATTGTAGGCACATAGGAATAGTAAGGAATATATTGTGAACACACTGTGAAATTAGAGGTAGGTAGAGTCCAAACCCTGTAGTATGAAGACAACATCCTTGTAAAGCAACCTCTTTGATTCTACTACTATATGCAATTTTCTCAGGAAATTTTAGATGATGGGAAATGATACATTTTATATGTAATAATTTGAACAGGCTAATCATAAAACAAGATAACCCATGAGTTTATTATCAGCAAAAACTGCATACAATACCAACACTAAATAATATAATACATTAGAGTAATGCTTTTAATAAAGCAACAATAATGTTAATGATAATGATCACAGTTACTATTGTTACTAATACTACTATTATAGCTCCCATTATAAAGGCATTTAATTATTTATTAAAGGTTTACTTTGGCAATTTGCTAAGCCTTTTCATATAAACTGTATTACTTGATTGTTGAGACAATCCACGGAGATTACATGTAAACAATCTTAAAAACTTTTAGTGGAGTTAAACAACTTACTAAAAGTAAGCAGAAAAAAAAATGCCAAAAACATCAAGAAAATCAGGCTCATTTTTCTGTGTCTGGAAAATATTCTCAAAGACATGAAATTGTGGAAATGCAAGGTGACCTCCCTGTATGTTTTGTGCCTCTCTAAGTTGTCTTTCCATGAGGCTTTTTGCCTCGAGAGTCTTGAATTGCCACAGCCTCTTCACTCTTATTCAGTAAAACACAGTATTATCCTTACCCCTTTTTCTTTGGAATTGGCCGACAGACATATACATACACTGTTACTTTTCACTTTGCTCTTACAACATGTCCACAAAAGCAATTTTCCTAGTTGAGGTTTCTATTAATTTGATGGGACAACATGACTGAAGTAGGTTGGGGAGGGGAACAGATTTCCTTCACCTACTCTTCTAAATGCCAGTGTTTATAGAAGACATCAGGACAGGGCCCTGGACAGAAGCTGATGCAGAAGTCATTGAGGAGTACTGCTTATGCGCTTGATTTTTTGGCTTGCTCAGTCTCTCTAGAGACTCATGTATACCTTAGAGGTCATCTACATGATGCTATATCAGACCAATTTGACTACTAATAATATCACATGTACTTTGTTTATTAGTCAAAATCCATCCTGTCTCACTGGACTAGTCAGTTTTTCAGGTTTGGTTGTGTAGCACTAGAAATTTAAGGTGCATACACTTGGCATACCACTAAACCAACAAGTATTTTCTATGAATCATCTATTCCAATGACTAATTGAACTAGGTCTTAGCTTTGATGTCTTCCTGGGTATATGTATGACTTAAAATTGAGACAAAATTTGCAAAAACATCTGTATTTTCAAATATGAATAATTTAGAAGAATCATTATTATTAGACAGTCTTTGCCTCCATGTTTATCATTATGACAATAACAACTTAACCTTCTTATAACATTTAGCCTTAATTTATTACAATCTTGCATTCACTGGAAAGTCTGAGAATGTTTCAGATTATAAGTAGTTGATTATCATTTATTAATAAGATAATAAAATATTCAGTTCCACTCCAGTTTATTCATGAGTTTAATTTCTAGAGGAGCTAAGGCAAAAAGGTGAGAAAAATCATATGCATTTGTCTCAGGAAGTTTGTTCCACATAGTCACTGCAGATTAATCTTGAAGACTTGAAGTTATGGAAATCCAACTGCTGGCTTTTGATGAGTTATCGATGCTCTTATGTCATTCCTATATTTTCAAAACTTAAAGATCTCTGCACCCAAAGTTTCACTTTGTTACTCAAGAACAACAAGTATTGAGAATTAACTACTGACTTTAAATAAAACTACAGAGATACTTGAAGAAACACAAAGTATTTGTTACTGATGGGAAAATGCAGGTCACTTGCTTTGTTTATTTCCCGCTCACCTTTATTTGTCCTGTGCATATAATATCATTTATCTACTTATTCTCACTTCATCCTGAATTCTTAGTCCCTAAAGGTAAGAGAGTTCACTGTTAATTTTTACAAAGTATCACTATAATGAAATAGATGGGTTTTTCAGCTTCCCCTGGAATCCAGGAAATGTACCCCAGTTACTCTTTGCTATGGATGGTCCTTTATCAAACAGAATATCACGGAACAAACTTCAGAGACAGAACCATCCTCTTATGATATTATTTGACACTGAAAATGAAAGATGATAAAGTTCCATAATAACAAATAGGAATATATGAGGCAGTGTGACACAAAATAACTATTATGCATAAATATGCATGATTGTGAAGTTTTATGACTCAGGGAAAAAAATAACAAAAATAACCAAGTTGTCAGAAAAACATAGAAGGAAAAAGTAAAGAAAATATAGTAGGCTTTATATCAATACTAAATTGCACAATAAGAATCATGTAGCTAAATTTATTTCATTGGTGATGGAGAACCAAAAGAGCATAAAGAAATGGCAAGAACCACCATGAGGGGTCTAGTTTCAATGTCAATTAATAGCCAGGGGAAAGTCATAATACAAATGGAGCATGGCATCTTATTAACTTTCAAACTTTGGCATGAAACATACCTGGAAGGCAGGAAGAATGGAAATAATCATGTTTGCAGATGGATAGAAATTTGAGCATCTATCAAATGCAAATTTGCAACCCCCAACCCAAAATATTTGAGGCCTTGATTTCACTCTTAAAACTTATGGTACAGAGTACATTATCAGGCACAGTGTACCAAACACACCAACATTATCAGGAGCACCGTAGAGCCAAAGCACCAACAAAACCGCAGTTGGAAATCTGTACTTTGTTGAACATTGTAGTGTTTGTGTGTGTCTGTGAATATGTGCGTGTGTGTGTGTGTCTGTGTCTCTGTCTCTCATCCTCATTCTCTCTCTTTGTAGGGTGTGTGTGTGTATGTGTGTGTGTACAACTCATGGGAGTCAGTTCTCTATTCTCTATGTGAATTCTAGGATCGAACTCAGATTGTCAGACTTCACTAAAGGCAACTTTACCTACTGATCATCTGTTTCATTGATATAACTGTAATATTTACACTTAAGGTAATTGTGTAAAATCCTGGAAATACAGAAACTGGTTTTCAATTGTCCTGGTTGGAGGTAGGTGCAGTCTATGTATGGCTTCTCCCAACAATTCAATATATAGATTGAAGCAAAATTAGGTACAAGGGCTGATAGTCATAGATCATTGTATTTTATAATGCAAATTTAAATTCCAATCTAGATTATAGAACTCTTTTTAATGATTTGACAGACAATGAAGAAAAGAGATGGATCATACAGACAAATGATATTACTTAGAAATAAATTACATTTTATGTGTATATAAAGCAATATTCTCTCATTATTTACGCTAATTTGAGAAACAATAGCTGTGATAAAAAATGATATCCAGCTCACTGGGTTTTATGGAAACTGTAGTGCATGTAAAAGCAGGCCATAAATTTTAACATAGGTTGTTTTGTTGTACAAGATAATTTATCTCTTTTGATAACTGTCAGGTCATTTGATAAAGGACATTTTTATTGCTTCTTTTTCTTTGATGAAATGAGTATTTAAATTGAATTGCAAATATATACCCACATTATAAAAGAACTTCACCCCGTTTTCAAGAGTTGGGTAAAGGACTTTTGATCATTCAATAGATGTTAGTGTTTGTTGTCTTTAATAAGTAATGGCTACAAATAGTCATAGTCTTCAACAGGGAGGAGACAAAATAGGGAAATTAGATTCAGGGATTTTTTCCCTTCCCTTCCCTTCCCTTCCCTTCCCTTCCCTTCCCTTCCCTTCCCTTCCCTTCCCTTCCCTTCCCTTCCCTTCCCTTCCCTTCCCTTCCCTTCCCTTCCCTTCCCTTCCCTTCCCTTCCCTTCCCTTCCCTTCCCTTCCCTTCCCTTCCCTTCCCTTCCCTTCCCTTCCCTTCCCTTCCCTTCCCTTCCCCTACCTTCCCTTCCCCTACCTTCCCTTCCCCTACCTTCCCTTCCCCTACCTTCCCTTCCCCTACCTTCCCTTCCCCTACCTTCCCTTCCCCTACCTTCCCTTCCCCTACCTTCCCTCTTCCCTCTTCCCTCTTCTTCCCTCTCTTCCCTCTTCCCTTCCCTTCCCTTCCCTTCCCTTCCCTTCCCTTCCCTTCCCTTCCCTTCCCTTCCCTTCCCTTCCCTTCCCTTCCCTTCCCTTCCCTTCCCTTCCCTTCCCTTCCCTTCCCTTCCCTTCCCTTCCTCTTTCTTTCTTTCTTTCTTTCTTTCTTTCTTTCTTTCTTTCTTTCTTTCTTTCTTTCTTTCTTTCTTTCTTTCCTTCCTTTGGTAGGTAAGGGACAGGGTTGTAAAGAAAAATGGAGGATATAGATTATTAAAAGGGGGGTTAGATTATTGAATTTACTCTTTAAAAAATTATAGCCATAATTTTACATTGGTGGAGATCTTTGTATTTTGATGTAAAATTGAGGTTATATTTTTATATTGATACAAAATCTTGTATATTGATAAAAATAAGGTCATTTTTAATACATGGGTATGAGTTATTGTATTAATTTAAGGATAACTTGGTACACACACACACATAGACACACACACACACACACACACATATATAATTAATATATATATATATAATTTTATGTAAGAAACTATGCCTATATAATTTTTAAAGAAGTTCAAGTCTTCTTAAATGTTGCTATTTAACTATTTGGTATGATTAAGAAATACAAGTTAATAGTCAAATAGTTAAACTCATAGTCATATTAGATACTTTTTTATTTATTCATTTATAATAAAATGTTTTTAAGATTATTTAGATAGTAAATAGCTAAGAATTAACAATGGTTGACATTTCAGATATACTATAAATAACTTATTGGCCTTTAAAAGCCTTAGAGATCCACAGAATATGCCATTTAAATTGTTTCATCTTTAAAAGATCCTTTAACTCTGAGACAGGTCTGCTCCTGACAATACCCCATTTCCACTTCAATGAAGATGATGAGCATCAATAACCTCCATGTGGAGTTGCTTATTTGTGGCAAGCTAGCCAATAGAGGAAAAAAAAATATCCCATCCTTCTGTAACAGACAAATCTGTCCAGAAAGGACAGTTGGATGCAGAGAAGTTGAGTGTGGTACTCTGCCAAGACAGCACAAGCAAATCGTTAATAATTCTGCTTCACAAGATCTGGTAGAGGGCAGGACATCCTCTTGGAGACAGTGGTGAGGAGGCATGGGATTAGGAACGGTGTGTGTGTGTGTGGGGGGGGGGATGGTGGAAGGTGGCCAAGGCTGAACTGTAAAAACAAATGAAATAATAAACAACCAACCAACCCAACCCAACCCAAACAAAACAAACAAACAAAAACTAGTGCCTATGGGAAAGGGTAGAATACTAGGTGGGACATCTGGGAGGAAAAAGCATTCTGGGAAAGAGCCAGGTCAAGAGATTGGCCCAGGAAGATATGAGGAGATGGATGCATGGTACCTGAGCAGATGTAATCAGCAGCATGACAAAATGTCTTTTAGAATAAATGCGATAATTTAAGTTATTGTATAATAAGAGAAAAAACTAGCCATATGGTTAAGCTATTTGTCAATATATTTGACATCTGAGTCTTATTTCTGGGAACAAGGGGCTGGGAGGAAGACTGGACCTAACTTCTATACATCATTAGTTGATTAAGGCATTATTCTTTGTGTGTTTGTGTGTGTGTGTGTGTGTCTATGTGTGTTTGTGTGTATGTGTGTGTGTGTTTATACATTTCAATTGAAGAAGACACCTAATAATGAGTCCCAACCTAGCCTGTACTACAGAGAAAGACCTTGTTATAAAAGATCAAAAACAAGGAAGACCAAAAACCAATTTTTTTTTTTGCTAACTGTAAAAAACAACTGTGTAACTATGAAACTGTAATTTAATTCTAGAATGTATATGGAATCTGCTTCACTTCTGAAATATGTTAGGGAGATAAATTAATGAAACTGATACAATACAGTTTTTATTTCTGCTTATATACAGAACAGAAAAAAAAACTTTCCTTTTGTCTAGAAGATGTTAAAGATCTGTCAGGGAAAAAAGTATTTAAATTTCACTAAACAAATCCTGATTATCACTAAAACTTACTAATATATAGTGAATTTCATTTCTCTTTTAAGTACTATCTCTAGAACTATGATAAAGTATATCCATCACAAGACATTTCTCAAGATTTCATAGCATGAATGTTAATCTTACCAGACTTATGTAAGTGCCAGCTATTCTGTTTAACACACGAATGTTATTCTTTGCTAAATGTTTATATGAGGTAGTTATTGAGGGTAGCAGGCAGTTAGAAAGAAGATACTCCTGTTGTTAGAGACCTGTTGCATGCCTCTAGACCACTTTCCCCTGAGTTGCCTTGTCTAGGCTCAATAAGATTCACCAAGTCCTATAGTAAAATTTTATGCCAAGGTAGATTGATATCCTTGGGAGAGCTCCCCTTCTCTGAGGACAAAAGTAAGGGGGACTAAGGAGAAGGGAGGTAAGTGAGATAGACTTGCCGAAGAGAAGTATTGGGAGTCTATGATCTGAATGGAAAGTATTTATATAAATTAATAAAACAAAGAAAGAAAGAAAGAAAGAAAGAAAGAAAGAAAGAAATTTAGATAAAGTAATTAAATAAATTAACAAAACAAACAAACAAAGCAATTTACACGAGCTTTGAGTGTGTTTGCTATGAAAATAATAAGGAAATAAATGTAAGGAGGGAGTATCCTGTCTACCTTGCTATCAAACCTAGGGTGTAACAGATTAGTCACACAAAATATCATTATGTCAGAATTGGCCATCTAAATAAAGTAAAAATTCTATCATTGTGTGTATTTTATATGGGGATGATGGCACAACTATGATAAGAATTAATCATCTTTGAACAATTAAACAAGTTGATCTTAAGATACTGCAGCTTTAGCTCCTTGATAGGTTTTTAATTTGTTAACATTCATCTGATATAAAATTGTGTAATACCTACATCAAGTGGATTATAAAAGAATAAGGCTATGATGAAATTATTCATTTAAAAATGTTATAATGAAATTTCATCAAAGATAATGGACATGTATATACAAAAGAATTGGAAATGTCAGGGAAAGAAGAGATGTATAATATAAAAATGACAACTGTATTGTGACAACATTAGACTGTAACTTGGATTTAGGCTTGTGTGTTTGATGTATGTATGTGTTTGATGTATGTGTGTGAGTCCTGAAGAGATACTGCAACATACCTGCAGTCCAGTTCAAATGTTGATCCTTAACTTCTATCTGGTTTGAAACAGTTTTATTCTTATATGGCAAACAGCTCACCCTAGCCTCTAGGTTGTATCTTTTCTTTTGACATAGAGTTAAAACTGCAGACCAAAACCACGAATATAATGAAAGATAGTCATGTGTTTTGGTGTATGTGAGTGAGTGTATTTGTGTGTGTGTGTGTGTGTGTGTGTGTAAGTAGGTTGACAACTTAATCAGTTGTTTAAAGATCCAATAGTTGGTATAGCTGAACTTTCAGCATTCTATCAAACTCCCTAGTATAATACACTAATAAAAGGGGATGAGAACTACACCATATAATAGTAAATAGGAGTGGCTTTGCTTACTTTTTATTGCTGTGATAAAAATGCCATAGCTAAAAACAATATGGAGAAGGGGTTATCTCACCTTATAGTTTACCATATATTATGAAGGGAAATCAGGGCACAAACCTGGAAGTGAATACTGAAGTAGATATCACAGAAGAATGCTGATTATGGGCTTGTCACTCATGGATTACTCAGCCTAATTTACTGAACCACATAAGACCACCTATCCTGCAGTGCACTGCTCCCAGTGAGCTGGGTTCTTTTATGCCAATCATCAATTAAAAACAAGCAAGCAAGCAAGCAAACAAACAAACAAACAAACAAAAATCCTGTAGACTTGTCTATAGGACAGTATGATGGAAGGATTTTCTCAACGAAGCTTCCTTCTCCCCTATAACTTGTTTGTGTGTAGTTGAAAAAACTGATAAGCAGCAGAGAAATAAAGTATAGTTGGAATTGTGAGGGATGAAAATGAAAACTTATGACATCTTTAGGGGACTCAGGGTTATGTGCTGCAGTTTCTAAGGAAAGGCGCAGCCAATGAATGGAAGAAGCTCTTGGCATGTGCCTTGAGATGGATGGGCACACAATTACATCTTAATGTTGGTCTTGAAATTAAACTCATGATCCAGTCATGAATTGTTTTACAAAGCATTAATCTGTTTCTCCTGAAATTTATCTGAAAAAGAATCTTCATACAATTGCTAATTTATCAGCATAAAATTTGCTCTTTCCAACGAAAACCTTAGCAGTATGAAAAAAAAAATAATGCTACATAATACACATCCTTTTGACTTTGGTCACTAAGAAATATACCATAATCAATGTAAATGGTCATAATTAAAAATTTCCATTACATGTGTTTACTAAGTAGTAATTATTTTAAGGCTTGATTTCCTTTTATATATTTTGTCAACATCCATGTGTTTGTGTTCAACTAAGTGTAACCAGCCCTAATTAAATCCTATCAAAAGTATGTTCATTTGAGATTATGCAGTTACTATTTTGTTAATGACCTCATCCCATTCACTGGGAATGGCAGAGAATAAAGTCTTGCACCACCATGAAATATTTAGTCCATCATGTTATCTACTCTAAAAAATATTGCAATGAACATAACAAAAACAGACATTTTCAGTGTCTTGGCTCCAAGAAAGGAACTGGATATATCCCCCAATCCATAACCAAGAAGCTATTGCCAATGGACAAATTAAGAGATAATTAGTTTTCTTCGTGGTGTATCAATAGGTATACAAATCACACTTAGGGAGGTCTCATGACTAGCTGTATATGAGCAACATAAAATGAATATGTTAGTATTTTGGGCATTGTTTTTCTTTTCTTGAAAATGTTTTAAACTGTACTTGTTATTATTATTATTATTATTATTATTATTATTATTTTGTTTTATTGGGTATATGTGTTTCTTAGTCTTGTCTTTGATGTACTGTTTTCGTTGTTTGTTCTCTCTGGTTTGTTTTGTTTTACTGTTGTCCTGTTTGTTTTCAAAGTAGGAAGAGATGGGTTGGAGTGGGATGGATGAGAATGGGGAAGAATATGAGAGGAAATAAGGGAGGGGAAACTGTGATTGCAATGTATTGCACAAAACTATTTTCAATGAAAAATAAGTTTAAAAGACACAGAAACATAATAGAAAGAGTATTTTCTGAGTATTTTTCTAACAAATTATATATTGTAGTAGATCAAATATTTCCACTGTTCTTCAGGTTTGATTGGAAGAAGATACAATTTGTCAATCAAGTTGCCATCTAACAAATAGAAATAATTTTTAATTTGACACTATACATGAGACTAAGTAAATGATTATTTTTACACACATTTCTAAAAAATTCTAAGATCTTTCTGGAAGTAATCCTTCAAGAATCCTCTGTCTTGAGAGCAGACTTCAGTCACAGAAGTTTATTGTTGCAAATTGATTGATGGTTTCAAACACATTGCAAATATTGTTGTTCAGTATTTTCTGCATAGAGTGGTACGATGATGGAGTGAGCAAGACATTTGTTGAGACTCCCTTTCTTGAATTATGATCTCTGGCACTCCATCTTCATGCATGCTTCAAATGTTTTCTCATAGAATAAAAGAAATCTTTCTTTAGCTTCGAGTGCAATATGAAAAGTCAAAGAAGTTTAAGTTGTCAAGTTATAGAAACCAAACATTTACTGGGAGCATTTGCTTCTGAACACAGAAAAGATAACCCCCTTAACTTGAAGATGAGTATTTAAATAACTGGTAGAGAGGCTCTTCCTTATCACCATATGATTCTGGATTTGGTGCTCAGTTAATACAGGATGGAAAAAATTAGAGATAAAAATTATAAAATGGGCAAAAAATACCTAGGATATAGGTATATAACGAGACTTAAATAGCATAGGGTATAGAAATATTAAATAAAGTGAGCAAGAACAACATACTTTGAAGAAAATATATGTATAAATAATAAGAATATACATCTAAAGAAGAAAGGAGTTAGCAAAAGTATTGTAAAGATACCATCTGACTCCAGCTGAGAAAATGCACTTTTTTCTTTTTTGTGTTCTTTTTCTTTTTTCTTTTTTAAAATATTTTTATTATGTATTTTCCTCAATTACATTTCTATTGCTATACCAAAAGTCCCCCATACCCCCCTCCCACACTCCCCTACCCACCCATTCCCACTTTTTGGCCCTGGCGTTCCCCTGTACTGGGGCATATAAAGTTTGTGTGTACAATGGGCCTCTCTTTCCAGTGATGGCCGACTAGGCCATCTTTTGATACATATGCAGCGAGAGTCAAGAGCTCCGGGGTACTGGTTATTTCATAATGCTGTTGCACCTACATGGTTGCAGATCTCTTTAACTCCTTGGATACTTTCTCTAGCTCCTCCATTGGGGGGCCCTGTGATCCATCCAATAGCTGACTGTGAGCATCCACTTATGAGTTTGCTAGGCCCCGGCCTACTCTCACAAGAGACAGCTATATCAGGGTCCTTTCATCAAAATTTTGCTAGTGTATGCAATGGTGTCATCGTTTGGAGGCTAATTATGGGATGGATCCCTGGATATGGCAGTCTCTAGATGGTCCATCCTTTTGTCTCAGCTCCAAACTTTGTCTCTGTGACTCCTTCCATGGGTGATTGTTTCCAATTCTAAGAAGGGGCAAAGTGTCCACACTTTGGTCTTCGTTCTTCTTCAGTTTCATGTGTTTTGCAAATTGTATCTTATATCTCGGATATACTAAGTTTCTGGGCTAATATCCACTTATCAGTGAGTACATATTATTTGAGTTATTTTGTGATTGTGTTACCTCACTCAGGATGATGCCCTCTAGGTCCAACCATTTGCCTAGGAATTTCATAAATTCATTCTTTTTAATAGCTGAGTAGTACTCCATTGTGTAAATGTACCACAATTTTTGCATCCATTCCTCTGTTGAGGGGCATCTGGGTTTTTTCCAGCTTCTGGCTATTATAAATAAGGCTGCTATGAACATAGTGGAGCATGTGTCCTTCTTACCGTTTGGGACATCTTCTGGATATATGCCCAGGAGAGGTATTGCAGGATCCTCCAGTAGTACTATGTCCAATTTTCTGAGGAACCGCCAGACTGACTGCCAGAGTGGTTGTACAAGCTTGCAATCCCACCAACAATGGAGGAGTGTTCCTCTTTCTCCAAATTCTCGCCAGCATCTATTTTACTGTCACCTGAATTTTTGATCTTAGCCATTCTGACTGGTGTGAGATGGAATCTCAGGGTTGTTTTGATTTGCATTTCTCTGATGATTAAGGATAGAATTGAAGACCCAGAAATGAACCCACATACCTATGGTCACTTGATCTTCAACAAGGGAGCTAAAACCATTCAGTGGAAGAATGCTTTTTCAAGAAATGGTGCTGGCACAACATGCAGTTACAATGTAGAAGAATGCAAATCGATCCATTCCTATCTCCTTGTACTAAGGTCAAATCTAAGTGGATCAAGGAACTCCACATAAAACCAGAGACACTGAATCTTATAGCGGAGAAAGTGGGGAAAAGCCTCAAAATATGGGCACAGGGGAAAAATTCCTGAATAGAACAGCAATGGCTTGTGCTGTAAGATCGAGAATTGACAAATGGGACCTCATGAAACTGCAAAGCTTCTGCAAGGCAAAAGACACCATCAATAAGACAAAAAGGCCACCAACAGATTGGGAAAGGATCTTTACCTATCCTAAATCAGATAGGGGACTACTATCCAATATATAGAAAGAACTCAAGAAGGTGGACTCCAGAAAATCAAATAACCCCATTAAAAAATGGGGCTCAGAGCTAAACAAAGAGTTCTCACCTGAGGAATACTGAATGGCTGAGAAGCACCTGAAAAAAAAGTTCATTTTCTTTATAGAGGTGTTTATATAGGTTGGAAACACATGGATTTCCATGAGGTATGATTTTCATGTGAGTTTACTTGAGGCTATCAACTACAGATAAAGATAAATATTGGAAAGAATGAACTTCACCATATTGGATAATTTCTATTTACATATATGAACGAGGACTAAAAGATTTAGATTTTAGCTTATCAATTTTTTCAAAGTAGAAAATCAGGATAATTAGAAGACTCCATTCTCCTAATGAAACACATTGCTTTTGCACAATCAAAACACAACAAAACATGCTAACAAAAACTGATTTAAAATTTCAAAGTTGATTCATTCTGGAATCTCATTAAGGATGGAATAGGAAATATCCCTTCAGATATTTCTTCCTCTGCTCAGTGATGCTGGGTAATTCCCATGCTGCAAGGCATGCTATTCTGAATTTTTCACTATGTTATTACCCACCAAACAAAATTGATAAATTTTGTATAGTTGGGGCTAGACAGTATGTTTTTTTTTTTTAATTTCACCACTAGAAAGTGATACATAGTTGTGAATGTAATTGTCTTTCTTTGTCCTTCTGCATTTTAAATTTTAGGAAAATGATCTGCATATAACTTAAGACACACATATTCCTAGTTTACTTTATTCTAAATTTTCAAGTCTTTCAGCATTTTTCCATGTTTTAAATTACATCCTTTTTTCCCATCATTATGATCATTATGAGTATAGAGCATTCCTTGATTCAGAGTGAACTCTTGAAAAATAAGGCCGAAGCAAGTGAGAGGACAGAAGATAAATGAGAATGAAATAGCATATCAAAGAACATTCATTATATATATGTAAGAAATTGTCAAAAATAAAAGTATCATTTAAAAAACACTTCATGTAGCCTTCTTATATATAATATATAAGATTTCCTGATAGTTTCATTATGTTTTATTAAGTTTAATAATTCCTACACAAAGTCAGACCATGTGTATGAATAATTATATCTAATAACCTAGAAAATGACTCTAATTGTGGCATACCATTAAGTTATTGAATCTGTCAAGAGAAAAGGATGTTGCCACTCAAGACTCTCTCTTGAATCTTAGTCTCTATAACTTAATAGCTTTTAAAATACTGTCACTGTCAATGAGACAGTGCAGTTCTTAGGCACTGGGCATCAGAAGGCATCATGTGCATGACATAATTTTACCATTTTTATTGTGTGATTTATTTATAGTATTTTCTAACAGTTTTCTGAGTGCTTTTATATAAATTATATGACTAATTCATGTGCAAAACTAAAACTGAAACTATGTTTGTTTAGTGCAATCATTTTTTTGAAGAATAGCTTCTTTTAAAATGTGAATAAAATACCTTAGGTCACATTCTTAAAGACTGTAGTGGCTATTCCTGGTTGCCAACTTGACTATATCTGGAATGAACTACAATCCAAAATTGGAAGGCTCACCAGTGACCCTAATCTGCAGGCTGGGAAATAGAAGTTTCTGACCTGGATCTTGGTATGGAGATCTTGAGGCTTAGTGGCTATGAATTCCAGAAGATCAAGACAGAGAGATCTCCTAGTTCAAGGTCACCTTGGATTAAAGGTGTGGTAGCATTTGGGCTATACCTTCTGCTGGAGACCTTCATAAGGACATTGGAAGAAGGAAAACACTCTCTCCTTTGCCTGCTTGCCTTGTGGGTCTGAGCAACGGCTAGATCCTTGGACTTCATTCACAGCTGCTGCTGACCATTGTTGGGAGTTGGTCTGCAGACTATAAGTCATCAACAAATTCCTTTACTATATAGAAACTACCTATAAGTTCTGTGACTCTAGAGAACCCTGACTAATACACTGTCCATCCTCTCTGTGCTGACATTTCTTCTTGCAGTTTAATTTTAGTTCTGTGCCTTGTGTGTAAAACAAGGTCAGTTCTGTGTCTTGGAATCATTTTTTTGTCATCTCTGCTTTGCAGAAGATCCCTTTGTATGGATACGCCCAGGCTGATCATCATCTTCTTCCCCAGCCCCTCCTCTTTATTCATCAGATTGAAACATAGTCCCGTTCTTTCAGTCATTTAATTATGACAGACATAAAGCTACAATTCATATTTAGTTTTCTTTCATTCCATTTTCTCTTATTCTGTTTTATTTTATTTAGTTTAGTAATGGTGTACTATGTTAGCTAATAGGGAGATCCAAATTCTGTATGGCATACTGAAATATTTGCTGTTGTCATTGACTCAAACTCCCTTTCAGACCCATGACACTCCAAACCTGTGATCTTTATATAATATCTTACATAACAGTGGATTGATATCTTGAATACTTTCTGACATAAAGGTGTGTTTCCTTTTTTTTTTTTTTTTTTTGCAGAAGTAAACTTCAAAAATTTGCAGACTGTTAAGTGCTTAAGCCCTTTTATCCCATGTCACCTTAGCTTTCCTAACCATCCTCATCTTCTAGTTGCACTGACTCTAAGTGTTGGTGGGATCTAGCTTCCTCATATTCCTAAAGCTCCAGATGAGTCACAAAAGAAAGGAAACGTTTTACAAAATTATATTTACAAGACATCTAAATAATGAAAAATGTTGCAAACACATACACAGTGCATACTTCTCCCACTCATATCACTTTTGAAACTAATTTCAAGAAAGTAAAATAAAAGGATGATTTGAAAGTTAAAATAAAGCTGGGCGGTGGTGGTGCACGCCTTTAATTCCAGCACTTGGGAGGCAGAGGCAGGTGGATTTCTGAGTTCGAGGCCAGCCTGGTCAACAAAGTGAGTTCCAGGACAGGGCGACACAGAGAAACCCTGTTTTGACAACAAAAATAAGAAAGTTAAAATAAAGGGCAAAAATAGAAGTATAAGAGGCCTCATCTAAGGACAGTTCAAAAACAATGAAGAGTGAAAATAGAAAGCATCAAAGCTAAACCACAGACAATATATTTTGCTGATTCTATTAACATGTACACCAAAGTTATCTGTGATAATACAAATATTAGCAAAATGATTTAATATTTATATAAACTTTTTTTTATTTGTCTGGGACTATTTACATTCACTGCTTCATTTACCACACAACTGCCTTATAAGATGGTCTTGTCATTATCAATTCTTTCTTACAGAGGAAAAGATGGAGGTAGGGAGACAAAATACATAAAAAAATACCAATACTGAAACTGTAAATGATTAGAAAAGCAGTTTGTGATGTCACAATAGCATAATACATAGAGGTATTCAGTCACATGAAGCATGATTTCAGGAGCTTGAAGGAAATAATATTCACACACCAAGCAAAATACAAAGAATCGTATATGTAATTAAGTATGCAACCTATGTAGAATGGTAAAAATATAGAAAATTATTGTTGTTGTGGTCCCAGACGTGCCTTACATACCATACAGAAAACAATCTCAGTCCTACAGGGATATGTTATTGTGCTTATGTCCCAGGACTGATCAAGCATGGCCACAGTCCAGATTCAAGAACTGAACAGTGACCGGGAATTAAGGTCCTACAGGTTTTTTTTTTTTTTTTTTTTTTTTTTTAAGCCTGAGCTCTACAAATATCTGTTTGTAGAGAAAAGAAACATCAAGTTATTCCAACAATCAAGATTTAGGGATAATGGGATTTCCATAAGAACATTTCTTTGTAGTACACATATCCTGCTCCAATTTGTTGGGATATTCACCTGTGGTAGGGGACTTGATTTATCTAATATTCATGTTTTAACTTGATTGTCAGAATGGGACTGGTCTTCTCTAACATTTATATCTTAACTTGCTAACCAGGATGTCAGTTACCCAGGAATATGTCTCTTCCTGCCAAGTAGGATGTGAGTTCCTAGGAAGGTCTTGGAACTTAAACTTTATTCAACCACTACTCAAAGTGGAAGTCTTATTCCAAGTAGTTTCTTATATTGTCACATGTGTCTTTCTTATGTTAGAAATATATGCCCAACACAGAGGTATATACCATAAAAGTTTATACATAGGTGTGGGAAGTGTTGCTGGGCCATTGGTTCAGGTCCAAGTTTATTGTGTAACTAAACAAAGCATTTCTATTGACTGCTATAATAATTGATTTCAAGGGCACATAACATAACATAATACATAATCAATCTGGCTTTAGAAAGCTTTATAGTAAAGGCAGAAACATCTGAGAAAGTTTCCTAGTAATTGCAGGCTAGCCAGATAACTGTTACCTAGGCCTGAATATTTTACCTAGACCCTAATATTATCATATATTTATTACATATAATAAAAACATATATTTATACTTAAAGTCTAAGAATATATGTCATTTATTTAATTGTAATTTATCAGACAACTCAGAGGATGCTCAACATAGGCATGCACCAATTCACTTCTTGTAAATTTTTATTCCCTCAGATGAGGTGATGAGAGCAGTACCCAAGCTTTATGAACACATGGATTGGCCTGATCCCAGAGCATTTCCTTCTCTGGTCTAACTATCCCTAGGCCTATACCTAGAAGCGTTTGGCTTCTATACAGTCTTATCTTCCAAGGTGACTGATTCAGTCTGTCTCCTCTTGGTTTCTGACTGAATGTGGTGCCTGGATTCATATTAACTTTGGTAATATGTTGTAATCTTCTGGTCATTTCTCCTTCTCTAGCTCACTCTGTCTTCACATGTGCCTAGTTTGTTCTCTCTGTAACCTGTCTCTCTAACATTCTC
Organism: Mus caroli; assembly: GCF_978045245.1. Taxonomy (NCBI): domain Eukaryota; kingdom Metazoa; phylum Chordata; class Mammalia; order Rodentia; family Muridae; genus Mus; species Mus caroli. The sequence goes on along the minus strand of NW_028227262.1, from coordinate 74,876,998 downwards.
TCTATAAAATGGTTACACACACACACACACACACACACACACACACACACACCACCTACCATATATCATACCATACTCTTAAGTAGTTCCTCTTACTCTCTGTTCTCCTGTGGGATGGGAATATCCTGTCTTGAACTCATTCTGTCAACTCTCTTCTCTGACTCATGACTGAACCTCATTTAGATGCCTTGTTTTGGAATTAAAGTTGTGTAGAAAGGATGAGTCTATATGTCATTTAGAGTTACTAAGGATGTGTATTCCAGTCAGAGGGGTTAAACATGTGTCATTCTAGGAGGATCATACAGAGCTAGAAGAACTTTGGATGTGACTTCTTGGAACAGTAGAAATGTTTCTGGGTTAAAATTCATCTACAACTTTTTAAGAATTAACTATAACTTTTTTCATAAAATATTTTTCTTTTTTTTTTTTTTTTTTTTTGGTTTTTCGAGACAGGGTTTCTCTGTATAGCCCTGGCTGTCCTGGAACTCACTTTGTAGACCAGGCTGGCCTCAAACTCAGAAATCCGCCTGCCTCTGCCTCCCGAGTGCTGGGATTAAAGGTGTGCGCCACCACGCCCGGCTCATAAAATATTTTTCAATCATATGCTTAACACTTCCCCAAACCTTCTCAGATCTTCCCCAGTTCTAAGCCCAGCCAACTTTGCACAATTTTTCTCACCTGTCCTTACCCTGAATAAAAATAGACAACAAAACAATAAATCAAAATAAACAAAAAATAAAAAGACAAAATAACAAACGAGATCACTGTCCCCAACCCCATTCACAAACATGGAATTCTTTTTATGTTTGCTTACTGTGCCTGGTCATGGGGTCTGCATTAAACTGTGGTGCAGACAAGGGATGTTAGAACACTGGGTACTACGTGGGATGTCTTCATCAAGCTCCTACCCTCAAGACTCAGGAATCTATGAGAAATCAAAAAGTGAAAAATTTTGTGAATCAGTGAGAAATTTCTTTTTACATGTTCCATGTTCTTTACTTCAATAGCCTGATGTCTGTACTAAAATATACCTTTTGACCATCTCTCATTGTGGCCTATCCAAATAAGCATTTTTTCTCATTTTTAACATGTTTTCTTACAAGCATATCAAAGTTAACCTTGTATGCTTCAAAATATGCATGAAAATACTGACACACACACACACATACACACACAACCACACACACACGTTCAAATCGTGGAAGAATGAGAGTTCTTTATTTGGTTGCTTTTTTAATAGAAATATATTAATACTATCAGAAATAAGTACCTTGCATTCCACTCTGTTTAGAATGAGTATAAAGGGAAAGAGCTCAGATGCTTGGTTTTATAATGAAGATGTCCTAGAATTGAAGAAATTGATGAAAAGATTCTGTGACATAGGAACTATTTCTGTATAATATTTTCAGAAAGAACATCTGCTAAGGCAATAGCAAAGTGCTGCTGGCTTATTCTGGAGCTAGAAAAAGATGTTGGCCCTTGGTCTGTAGGCTGACTTACTAATTAGGTGCAACATTTTATGATATGTAAATATATCATGATATTATTTCTAATTAAATCATGATATTTTGCCCATCGTGAGACTTTGCATTAACTTCTATTTTGTAGTGCTATGATATGTTGCCACTCATCTTCATTATTGATTTGACACCTCATTAAAACTTGTACTCTGATGATGCACATGAGAATACATAGCCTCTATGTACCATATGGTTACTGATCATACAATGTTACTAATAGTGTTAAGTATCAGAAAATAGACATTGCCAGCCATTAAGTATTCTGATTCTTTTGAGGTAAGAATATGACCTACCATCTCTTTTTGTCTCAGAAAAGGCTGTTTAACAGTCTCTCATATTTTTATTAGTGGTAAATTCTTTGGATGGCTTTCAGCCTTCTTAATGTCTTCTATCTTTAAGTTATTCCAAGACTCTTGGGTCTTTAGAGCTGTCAGATTGACTTCTATTTTCATGATGGTGCATGACAAAAGATAATTTGTAAGATTTAATTATTTAACAAAATGTTTATTTATTTACTCTCCTTTTCCCTCACTCTAATACTCCATGCTGCCTTTCTTCATCCCTTCCCATGAAACCAACAATTCATTCTCAAATTCATTGCCTGTTTTGCTTTGATAAGTAAACATTATCAATGATATGTGCCTAAATATAAAATACAATTTTATGAGTCTGTTCTGAGTTGCTTGTATGTACATGATTACAGGGATGGCTACCTTGATATTGGATAAACACTTAGAAGCAAAAGCCTAGGAGAAGTCAGTTCTCCTTCTTTAAGCATTCATTAGTCATTGTTCTTTGTCTAGAGATGAGACACCATAATATTTCCCCCAGTTCACTAGGATGTAAACTGATACTATCACTGCTCAGGTTTTTTTTTGTTTTTTTTTTTGTTTTTTTTTTTTTGTTTTTTTTATGCAGCCATATTATTTAAGTATCATTGGTATATCTTCTCTGTCAGTTTGAAAGAACAGATTTTCATAGCACACTTGTTTGTCTTCTTGCTTTAATTATCTTTCTGCCCCTCTTCTGCATTCAATTGTGAGCCTTAGGTGTAAGACTTGTGTTATAGATGTATCTGGTATGGCTGGAGACTCCACAATCAGTTGACTTCTGCATTTTCATCTTCTATAATTTTCTCTATCTGCCATAAAGGGAAGCTTCTTTGATGAGAAGCAAAAGCTACTCTTATCTGTGTGTATAAGGAAAGATTTAGAATGCAGTTAGGGGTTTTGCTGATCTATTAATGTGGAGATAATAGGGACTTGTTATCCTTTGCTTCATGACCATGTTGTTTCCTAGGTTTCTAATATGAGGCATAATTTCCCTCCTTTTAAATATACCTTATGTCCAGTTAGAGAGATATTGATTACTTGAAGATGTGAATGCTACTATGGCATCGTTGGCAATATCTTGATGTGTTGGTCATTGTTGTGGTCCATAGGCAACACAGCTCTGTATGGATATTTATTGCTTCTCTCTGTTGGCACTTTGTATAGAGCTATCCTGTATTACAAAAGCTAGAACTCAGCAAGGAGCTTTCAGGGCACATTTAACTCAAGTTTTCCTGTCCTATGTGAAAGTGTGTAATATCCTCTGTAATAAGGACTTACTTTGAACCTGTGAGAGGCAACAAAAGGCATCGATTATAGCTTATGTTATTTTTGGATTACCCAGACCAACATCTCAAAATGACATTTCTCATGCCTAGTATTAGAGTCATTGTTAGATTGCCCCTGGTTCTTGTAGAGAGAATTATCAATCCAAATGTTATAATAATCTTTATATAAATTATATTTATATAATGTAATTTTACATAACTATAACATATGATATAAAATTTTATAATTTTATTCTTATGTTTGACAGAGAGAGAGAGAGAGAGAGCAATATGTATGAGACAAAACACAAAGGAGACAGAAACATCTTGGATCCGGGACTCCACCTAGACAACTCTGCACAGGCGAGAGTGTGGACCTAGACCTATCCAAACATGATGGAAATGAACAAAACCATACTAGACCTAAGGCAAAAGACACTGTCAATAAGAGAAAAAGGCCACCAACAGTTTGGGAAAGGATCTTTACCTATCCTAAATCAGATAGGAGACTAATATCCAATATATATAAAGAAATCAAGAAGGTGGACTCCAGAAAAATCAAATAACCTCATGAAAAACTGGGGTTCAGAGCTAAACAAAGAATTCTCACCTGAGGATTACCGAGTGGCTGAGAAGTACCTGACAAAATGTTCAGCATCCTTAATCATCAGGGATTGCAAACCAAAACAACCCTGAGATTCCATCTCACACCAGTCAGAATGGCTAAGATAAAAAATTCAGGTGACAGCAGATGCTGACGAGGATGTGGAGAAAGAGGACCACTCCTCCATTGTTGGTGGGATTGCTAGCTTGTACAACCACTCTGGAAATCAGTCTGGCGGTTCCTCAGAAAATTGGACATAGTACTACCAGAGGACCTCGCAATACCTCTCCTGGGCATATATCCAGAAGATGTTCCAACTAGTAAGAAAGACACATGCTCCACTATGTTTATAGCAGCCTTATTTATAATAGCCAGAAGCTGGAAAGAACCCGGATCACCCTCAACAGAGGAATGGATACAGAAAATGTGTTACATTTACACAATTGAGTACTACTCAGCTATTAAAAAGAATGAATTTATGAAATTCCTAGGCAAGTGGATGGACCTGGAGAGCATGATCCTGAGTGAGGTAACCCAATCACAAACGAACTCACACAATATGTACTCACTGATAAGTGGATGTCAGCCCAGAAACTTAGAATACACAAGATGTAAGATACAATTTGCTAAACACATGAAACTGAAGAAGAATGAAGACCAAAGTGTGGACACCTTGCCCCTTCTTAGAATTGGAAACAAAACACCCATGGAAGGAGTTACAGAGAAATAGTTTGGAGCTGAAATGAAAGGATGGACCATCTAGAGACTGCCATATCT